>NW_005187441.1:1953-26524 GCF_000239375.1 Pundamilia nyererei | reverse complement strand
GAATAAGATAGAAAAGAAAGAAGGATGCAATGATGAAAGAAAACTTTAACGTGAAGAGAGACACAAACCCTTCCAGGACATTCATCCAATGCTTTTAGTTTATACAAAGACATGAGTGTTTTTGAACTTAGCGCCACAGTGCAAACTCCCACATCCCCAATTTGGACAGAATTTTGAAAATGGCAAACCGGCAATTCTTCCTGTTGACGTTTCTAGCAGAAAGACTCCTACCATTTGCAGCACTGTGCAATATTCTTGAACATGAACAAACTGTCTCACAGAACTTCACAACAGCAGACAAAAACAGTTGAGCTGAGCAAGATGCTGCAGAGAGAAATGTGAGGCATGTTTGTGAAGCAGGGCTCTGTGCATGGCCTCTGAAACGTCCCCACATGGAAGCTAGCAGACAAATATTTCTACATATTCTGTGACATTAAAAAACAATTATTACTTATTGCTTGGTTAGGTTTAACTAACAAATCTACTCAGTGAGAATTAGGAAAAGATCGTGGTTTGGGTTAAGGTGCCACTTTCAGTCAGAAAAGATTTACCATGAAATCAAGATGAGGAGGCTTGCACTGAGATCTCCAGCTGCCTTACGGGGATGATCTGGGTTCCAACACTTGAAAGCGAACAAGGATCGTCTGCTTAGGTTCTTCAGACCATACAAACGGTCGGTAGTTTTGGTGCAGAGGGAAGGAGGAGGGGCACGGCAGGAAAAACAATGGAGATTAAAAGAGATTAGTGAAAGAAAAATGATGGAGGTGGTGGTGTGAAAAGAGCGCAAGAAGAGCCAAAAAGTGAGGCGAGGCAAAGACAATGAACAGAAGAGCAGGAGGAACTCAAACAAGAGGAAGGGCAGAGATGAGAGATTAAAAAAACAAGAAAAGGTAAGAAGATACAAGATGTGGAGAGGAACTATAAAGAGGAGAGGAAAGGAGATATAGAGGAGAGGAAACATGGAGATGAGAGGAAAAAGAACACACACACACGCACACACACACACACATGGAGTTGCCACTTTGCCACAGCAGCATTTAAAGCTGTAATGACAGGCCAGAGAGTGATAAGAGACTCTGAGTGGAGAGGCCACTATAGCTGCTCTCCTCTCCCTGCTAACAACTGTAATTATCCAAACTCCACACTCACTACTATTGATCTCTCCCTCCTCCTCCCCCAGCCTGAGAATGTGTGTGCCTATGTCTCTCTCTCTCTCTCTGACAGGGTGACAGCAGAGTGCGTCCCTCTCAGCACAAGAGTTGTTCACACCTGCTGCCGGTAGCTGTGGAGAGCAGCGACAAGGACTTGGACAAATACGTGACAGCCGCGAAAACACAAATATTGGTGCAGCTCCGATGTTCCCCTTCATGGTGTGTGTTAAGTATGAGCAGTGTGTGTGTGTGTGTGTGTGTGTGTGTGTGTGTGTGTGTGTGTGTGTGTGTGTATTTGTTTGTGTGCACTCTCATGTCTCTCACACCTGGTTTGAAGAACATAGCTACAGCTCAACAACAGTGTTGTGTGTATTGGTGTGTGTATGTTCATTTATTTAGAATGTACTCGCAAGGATAGAAAGCTTTGAAGTGGATAGTCCTTGCTTTTGAGTCTGCTTTTGTTTTAGTTGTTCATATTTCTTTATGTATAATAGTTTCCATACAAATAAAGGAGATCTTTCTGCTTCTACTGTAAGTTGTAGGATGAAGATTTGTTTTAATGTTACTGGACTACATAAGCAGGTATGTAAAAGCACTTGAACCGTATTCTCTTTTTTCATCCATGTGAGTCACAAAACTGTGGTCAAAATCATTTCAATCCAAATGCTTACGAGTTTTTCAACTTCTTTCGATAATATCACAAGACCATGTTTTGGAGGGGGCTCCTGTACAACACTTTAAAAATTGCCCAAATGTATCTGTTCTAGCCAGAAAAGGTTGGTCTCGTTAAATCATGGTGATAATCCAAGCTAAGTGCTACTCCTGCAGACTTTTCAGTTTAATTGAATTCCGTTCAGTTTAAACTAAATAGTGCAAAATCACAACAACAGTCATCATAAGAAGCTTTATAATGTAAGGTAAAGATCCTATAACAATACAGAGAAAACCCCAACAATTACACAACCTCCTTTGACTAAGTGCTTGGGGACAGTGAGAAGGAAAAACTCCCTTTTAACAGGAAGAAAACTCTAGAACATGAGCAATGACCAGTTAGGGGTAAGGTGGAGGTGAGCCAGAGATTAATGATAACTAATAATTAAATGCAGAGTGGTGTATAAACACAGAGAGTGAAAAGAGATGAGTGAAGAAGAAAAAGGGAGTAAAAATCATCACAAGTGAAATATACAGTGGTGTGAAAAAATGCTTTCCCCCCTCAACGAAGTTAAGTTACCCCTTAGCGATAACTGGCCGTGAGTCTTTTGCAGTGCTGTGGAGGAATTTTTGCCCAATCATCTTTGCAGAATTGTTGTAATTCAGCGACATTGGAGAGTTTTCGAGCACGAACTGCCTTTTTATGGTCATGCTTCCGATTTGATTCAAATCAGGATTTTGATTTGGCCACTTTTGTGTTTCTTAAACCAATCAGATGTGGACTAACGGATGTGTTTTGGATCACTGTCCTGCTGCAACACACAAATGTGCTTCAATTTGAGGTCAGAACAGATAGCTGGACATTCTCTTTCATGATGTTTTGGTAGACGGCACAATTCATGGTTCCATTTACCACAGCAAGTCTTCTAGGTCCTGAGGCAGCTAAACAGCCACAGACCATCACACTACGATCGCCATATTTTACTGTTGGCGTGATGTTCCGTTTCTCCAATGCTTTGTTACTTTTACATCAGATGTAATGGGACTTAAACCTCCCAACTGAGGCAAGTGAGGCCTGCAGTTCTTTGGATGTTGTTCTGGGGTCTTTGTCTGTGACCTCTTGGATGAGTCGTTGCAGCGCTCTTGGGATAATTTTGGTTGGCCAGTCACTGTTCCATGTTTTTGCCATTTGTGGATATTGGCTCCACTTTCATTCTCATTTGTTCCTGAATTTCCTTGGATCGCGGCATGATGCCTGTCTTTTGAGGAGCTTTTGATCTACTCCGCTTTGTCAGGCTGGCCCTATTTCAGTGATTTCTTTATTGAGAACAGGTGTGGCAATAATCCGGCCTGGCTGTGGCTAAAGAAATTCAACCCAGCTTCTACCTGTCCTTAGTTAATGTATAATATTATGACAATGTGATGTCATGTGCAAATTCCTTGAGAGTTGTCCACCATATTGGGTGACTGGTTGGAAGTGGTTCCTGGAGCTTGCTGGCTCTCGCTGGGTGAAATCAGTTGCAAAGAAGGCACTGCACCAAAAATCTCCCAGTGATTGCTTCGATTGCTATCAGATTGTCACTGTTACCTGTGGTTTTTCATGCTTGTCTTTAAAAACATGTTGACTGCAAGCTGAGCGGTACTAAAACGTTAAAAAGTGCAACAAAAGCTGGAAATTGAGAACATTTTTTTGCTTTAACTTGTTTGTAGTGGCAACTGAATATGGACATTGTCTGCACTTTGACACCTGTTCGTTAGCCTTGCTACTGGGCAGGAAAATGAAGGAAAAAGAAGATGGTACTCAGCCTCCTTGGGCTGAAAAGAGGTACAGGTTAGGTAGAAGAACAAGAGTAACTTGAAACTTCACCCAGCAAAAAGAAAAAGTAGTCCAAACTCAAACCAAAACAAGAATGGATCTCTGGAACTTGAGATGCTTCAAAAGCAGCCATCAGTTGGCATTATTTTTACTAAATCAATAAAGCCAATATCGCAGGTGAACTGCAGCCCTGAACATTTCTACACTGAGATGTGTGTGAGAATGCAATCATCAGATTCAGCTGCACTCAACATTAAATGCTCTTTAACCTTGTTAACAAAGTTATAAGCATGACTCTACTAGTGAAGCAGACTGCCATGGTGTCTGCTAAGGGTTTAAAAACTGTATAGTTTAGACATTACTCATGCAATGACCGCTGTCTGACCTTCCAGCTATGAGAGAGAAAAAGTGTCAGGCAGCTAAACTTCTGATAATCATACTAAAGCTCCACCAACTTTGAAATGAGGCGATAACAAAATGCCTCCCTGACACTGACCAAAGATAAAGACGGTTATTTTTATTAGCACTTAAGGAGACATAGAGGGAAATTAAGCTGAGTGGCTTTTGTTAAAAACACTAACCTTGTCAAATTTTTCCACACAAGCTAAAATATAATCTGTTTCCAAGATTTCTTTTAAGCAGCTGGACTACCTACTGTGCTTTTTTTGTTTTTGTTTTTTACTTTAAAGTTTTATTAAATTTAAACGTGTTTTCTTTTTATTACAGTTTTACCTTTTGATTTTCTTCTAAGCACATTGCTTACTTATGGAAAAATACTTTGGTGCTGTTTGTTGAAAGCTTAAAAAAAAAACAAGGCTTTAATGTTGGTTTTTAATGAGGAGCCCTAACAACACAAGTCATTATTAAAGAAGATAAAGGTGTGGAGAGCATGTTTGTAACAGCCACAAAGACCCGAAGAAGAAAAATAACGGAGTGAAACTGGAAATGTCAGGGCTTTAAGTGTCGAATCTAATCAGCTGAGCTGTCATTATAAAGGCAAGGTTAATAGCAGCTGACAGAATCACCTTCAGCAGACACCGAGATAAGAAAAGGTCTTTTTATTAGCACGCTGGAGCAGATACAAACACACACGTACACAGACATATATACATATAAAGTGTATATATTGTTGTGCGTATGTGAGCACATGTAAACACCAGGAGATCTCGTCTTGTAGCTCTATGTGGAACGTCAGATAGTGCCATTCAGCAGGGAGAAGGATTTACAAGTCGCGTTGTGGCCTTGACACCCAGACAAAACCCCTCTTTTGTTCCCCCCATCACCTGGGCCAGATTTATGACGTCCAATTACAAGCAGGGATGCTAACAGTATTCCCCATTAGCCTATCAAATGCTTTAGTGGTTGTTCCTTCAAAAGGGTTATCTGGCTTTTCAGCAGGGGCGTAAGCAATTTATGGCCCCCCCAAGAAGATCTGAACAAAGACCTCCCTGGCTCTGCTTTTTGTTTTCCTGCGCCGCTCCCCAGGACAGGTAATTAACAGGGAAGGAGTTTGTGGTTAATTTGTGAGATAATTATCTAAATTAAACTGCCTTTCGTCGCACGGGGGCTCTATCGCTCTCTCGTACTTGCCCGCGTGCACGCGATCTCCTTCTATCACTTGATGAGGGTGGTCAGGGTATTGTGCGGCTGTAGAAACACAACCAGTAATGACATGTTCCTCTTTCTTTCCTTTTGTTTTCTTCTGCTTTGTTTTGCTTTTCTTTGTTTTTTAGTTAGGGAAGTAGTAAACGAAGAGGGTAAAGGAGCAAAGAGAGCGATATTGAGGAGCACAGAAAGAGAGGGAGATAATGGCAAGAATCAGTTTAGTTACAGACTTTACCAGATGACAAAGGAGAACAGTGCCATTAACACACACACACTATAATTTGATCTGCTGCAGCTGTTATTTATCAGGTAGCTCTGAATAGCAGTGCTCATCAGCGAGTCTCACTGTGTGCATCTCGGGAAAAGCTGGCTCAGGAGATCAGATTACTGAGGCAAGATCTGGAGTGGAAATCCAAATTTAGTCTGCAGGAGCAACATCCAGCAGTGATTCAAGTGGGTTCCTTGAAGCAGAGATTCCCACAGATTTGTAGCACCTGATAACGATCCTGCTAAAGACCACTGGGCAAAAATATAGTTAACGCTCCGCAACCATCTTTTAGGTATAGAACTTCCTCATCCCTTCAGATACGTCTTATTTTGTTGACCTTAACATGCATGGCAACAAGAGTGAACCCAAACATGCAGAAAGTTCCCACATGTCCTACATTAGTTTGCCTTTAGCTAGGTAGGCTACCAAGGTATATTTTGTAACTTAATTACCGCAACCTGCAACCTTGGGTTAATTGGCTTAGGCACCTGTGATGCTGGAGTTGGACTTACTGCTGGAGATCCAGCTAATTACCCAAATGAAAGAGTAATTTATTGCATGTGTACACATGTGAATCTAATTCTGTGGGAAACATTAAAACAACAACCTTTTTGTGTCTCTTTGTCATTGTTTGACTTGCCAGGAATAAATGTTAACCACCACCTCAAAGAAAAAGACTAGGATAGGCCTGCATCGAGCAGACCGGTTCAGTAATACATCTGTGCCCATACATCCCGATAAAGTGTATTGACCCATTTACATACAGATGTTTCACTTATTTGTCTATATACTCTATTTGACCTAGTCCAATCCTAATCATTTGCACAACTTTCTAATATTTACATTGCAATATTTTTAAATTGTTTATGTATTTATGTATTTATCTTCTATCAATTAAAATTCACAAATGGGAAAATATCATATGATTAGATGAAAGACAGCCAGGTCTACAAAGCATAATTGTAAGACTTTCCTACCAACCTGGAACTTTGACCAATGCCTTTGAAAAGAAGCAGGTGAATATGTGAAATTCGCACAGAGTCACAGTGACATGCTGTTAACTTTTACTGTTACAACAAGCTGCAGCAAAAAAGTGTCTGAATCCACATTTAAATATCATGATAAAATTACAGCAGTCACTTGATGCAAATCAGAAAGAAGAAAAAATACTTTTGATATTAGGTGAATAGCCTTTAAAAGCCTTATATGCAATCTAGACTACAGTGGAGCTGCTAAAACGTTAATTGTTTATTGGAAGAACTGTTGAATTTTAAGCTCTTCTGATTGCACATTCAAAAGTCTTTTTTAAGTGTTGTATGCCCACCACAAATGCTTCTCAAATTGGTGGGAAAAAAACGTCAGCACTCTGAAAAGCCAAGTATGGAGTAGGCAGTAAAAAGGACTGAATAGTCAACTTTAAAAACCTCAAAAATCAGTGAGGAGGGGGAAAAGGCAGAAGAAAAGAAAGTACACAGCCACAGCTTGACAAACAAGGAACACACGCAAGTCTTAATACCCATAAAAACTGCAAGTATGCTAGCTACAGTCGGTTGCTGTAAAGAAATAACTTTAGGATTTAGCATAAGCGGATGTATGACTATGTGGTAGCAGCTGGGAGTTCAGGGTGAACGGATCGTATCCCCATGTCGGTGACAACATGGGCTTCAATCTAAAGTCTTAAATCAAACTCCTGGCCTCCAGCAGAAAAAGTTTTTCCTGAGAAAATTTCATTAGAATTAGCCATTTTTCATGCTGCTTTTCAAATTCGATGCATCATAATTTGCATAAAAATGTGCCCGCATGGAAACCCAGCTAGCGCGGCTGTGTCTGTCTTACTCTCTCTGTCCTCATCCATCCCTCCTCACTTCCCCTCTCTCTCTGTACTGTATGAAGGAGGGATGATCGCTCCCTGTCACATCTGTTGGCACGTTGCCATCAAGCCTTGACAGGAAAATAACACTCTTCAGGGAAAATAATACACTCGTTCTGCCGTCGGCGCTCCCAGACACATGCCTCGCTGAGTGTGTGTGCGCGCGTGCGCCTAAAAGCCCTCGCTGTTGCTGTCAACCTGAGCACAAAGGATCACTTTATATGATTAGTATGCATCTCTGAAAAACATACTGAACAAAAAGCCCTGCCCCGAATGCTGCTCCACGCCAATTAATGGATTAAGAAATTATTTTGAGGCGAGGCTTGTTGTGAGACAGCTATGATACGTGGCTGGAGAGGCATTTCTCTTGTGGTTATTGCCAGCTATAAGGCCCGAAAGCTTTTTGATCATACAGCAGCAACATATACAACAAGATATTTGTCTTTGCTGAGTGACAAGGCCCATAAGACATCCCTCTGCTCTATTTAAAGCAAAGAAAAAGAGCTCGGTCCCTCTGAAAAGGTTCACATAAAACACTCTCTGGCAGCCATATCGGAGACTCTCGAGCAGCAGTGCTGGGGCCAATTCACTGTGTAGATTCAAACCGACAACCTTCCAGATCACTTCAGGCTGTGCTGTCCGCCACGCACAATCAGCGCTGTGCGGTTCAGAGGACAAAAGCCACTATGACACGGCAGTTAACCCAAGCCTGACAGAGCCCTGGACCCCAATTTAACCCTCTGCTCTCCCAGCTCTCAGCCCTGTGTTAAGAGCTGCATTTATGGGTTTTTGGAAAAGGTGAAAATAGAGATTGAAATCGACTTGGCCCCCGAGAATGACATTTGATTTCTTACTTAGTGGTGCTCTGGTTTAGGAGTGCATGGGAGTGTGTCTGTGTGTGTATTACATGGGGGAGGTGGGGTGGTTGCTTTAACCCTATTCATGCCTGTACAATGACGTGTTTTTATTTTTTATTTTTACATTAGGAAATATAATAAGTTTCTGATTGTCCTTAACAGCCCCACTGACTGTATAACCAACGGCTTTTGGAACAGAAGGGTCTTTTGTGGAAATATGGCTGATGTTAAAAATGTATTTTGCGATTGCTGTTGCTGTTTGCTAATATGCTGCTGAGGGACTATTCTTCTGGTCAGGCTTCTCTAAAAGGCAAAAATGCTCAAAAGTGGCTCTTAAAATTCTCCAGAGGCCAAGGTAATGTTTCCCTGTGTTTACCCAAAATGTTCAGGGTTTTTTTATTGTTGTTTATTTTTTTTGTAAATTTTGCCCGCGACCCTCAAAAGGATAAATGGATGAAATTGTCAGGCAGCACAGAGGCATGGTGGTTAGCACTGTCGCTGAAGGTCCTGAGTTCAATTCCACCATCAGGCCGGGGTCTTTCTGTGTGGAGTCTGCATGTTCTCCCCGTGTTTGCGTGGGTTCCATCCAGGTACTCTGGCTTCCTCTCACCGTCCAAAAACATGCAATTTGTGGGGATTGATTGATTGATTAATCCAAATTGCCCATAGGTGTGAATGTGAGTGCAAATGGTTGTCTGTCTCTGTGTGTTAGCCCTGCAACAGACTGGTGACCTGTCCAAGGTGTACCCCGCCTCTCGCCCTATGACAGCTGGGATAGACTCCAGCGCCCCCCGCGACCCTGAAATGGATAACCGGAAACGGATGGATGGGCCATCAACCACCTGAAATTGTCCAGTTTAGAGCAATTATCTCAACCAACTAATATAATCATTTAGTTAGAAGCTAACTAATTGCTAAGTTCTGATACTACCTATGGAAAACTTGTGTTATTGAAGTTTTTCAAAGTATGAGGGCTGATACAGTCTGCATTAGGAGCCAAATGCACATGACTGAATCAGGAGATTCAAGTTTAGTGATAGATTAAGTTTTAAGAATTGCTTTGTAGCTAGCGCTGGTCAGGTTAGTGTTAGCCACCTTGAATGAAGTAACAGCATCTTTTAAAGTCACTGGTAGTCACTTCAACTGCTTACCACAAACTGATGCTACACATTAGTAACAGTGTTGTTTTTGTTTTGTTCTTTGCCTGGCATTCCCACAACAGCACACATTTTACAGGCATTTTTTAAAACACCCGATAGACACCACTTAACTTTCATTATTGTACAAGTTGTAATAACAGCAGCTTGTACTTTATCTGCAAGCATGTGCATAAAACGAATTTCATTTTGAGAGTTTTTATGTTAAAAAGATCTTGTCACTCTGAAATCTGAATTTCAAAATCTATAACTTTTTAAAAATGGTTTAGCGATTCAAAAAAGTCATAGTGGGGAGTGCTGGTTCGAAAAGATGGATCCCCATTTTGATTGCAAAACATGTCTCCTCTATGAAAGTAAGCAGCGTGAAAAAAATAGGACACGTCACACTAAACATTCCCCTCCAGCATGTTTGGATACCAGCACCACTCCAGCCTCTGTGCTGCCTACTTTCCTGCCCTGTGCACTCACTAACAAAGCTAAAAATACATTTGCTCATGTAATTAGAAATATATTGAAAAGACTTTCTAATGGTGTAAGTACCCAATGTGATACACGGTTTAAAAAAAGAAAAAAAAAGAGGAAAAAAAAGAGGAGCGTGTAGCGTTACATCAGCCCGCTGATTGGTATCCTGTCCATTATAGACCCTGAAAAGAGCTCAATTCTCAACAACATGGAAAATGGCAGTCCATTTTCCTCCACTAATTCAAACAACATAGCTCCTCTAAAATCAATGTAATTGGCCCAGCCATTTACTTAGACTGAATATCTTGTGTAATGCTCGGAGTAGAGTGATGATGGCGGTGTAGTTCCTTCATCGTGTTGGGGTATAAGTAGGGCGCGGTGGGGGGGACACCAGCATGGATGATTGGGGAGTCTATTTAAATATATACACAGGCAGATTTGCATTTATGATGCTTGTCAACAGTTCACACAGCAGCTTTAATCCCACGTTGTTTTTTTTAGATTTATAGTATAAGTGTGGCTACGTTTCACTGATAAAAAGCCAAGCATAAAAAAAAATCTTGCTTAGGTAGTTTCTAAGAGTGTCATTTGTCATTTACTTCCCCGTGATTCAAATATCAAATCAGCCTAAACTGATGGGACCCACCTTGCAGTTTCCCCTTATATTATGGCAGCACAAATTAGATCTCAGACAGTAATAACAATGGATCAACAGAGAACAGCGCATGTTTTGGGGAAGACGGGATCACAGCAATGATAGAGGGGAGAGTAATAGAACCAGGAAATACTTATTATTCCTAAAAATGTGGATTCAAAAATGAAGCCAACTGTGCTGCTTGAGAGTGTGTTGCCCCTGCAGTGAATGTAATGGGACAGGAAGACAAAGCTTCCTGTCCCATTACAAGGGACAGGAAGCATGGCATGCTTCCTGTCCCATTACATGGCATGCTGATACGTATATCAGCATGCCATGTCCCAAGGCATGCTGATATACACCCCAAACTACAGGAACAACACACAACCAACAGCAAAATCACCTGGGCCAAGTCTAAGCCATAAACTGTATGCAAAAGGTGGATGTGACCAATGTGCCATCACTCATTTGCTCGTGGAGTCTTTTACCTTTTTGGATTTTAAAAACCTGGATCTTAAAAATGAGGGTTGGATCTGAGTGAGAACGCAAAGACACAACAACTTATACATTACACTTTGCCTAACCCATACACTCATTCATTACCTATTTTACTCTAACTCGGACCATAACTTTTTCAAATTGAACATAACTATTTATTGAAAAAGACATCAAACTACCTCCCGGGAAATAAAATCACCAGGAAAATGTGTACTCAAGTAGTAAATAAACTCAGAAGTAAGGTAATTCCCCCCAATAAACTTAATATAAAGAAATAGCCTTAAGAGTCAGAGTCGCCACCTACTGGCTATTAGAAAGACTGCAAGTTTAGGGCACTTTAGCGCTACCCTCACATACCCCAACTGTAAGGCAGAAATTAAAGTTTCCTGTTGGTTTTTTTGTTTGTTTGTTTAAGTTATGAAGACCCTGGTGTTTGACTCTCTTTCCAGCTCTGAACACAATTTGCCGCTCGCCTCACTGGGGTGTGAAAACCACAAAACCACAATGCACTTACTGTGACAGTGTTTGCAGACACATGCTGGTTATATGGTTTCAGCAGGGCAGTAATCAACATCAGGTAAGCACTGGCCATGTGGGCATGAATGACAAGAGCTTGGTTTTCTCCTCACAAGTCTGCACTTTGAGATTCAGTTTTAGAAACACCAAAATAATTCTACAAAAAGTGCCCTTTTTTCGGGTTAACTGAAACGTTGACATTTATTAGGCTAGACGGGCTTTTGGATTATGATAATACAATTTTTTAGACTGACCAACAGTACACTTGGGTCTGGAGTTATTTAACTGTCTCTTCTAAATCTGATCATCTTCACCAAACAGCAATATTAATTTACAAGATTTACTAGAAAATAAAATCCATTTCATAGTATTAAGATAAACAATTAGAAAAATTTTAAGTTGAGGAATGCACAACTTCCTGCTGCCCTTTTTCCTAATTGAATCAGGTGATCACCATTACATTTTCAGCTTTCAGCAGTCAGGATTTTTACCCAATATTTTGTTTTCTTCACAATGCAGCACAATTGTGTCTTTCGGTTCATTTAAAATATTAAGACCAAATATTAAGACAAATAACTGAAAGCAGCTGCAAGCTCCACGCAGTAGCACCATGAACGTACCCCCCTCTTTCTTATAAAAGCAACAGCTGTTTTTGTTCTATTGTAAAAAAGAAGAAAGATAAGGAGAAAGAAACTGCTTGTTCTCTGGATTTTTGGAAAGACTGGGTTTAGGAAACGTGTGTCTGTTTGTGTGTATTTTTATGTAAAATGTACTTGAACCCAGGCTATATTTGTCGATGCATTAGAGGCGGAGAGGCGGTCGCTCTGTGCTGGAGCCCTCTCACCAGGATCTGTTTGTCAGCTCCCATGTTTACTGCGTCGAGAATGAATGCATTCGGATATCCATCACATTAGCACGGTTTGATAGCAGGCTGGCACTTTGAGGCAATTCAGTCCACAGGAAGACTCTCGTATCCCACTGGTCTCTGCTTTTTCTGCAAATGGTTTGGAAAGCTTCACACCACTTATATTTCACAGGTTTCTTTTTTTAAATCAATTTCAGTGTAGTTGTTGCTGGTAGATTTTGGCTGTTTTATTGAATTCTGCAGTAAAGTTATTTATTTTGGCTTCGTTTCTATAGCTCTCACCTCCTTTTTTTAGTGAAATACCTACTCGAGTTTGCAGACTGTTTCTAAACTTATGTTTAAATGTTGACACAGAGCAAATCTCTCCTCATTTTCAACTGCAACCAGACATTTTTACATTGGCCATTCATGCATGCCTTCTATAGCCTTTATTCTGTGAGATTTGCAAATGAAAATAACTAAAAAGAAAAAGTAGAAATGGCAAAACATCAAATGTAAAATTAGAGGACAAAGGACATCACCAATAAGATGTTGTCATAAAATCATTTTTATCAAAGATGTTAAAATGATAGTGGTTTGAACTGCCAATACACCATTAGCCAGCAGCCATGACCAAAGACTCACCGGCCATCAACCAGGGCACGCTAAGAGCTGGAGGTCTGACATCATTAAAGACGGCAAACAGATTAGACTGAGAAGATCCAACACTTCTACAGTCTTACTGTAAACTCTACATTCTGTGGTCAGACCTATTTGCCCATTGCTACTTGGGATCTATATATATGACAAAGCTTTTAAAACTCATTTCAGAGCAAAAAATCTTAGATTTGGACCAGAGTTCAGAAACAACCAGTACAAAACTGTAAGACGAGCAACTCGAATACCTAACCTGAATTCAGACTTGAAGACAAAAAATAGAAGCGGCAAAAATTTAAAAGCTTCCTCTGAATGTGTCTTTGTTGTTTGGAGAATTGTAAAGCAAAATGAGCATGACTGAGAACATATATAATAAATATATATAAATATGTAAAAATACATTTCAAATTACTGTCTGTGAAATAGTTTTCCACCTTAAATTCAACATATTTTTGTGGCATTTTCAGCTATAGAAAGAAATCATAATATTTTAAAGTAAAACCAAGCACAAGCTAACTGTGTGCACAATCAGAGCTTTAGATGTGCTTTAAATGCATTCTGTGTGTTTAATGTAGTGGTGGACATTCAGCACTTGTGTAATCATGGAAAGTAACTATGAAATATAAAGTTACAACTATATAATCGTTTAAAATAGTGTTTGGAAATGTTTTCAAAATGTCTATACTATTAATATAGTAGAATGACGAGTCAGTCACCAAAGAAATAAACAGATTATATTTTAAAAAGAAATGTGTGTTGTGATACGAGTGCTGGTCACCCTGTATTTCTCCTATAAGCAGCGATAACCATCGGCTGACCATGACGTCCTGCTTTCAGCACTCCCCACAAGCCCAACAGGACTGGGGAGGAACTGTAAAGTTTGACTTTGGGCCTACAGGTCAAACCTGGGATTAAAGGAGCTCACATGCTTCAGTTCAAGAGTGCAGATTTTTTTAAAGACAGCTAAAATCAATAAATTGTGTTTAAATATTTTATTTGGATTTACATTATATGAGTATATTTATGTTATTAGAGTCTTTTTTTTTCTTTTACAACATTTGAGGGAGTATTGTCTTAATTTCATTATGCTTGTTGATGACAATAAAGACTTATGAACTAATTAGCTCAACAGACCTTCCTGATATTTGGAGACACTTACAGTTTTAACCCAACCTGTTTAAATTCTGTGCACAAGGATAAAAATGACAAATATAAACAAATTAATTACATCAGACTTATCAGCTATGGTACATCTAAACAGATAACTTCTTTCACAGAAAGTTTGTGTTTAGTTTTACACATCAGACTTCCTGCAGCATTTAGAGTCAAACCACCTGTTGTTTTTCTCCAGTCTTCGCACCCAGTTAACCCCGGTCTCAGCGAGGAGTGAACAACAGTTTCACAATCCAGTCACATCTGAGAACTGAAGCTAATGGCGCAGCAACAGGTCGAGGCTCCGAGCTCACATAATGGCAGGCTTTATTCCACTCAAGCTCGTTTGGCCATTATGGTACAGTTAGTCTAAATAACAGCTGAAGAAATGGCATAATGCGCACATAGTGAGGAGAAGTGATATTTCCTACCCACCTATTCATATTTTAATCTCCGAGCCTCTGGAAAAAAACAGGCGCAATGTGTTGTGAAAGGTTCTCCTGTGTATGAGCAGAAACTGTGGATTAATATTTTACAGTGTTTTAATGAACTAAAATTGCAGATTTTAAATAAATAAATAATCTAAATTCTTCTCACACTGTGGTTGAGCTGAGCAGCCTGTGGTGATGTGACCATTTCTCTGTTCTTGCTCTAATCTGATGCACTTGAATCTTAAATGGAGACATTTGGAGGCTATGCTAAGAAGGTCTACCTCAAACTGAACCGAAACTGCATGTTTAATGAGACTGTGATGCTAATTTTGTGGGGTATTTCATTTCTTATTTGGAAAATTAAAATGTCATCTTCTGTGTTTTCAGTTTAATCACAGGGGTCAGTCTTTTCTCACCAGAATATAAAAATGTTTTCATTATAAAAAAGCAAATATTAAACAAACACTATTGTAATGTGATGCCTTGTACTGCTATGAAGAGATGGCATTCTCTCAAATTAAGCTGTCTCTTAGCTGAACTTTGACTTACAGTGTGACAAACTTTTTTTGGATTTACAGTCGTTTTTCACACTGCACAGCCTGTTAGAGGCACAACAACCAGCTATGAATACCAATTCAGAAGGCTTTCATTTTTCTTCTCTTGGTCAGTTAACATTATAGTTATATATAGTATTATAGAGTTTAGTACACACAAGCAGCTCGGGTTAACACAACTTCAGAGGCCTGTTGGTGGTTTCAATGAGCAGTTTTGAGGCGGATGTCAAGCTCCCTCTAGTGGAGGGTGTTTACCCTCTTCATCGTAGCAATAAAGAATCTATATTGAGCTTTTCTCTCAGACGCTCAGTGCAACAGGTCCTTATTCCTATATGTTACATATGCTACATGTACCAAACAGAGTGCAAAACTCTTGTTACTGGGCTATATAAATAACAAAAATGGCATTTTAATCGGTGCTGTGCCACTGTTGTGAGAAAAATCAATTAAACTAAATACAAATATTGGTGTTTTAGCTTAGCATGGGAAACAGATATATCTATACTTCAGAGAAAGAAAGTCAAGTTTAAATGTTCAGCTCATACACAACTTTAACAAGAGCCAGAAAAGATGCAGTGATCGTATACTTGAATAACCTGAAGATGAATTTCTATTTATATCAACATTTCTACATTTTTAACACCATTTTCAGACTTAATATGATGTCTTATGATAGTATTCTGACCTAAATGAGTTCAAAACACTGGTAATTTTGACAGGAATGTGTATTGTAAATGACTGTTAAGCTAACAAAATTCATGAAGAAATAATACTATAGAGGTTATTGGTGGTAACTATATGCCTTTATGGTTAAATTTGTTGTCTTAGTTCACCATAGTGAGCAATTAGCGGCTTTTTCCTCTTAAAGAAAAAAGCATTTAAAAAAGGACACTGGCATGCTGCTAGTTTAATTGTTCAAATCAGGCTCTCAGATAAAATAAAACATGCTCACAAACTGAAACGTTTAAGCTGATAGCTCTGATGAAACTGAATGTCTAACTCTGTAGAATAACTTAAAACTGTAAAACTGCAGTTACCTGCCAAAAGGAGTAAGTCTGTCCAGCATGAGTGCACCGACACGGTCTTCCTGTTTGTTAGACTGTGCTGCCATCTAGTGATCTGATCAAGGTTCACACCATCTGTCAACTCAAACAGAGCAATCTAATCTCACCAGTCTGTTCTCTTCCAGCTTTTGTTAAAAAAATTCCTTTAATAATTGTGTTTTAGATTTAGATCAACTTTAAATATACTGCACTCATTTCATTTCCTGTTTGTCCTATTTGATTAGATGGCAAATTGATCTCTTCTGGGTAAAATTCCACTGGATGCATCTGCACTTTAAATCATCTAAAACATCCTAAGCATTAGAAAACTGTCTGAAGTCATGCAATACAAGATCAAACGACGTTCCTTCTTTGAAAAAGAACCACTCGTCATCATCTGTGCAAAGGATCACTTTAAAGATAAAACACAGGAAGTGGTGCACTTTAACCTTCTGGTGTGTTTGACCTGAAGCGTCTTGTCATGACGAACATGATTCAGTATGGTTCATCTTCACCTACACTGGAAATCCAAACACCAGCAGCCACCAATATGAGACTGTTTCACTGACAGGAAGTCCAGTTTAGAAAAAGTAATAAACAATAATGGAAATACAGTAAATCATATCAGATCTGTGTACACTTAAATATATGAGGTCTTTAATGCTGCGCTCTGTTATGACTGATGTTGATCTGTAATTAAAGAGAAACCAGGAAGCCTCAGCAATCACAAGAACCAATGTTTCAAAATATGCTTAATGAAGCAGTGATGTCATTTTGAACAGTTAAATTCATCCTGAAGGTTTTAGCCTCAGCCTGGCACTTAAATCTGAAATGTTTTAGAAAGTTTGTATTAAAACAAAATAATATGTTGTATAATTTGTTGTTGTTTATATAATTGGTTACATTGAATATCAGAAACACCCTTTTTTTAGAGTCTGTTTTTGAAGTTCTTTCCATTTTTACACTTGTGGCCTGAACAGCTTGATGCTGGCTATCCAGCAAAGTGAGAAACTTTTAACATTCAAATGCTTTACAGCAGCAGCATGATTGAAAGACTGTGTAGCTACATTGCACAAAAGTGCAAAACAACCATGCAGTAAATTTGCAGCATTAAAATAAAATGAAATGCACACTTCGTTTGAACACTACACTAACGATAAACCATTATTAACAGACTAATAACAACTTTCATGCAGGCCAGGACAGATTTGCTTCCAGGATACTCAGAATCAAAACAACTATATTAACCATCAGTTTTATGAATGCAATCATCTACACTCTGTGTAATATGAATATGGTTCATAAACAATTCAGAGTGTTCATTCTAATTTAAACATTTCACCAACACACGCATGAACATCTGTATGTCAACACTGCTATAGCTCTGATGTTTGCAAAGTCTCCTGATATAATCAGATTCAAAAGTAGCCACAGAAAGCTTTTAATGTGAAAGGTTGGTACCAGGAAGGATCCAACATGAAGAAAAGCAGGTAAATAATAATGGGGAAAATGATTCTTTGTTGGGATACTGTTAGTTGCTTCACCTAAAGCGTTCACTCTGATTTGTTCACCATGTTGAGTTCGTGTTGAGTTCTTGTTAGTACCAATAGTGCTGATAAGTCATGTGACTAAATACAAGATCTCTTGTTCAGTCACGATTAAGATGCAACCTATCTGAGTCTGTTCTGTCCTTATTTTGCTGCAGGGGAACATGCTTGATCCTTAGTTTCAAGGATCCCCTTAAAAACTTTTATGAACATCATATAACTTTAGAGTGAGCGAACACACAGCTGTGAACAGATCAGTTCGGTCTGATGCATCTGAACTGCTTTATAAGTGCACATGTTTAATAAAAGTCTGCCTTTGCTCTCTCTGTGTGCTTTGCTTATTCAAGGCTTTGTGCTACACTTGCAACACAAAAAATTTTGTGACTGTAATATAGCAATGATTTTTAACTAGCTTCACAAACACACAGACATGGATCACAGACATCAGGAAAACCTAAATCTGTTTCCCAAAATAGGATGATGAATGTTTTATTTAGTGAACTTTAAGGCCATTACTAATTAAACAGTAAGAGGTTTAAAGTGAACCAATGAAGGAATGAATCATCTTATTTCTTAGCTTAGATTTACACAGGGACTACACAGAGAAGTTAAACACGGACAGAGTAAGAATATTTGGAACAACCGACTAGAAGGTCGCAGCTTTGTATGAGTATAATCAGACAGCTTTAAGCTTGTATACAGTGGGTAAAGCAAAGAATATGAAGCTTTTCTTATCCTGCTTTTGGTGTCATCTTTAATGTCAGCTGTGATAACCTGTTTCATGGGCAGAAACCAGCTTAATTATGTTTTCTATCAAATTCATTCTGATCATAAATATGGGTTGTTGTTGTTTTTTGTTTTTTTGTTTTAGCTTGGGCTGTTGCTTAACAACTTAACAACTAACAGAAACATCAAGAAAAACACTGAAATATTCCTTCCGTGTGCAACAAGACTTAAATAAAAACCATTCGATTCCAAACAAACAAAATGTGCAAAAGCAGCACTTGCAACAGATCTTTTGTCAAAAAGTTTGATCCCGATTATAAACTGTACCTTATTTCTTGGATGTCTTCACTGTAACACAGCAGGTGGATTTCCATGCAGGAGCAGATGATGATGTCACTGTTCCCTCTCTGTTAAAGGGTTAAACGTTCAGACAAATTATTCTCCAAGCACTGAAGTCCTAGTCTTTTGAAGTTGTATAATTGCCATTTTGTTAGTTTTTAAGCAAAGAGACGCGTTTTTGCTCATTGGTACGTCGCTGTGGTCCTGCCATACTGCTGATGCTGAGGTTTGTCATCACCCCTCAACCTGCACCTCCTTGTCTTCTTTTTATTTTGCTTAAAGTCTTCCAACTTTCAGCAGATTTAACAAATTTAGCAACCAGAGAGGTGAAAAATATTGCAAATCCACTTTTAATTTAATGAAGAAGAAAAACCACAGTCTGTCCCTGTGTGTTGGCCCTGCGACAGACTGGCGACCTGTCCAGGGTGTACCCCGCCTCTCGCCCTATGACAGCTGGGATAGGCTCCAGCGCCCCCCGTGACCCTGAAAAGGATAAGCGGAAGCGAATGGATGGATGGATGGATGGATGGAAAAACCTTCCTCACATTGGCAAGTAGGCTGTGCTCAGAGAAAAGTAATCCTTCCACACCTGTTGCCTGGCCAAGAAAACCCCAGTCAAGCTAATGTTTTTCTAGCAACAAGTCAAAGAAGAGCAAGCCCCAACACCGTCATTTCTCCAACAGAGACAGCAGAGAAACGGGGTAAAGGATGGAGAGAGGAGGCGAGCATCCTGTCGTCTCTCAGCCAGGAGGATGAATGGAAAGCCTGCCTCTCTGCCTCCCTTTATATTCTCTTTCTCTCTTCCCCTGCTGCCTCACTTTGGCTTTTACCCTGGCTTCAGTATATGTGTGTGTGTGTAGGGAGAGAGAGAGAGAGACCTCTTTCAGAGCAGCAGGAATATATTATAACCCAAACAAAAGGAGTCGGCTTATTGTTTATGAATTACCAGCCTTCCAAGCCAACAAAGGCCCCTATTTTCATAGAAAACTCCATTTTCATTTCAGCTCCATTTGATTACCAGAGCAAAGAAAAATAAAAAGGCCTCTCCGGTCGCAGCGTCCCAAAGGGATTCATTCCTCCTTCTCTCGCTCATTCAACTCCACTGAAAAGGTTTCTTTATTGCTTTCTTTTCAGGATCGACGTCAATTGGGCTTTTAGGAGTAAACCAATGACAAAAATTATTGCTGGGCTATTTTGTACAATAACAGGGCCGGGGGAAGAGAGGAGTCCTGTGTTGTCTTTGTCATCTTTCTTTCCCCCTTTTCTTTCGCTCCTTTCTGCTATTGGAGAGGAAAATTGCAGAGGCTGAAAATTAATGGTGAGGCTTTTGGAAGGAAAGAGTGAGAAAGAAAGAGGGGGACACAATGCAACAATACAAGTCAAATAGAAATTATCACAAGCTATTCAGCACAATGAAGAGACAGAAAGGTACTGTACGGCTCCGGAGGACTTTGCCTGTGTGCATGTGGGAGTACCTTTCACAAAGCAGACACCTGTTGGACGAAAACAATAAAACTCCAGTGATTCCTTTCACTCTTAGTCAGTATCCTGCATGCATGTGTGGACTCACACTGCAGTCTAGCTCCTGATTATTAGTTTCCTCTGCCACCAGTCGCCTGTCGACTGATCTGTGAACAGTGATGCTTGTTAATGGACTAAATTTAACTAGGTTACATTTGGAGTTAGACAAGTATGGGCAACAAAACCGCTGACACCACTGAAAAAGAAGTCAAAAGTGCTAATGCTGCTGAAGCTTTTCTGTCTAAGTTGTTGTGAAGAAAGCGGAACATTATGTAATATTTCCACAGAACTACCTTTAGTTTAAGATTGCCACTCATACACTAAGTGAATGAAGGGGGCTGCAGTTATTTGGTCATCTTCTTACAAAGCAATGTTCTCTCTGCTGGGTTGTGGTATTAGAACCAACCACCTAATCTTAGTTGAAAACACACACACACCCCCAGTGGCAATGGCACGCTCTGACTACAACAGAAGAAAAACTGAAATGTTCTTAGACTTAGACGCAAAACAAGTGAACACGCAATCGTGTCATCAGCTTTATAAAATATCTGCACCAGCCAGTTTTGTTTTTGTCGCGTGCATCAGTGAATGAGATTTGAATCACAGGTCTGTCATGCACCCTTGTTTCTATATAAGTAAATGTTTACTTTGTGGTATGTTAAAGAGATAGTGATGGGGCTGTTGTAAGGGAGAAAAACAAGCAGACTGAAGGAATTCAAACAATACTGTTCAAGAAGGCAGACAAAAATTAGGCCTGGGTTGAAAAAGCCAAGGTGACGAAAGCTGATTCTAGTGATACGTTTCACTGGCTCACATAAGTATGACGTGGTCAGTTGGCACAAGATGAGAAACTTACTGCATGAATGAGAAAAAGAAAGACATCCATAAGTGAGCTATTACCGAGAAGGTTGGGTGCAAGTGATGACATGTAGCAAAGATGAACTTGGTGACGATCCTCATACGAACAGGCATCCATGGAGCCCCAAAGCCAGCATCTCACAGGAGGCACAGGCCCAGCTGTCAGCATCTCAGGGCAATAACCAAGCAAGTAAACGAACAAGCAGCCCATGTGATATTAGGCCGTGATTTTAATGTTTTAGATATTAACATTCAGTATTCCTCAACGTCAACATAATTTTGGAAGGCATAGTTTAATGAGGGCAAGTCAGACGTTTTCTGAACTGACACTTAAGTCAGCACATGAGCACCAAATATTCTGGTATTTTACAAGCTAGACTTGTTGTTTGTTTGTTTTTCAAAGAGAATAGATGAACACTATCCGCACACACTGTGAAACTGAAGATTCTCTTTCATCTTTCACTTTGCCTCCGGCTTTGTCCTGCAGAATGAATATTTGGCTCAAGACAAAAGGTGAGCCGATCAATTATTCCTCTCGCAGAGCCTGGGTGCTGTTGTGAAAAGCGTTGACATTTGAGCTTTCCAGACGACATCTGCAAATTTATATGCCTTCTATTGTGTGAGGCAGCCAGCCTGTATCAAAGGCTGTAAAAGGCCTTGTCAATTTCGTAAGGACAACTCCACAAAGACTCCTTTCTTGTCTGTTGTTATGGGAATAATGCTTTACGCTGGTGTCCTGCCAAAACCTCTTGGCAATCTGGCCATGTGATGTTATTGATTGCATTGATATCAGGCATCTACCATGGAAACCATCACACTGTCAGTAATGTGTTGTGAAACATCAGAAAATGCATATTTGGTGATCAGCTTCAACAGAAATGTCTTCACAGAGGCTCTGCATACAAATTGTGTATGGTAAATATCTTTTCTCTGACTTCCTGAAGTTCAATGAAACCACTGATAATCAGTAAATAAACTCTGTCTGTGCCATGGAGTCTGGAGAGGATGAGGTTAGTTAACTTTTCACCCAGTTGACGTTTCTGGTTTTCATACTCAGGCAGAGATTTTTCCCTAACATCCACACTGAATGCGTCACACCTTGTGTCCAGTTAAGATGTTTGCTTGGGACGCATTTTGATCTTTATCAGGACTCTTTGCTCTTTGATGAAACCTGCTGTAATTAATCTCAAAACATACCTGTGCAGCCCCAGGCTATTCCCACTCCTGTGAAATAAAACTTGGAGATCCCAGAGAGACACAAACTAGGTGTGCTGTGGCACATTGTGTAACAGCTACGTTGAAACAAGTCTCACCCTGTGGTGGAGGCTGGGAAAAGCTGAGTATGAAGGTGAGTCCTTGATGATCATCTATGTCCAATTGCAAGTGAATCCGAGTGAATGAAATTAAATCAATAGTGTCACCTCCACTCTTTGCCTTGGCAGAGGGCAGTAATGTACTGCTGGGACACAATATTTTCACAAGCTTAAGTGAGGCTAAATGCAGGGACGCTTGCATCAGCCACTCTGAGGTTCAGCTTTCCATTTCACCTCAGTCGCTTCCAATTCTTTGTATATCATGTTGGACCAAGCATGAGTACCAAGGCTAAATGCCCTTTGTGCAAGCACATGTAATGCATATTTAGTGTTTTTATTTTACATTAAATAATTACTTTAGTAAAGTCTAATTGGACACAGAACCCAAGGATTGACGCTTCAGCTTTGTCGTTTAGCAGTGCCTTTATTGACAGTAGTGATTACTGTGGTTTCGGGCTTCTGCCCAGGACGCCGGCACTCCTCTGCAACTGTCACTCTCTTCTGCTACGTCTCACTGCAAGACAAAAAGAGTTGCCCTTCATCAAACCAGTTCAGCACACCTGCTCTTCCCCGCCTCCACTCCGCTCTGTGAGGTCACTGCATCACCCCTACTCTGCAGCATTCTTGCAAGCAGACTAGCAGTTAAAGTAAACTAAATTCTCTTCTGGGACACCCAGATTATAAACAGATTATAAGAGAAACCCAGGGTTTTTTCTTCAATAATGAATAGTAAGATGTTCTAGCTTTACGGAGGGCTTTCTCATAAGGCAGCAAACTATTTCTCCATGGCTAAATGATGATCATCTAAATATGTGATATGCTATTCCCTCTCCAGCTTATGAGTTATCTGCCTGAAGTGCGCGTTTGAGAAATATACCTGGGAGTCAAGTACTTCTCATTTGAAACTCTTTTTTTCACAGGAGCTACAATATAAGTACAAGATAGGCACAAGAACAAGATTATTGACCTCTTTAGGAGTAGAGGTCAGGCAGCTGCTTTGTGTTGGTACAAGTATGAAATACAAAATCTGGGAAATACTGGAGCCAAGAATAGTTTTGCACTCCTTGCTCTGTGTTCCCAAGTTTATGTACTAGGGAAAACTACGCAGTGCGTAAACTTGGGAACATGGAGCAAGGAGTGCAAAACTATGATGGTAGGAGATGACAAAGGACAGTGGAAGATGGAGACAATAAATGCACACTGAATAACAAGAATTTAGGCACCGAGTGGTACCCAACCCTGCCGGGGAGGTGTCTGAGAAGACTAGCTAGCGATGAGTCACTGGAGTTATTCACTGGAATAATAAAACTAAGTAGACGAACTTCATTACAAACTGAAACTAGGGAGGATATGATAAATACTAAAGGAAACTCTTAACCAAAGTATGGTCAAACTAAAACACAATAGATTCTCAAAAATACAGGGAATCACAAAAAAAAGTCAGTGAAAAAGAAATCAACTAACAAAACAGTGCAGACATGTAGTGTGAGTTGCAAAGAAGAGTGTGTTGAGTTCCAAGAGGGACAATTACATCAACAAACACAAGATTTTGTCATTTAAGCGAGGGGCTTGAGTGATTTTTCTTCCCCCAGTAGCTTTACAATGCTAGAAATGTGTATGTTTGCAAGGAAAAACAAGAACCTTTAATATGAGATAGTGCTGAGAAATTCTAAAGAAGGTGTTACCTTTCCTTTTTATGTTCGAGTTTTGTTGTATCTGTTTGCAGTTTTGGTTCAAACATAGCTGAACGCCATGGTTTTGTTAGCCACTTCTATAGGGCTGTCTGCAGCTGCAATACGCCTTCTTTTCATTTGTATTGTGTTCTTAATGTTAAGCACCTTAGTCAGAACTTCAAAGGACCATATAAATAAAGTATCTCGGCTGGGCTTGGTGTATCTCTGCTCGTGAATGTGTGTCTTGTACTACAAGCTGGCTGGAATCCAGTGACCTATAAACAACTATTTAGATACTGCTTTCACTTTTCATTAGTGAATGACCTACATTTAAAATAAGTCATTGTATTCAACATGGTAAATATTTGTTGTTGCCACTAACTACAGCATGTCTATAAAGCTGAACCATTAGAACCATTAATACAAAA
>NW_005187441.1:0-1933 GCF_000239375.1 Pundamilia nyererei | reverse complement strand
AATAAGTCATTGTATTCAACATGGTAAATATTTGTTGTTGCCACTAACTACAGCATGTCTATAAAGCTGAACCATTAGAACCATTAATACAAAAGCAACTTTGTTTGAAAGTGCTTTATAAATAAAGTTAATAATAATAATAATAATATCATCATCATCATCATCATCATCATCATCATCATCATCATCATCATTATTATTATTACTATTATTACTGTAAAGCACATAAGTTGAGAGACTATCAAAATAAAACAGGAAGCCTACTCAAAAACTGACTAAACACGGGAAACTTAACAGAAACACAGACTAGGCACAAGGAACATACAGTAGAAGAAAAGGAAAAACTTGAGAATAACAAACAAAGACAACTATGAATACTAAATCACAACAGAGCGGAGGTAAAAAGGCTAAAACTGATTGAGCTGTAAAAAACCCAGAATTATGATACAAGTGAGTTTCTAATTTTAAGAAATAGATGTTAGTGACACATACAAACTAAAAAGCTATGCAGCTACATCTAACCTAGCTGCATAGCTAGATTAGACTGCCATCAGATAGATTAGACTGCCATCAGATAGATTAGACTGCCATCAGATAGAGGGAATAATAGAAGTCACATGACCCAAAGAGAAAGTGAAACAGCATTTATAGATCCAAACTCACACTTGAAAGTCATACAAATTCATCAGCTGAAACAAAACCAAGACACACCAACTTCACAGCACAGTTGGACATTCAGGTATGGTAACACTGTGTTAATAATCCAATGCAAGAAATACATTTATTAAATTATTAAATTGACTGGACTGAGTCATCTCTACCATTTGGTTCAGATGTGTCAAGTTAAAAGAATTTAGTTTCTAGAAGAATTAAAATAATTTACTGTTTTTTAAATTTACTGTCTTTTCTGTTTGTTTAATTCACAATTAGTTGATGACAAAAAAAAAACATGGAGAAAATTAAAAATATCTTTTGGGGTAAGCATTTTTTTTCATATCATATTCATTGTTGGTGGTTTCCTTGCCACCCTTTGCCGTTAATATATTGTCATACTTGTGAAGCCCTCAAGGCTTTCAAGTGTAATATTGAGCTACATGAATAAAACTAGCTTGACTTCACTCAACTGTTTAGAAATGAGGAAATGCTGGAGACTCAAGTGATCTTGATCTGAATTTGTTATAGATGTTAAATTATTTTACAGTGGAATAGTTACTAAGTTACTATGATGTCCTTTGATTTGAAAGTGGCAAAAAGTAACATTATATTTGACTTGAAGAAAAAAAAATACCTGCCCAGAATATGCAAAAGTGTTGCTAACATGTTTTTACTTTGTCATACTTCAATTGCAGGAAATCGTTCATCTTCTCGTAAGAAATTTAAATTATGATGCAAAATTATTTAGCGCTGAAGACAAAACTTGAGGCTGTTACACACTGGACAAGTAAAATCCGTGCAAATATTTCCTGGGTCACAAATATTTTTTGGACTCATCTGTTCTTTACGCAGCTGTTCACGCTGACAGTTTGAGCTGAAGAATTCCAGGAAGTTTTTAAAAAAAAAAAGGTTTCTGTAATGGAACTTTAGATGAGGTGGGATTGATTAGAGGCAGAGCAACTTTACTGAAATCCCGAGTAAATAGTGGAATTAATTCTTTGTCCTATTTTTCAGATCCAAATACCTGATCAGGCCACTGGGTTTGACAACAACTGTGATCTTAACCCACATGGCACTCGTACTGAATACACAGATGGAAATAGTCACACGATATTATTTATCTTGGACACACAGTTACACGATGCTCTGGTTCAGTCGGCTCTGTGAAATGATTTCTCTGCCTCCTCAGATCTGGTCCCAACTCTACCAACAACACCTCAAACTGTCCCACTGACATCCTGAACTATGTACGAACACACAGCTTCAGCTCCTGGATCCA
>NW_005187440.1:4275871-4282180 GCF_000239375.1 Pundamilia nyererei | reverse complement strand
TTCTTTTTTGGGTTGTAATGTGAAGACTCTTTAAACTAACATTTCTTCTATCAGCACAGAAAGATCACTGTGTGGATGCCTTCTTAGAGGCTGCTTTTCAAACTGTCTCAGAGAATCACAAAGTAGGACTTTGTGATAAATGAAGCTGATAGTTTTTTGTGATCTTTGGTGCAAGTGTCAGCTGATTCAACTTGTCGGTGTAAATTAGGCTACTCGTCAGCTCCTGTCATCAGCTGGACTATTTTTGAATTTGTTATTCATGTTTTCATTGATGAACTGACAAATTCAGACACATTAAGTCTGTAAACAGTCATTTATTCACTCAGAGCTGCTGCTGGGAAATTGTTTCATCAGCTTTTGGATATATACGAGTTTTGTAAATACTACAATTTATCCAGGAGTATACAACGGTAAAGTTTTATTGAAATTTGACAGCTTGCTGCTTTTGTACATTACATGCCAGGTGCTGTTTGTGCTGGGTGAAAGATGTGGGGACTTTGTGAGGAGAACTGTACCTGGGCTCTGGCAATGATCAAAGCAGCCACAACATGGACAAATCAGAGCAAGACAACTATTCTTAGTATGACGCCTCACTTTATGGAGATTGGTGCAACAAGAAGCCCATTTATGTAAAACCACATTGAAGATAGATTACCTCTTATCTTATCTTATCTTATCTTATCTTATCAAAGCCTATTTGATCACACGGCTGTAACTTTCTTGTAGGAATAAACTTAATGGTTCTTCTTAAATGAATGAGTTATAGTCAGCTTTCTTCCTGTGATTGAGACAACAGCAATACAAGTTTGTGTCTGTACATTAGTACAGAGATGAAGACGTCTCTATACTAAGGTTAACAATTAGGTTGTTAGCCTGATTTGACATTAAAGCTGTGTGTGGGGAGATGCGTCGTCAGAAAAAGCCAAAAAAGTCAAAGAACTCATTGAAACTCCTTCACCACCAGGTGGCAGTCTTGTATAACAATGAAAATCAACCATTGGTATCATCGTCAGGGCATCTCGGTTTTATTATAAAAACCTTAAACTGTGAAACAGTTTGACATCCTAAATGCATGACGGTGATGTTATTACTAAAAATGCCTCTTCACTGTGGCAGCTCTGTCATTCAACATATGTTAACCATGACTTTGATGATACGGACCACAGCCAGCTGTGCCAGCAGGATGCTGCTCAGGTCCAAACTGCACACACAGCTACGACTGCAAGCAGCTCTTCTTATACCCAACTGAGAAACGTGATTGTTCAATCAGCGAATCATGAGGTGACAGCGAAGGAGGCCGTTTAATTGATAAGATCAGAGAAGTTGTTGTTGTTGTTTTTGTTTACTTTGTGCTCAACATACTCCCATTAGCATGTTGAAAATATTCAAGGCCTGCAGGCTTCTGCCATTACATTCCCAATTATGCAATTATGAGCTGCTTGTGTAATTTTTGGTCACCTGCGCAGTGTATAAACACAACTGATCTGAAATCACAGAAAAACAAAAAATCCGAGTAGTAGTTAGTAGTACCACAGACACGTTTAGCGAATTATTTTCATAACTTGAAATGCAAATATAAATTGTAAATTTTGAAAACTTGTGCACAAACTTTGTAAACAATAAAGTTATATACAACTATTTATCTAAAAATGCAGCCAGTGCATGTAGTGGGTTTTTTTTGGACAACCATTAAAAAGTACTACGATAGCTAAAATGAGAGAACGATCAAGTGTTACAATAAGATGCCACACAAATTATTTGTGCCTGTAAAAAAAAAATAAAAAAATAAAAAAATAGTTTGTCCGCCACAAGACAGAAGAGAACTCCACAGGGATCCAGTTTTCCATTTGGAGACAGTGTTTACATTGCAATCTGCTTTTGTGACATTCATTAGTACCCTCACCGACACTCAAAACAAAACAACGAACACACAACACACTAACTATAAGCTCCACGCTAAATGTCACAAATCTTTCACATCTCAAAACTCTCTCTCGCTGCCATCACTCCCAAAACTTTCCCCTCTTCCTAAACAACCAAATCTCACGTGTTGCCTTTTTTTTTTATTGCTCAACATGGTACATTTTTCCACCAATAGGAAAGAGGTGGCTTTTTTCTTTTTCTTTACTGTTTCAAGTAATAATTTTACACAGGTAAAACCATTACTTGAAAATGATTACAAACACTGATGTGAAGCTATTGGATGCCTGACAAAGGATAAATGGGGACAAAATACAACACGTGGAAATAAAGACAGAGCCTTTAATGGTAAAATAATGTCTTATCACATTATAATTAAAAATCAGAATAATCAAATAAGTACAGTTGAAGATCACATGAAGTTGTCTAAGGAGCTTGGAAAAGAAAGCAACTAGACTTTGAATAGTGGGTTAAAGACCCTCTTAAGTGACCATCCCCACTAGTGTTTAAATACACGGGACTCTGCACCATTTGGTCTTAGGAGAGAAGAAGCCTCGTGAACCAGGTGAAACATAGAGGAGTCCAGTTGTTGTTTTTTTCATGCTCTTAGACTACTGTGACCTGGATGACTGAGAACCTACACTGACATTACATGAAGCTGTTTGCTGATTACATAAATTTTAGTTTTAACCTTTAGGGCCCTACATGGTCAGGCTCCCCAGTATATGTCTGACCTGCTGAAACCTCATTCATCTTCCCGAGCTCTAAGGTCATCAGGTCAGAGTCTGCTAGCTCGTGGTGATCGGGCCTTTCAGGCAGTGGCACCACGGTTGTGGAATTCTCTTCCACTGTTTTTACACTGCACTGACTCCATTGTTTCTTTTAAAAAGCAGCTAAAGACATTTTTATATACACAAGTTGTCAACTAATTAGTTGTTTTTATGTTGTTTTACATTGTTATTTCTTATATTTTCATTCTTATTCATTTTCATTCTCTGTATTGTGAATCACTTTGTGATTTTTATCTGTGAAGCATGCTATATAAATAGATTTTACTTTACTTTTACTTACTTACTTTGCCTTTGTACATAAAAAAAACAAACAAACATCCAAACTCTTGCTAACGATAACCATCTTAGCTCTTATCTCCTGACTTTCAATTTTTGACAATTGTTTTGCTTACACCGAAGTGTTGTATGTAATATAACCATAACCATATGACAAGACTACAAATGAACTGTTGTGCACATCAATTCATGACACAACAGAATGACAGCAGGAAGCCACATACCAGTTACAATACCAGTTATTGAACATTACAGAGTAATAAAATCCAGCCTCCAATAAACAGATTATCACAGTATGTTGCTTTAATACCTAATACTCCTCTAAACCTGGCTTGTTAGGACATGTCTTCCATCACCCTAACAATGATTATGTGTAATATGACAGAGGGCTGTCATACAGTCCAGTACAGCGATCAAGAAAGGTAACAAATATGTAGTGTTGTCTCCCTCTAGTGGCAGGAAATAAGTCTTAAAATAGCATGTGCCAAGACCTTTTTTGTTTTTTTCCTCTTAGTCTTCATAGGATTAGTTTGCAAGTTCACTGTTTAAGTTTTTATTGTGAAAATGAGATAAATGTTGAAAAATAGTGGCAAATAAAAACTAGTCCCTTTGGCTAAAATAACATCAGTTGGTTGGTGCACAGCAAGAAAAAAAAGTGTGTGTGTGTGTGTGTGTGTGCAGGGGTGTAAGGCCCAGGGGCCAAGCAAGGACTAATCCGGCCCAAAGGAAAATGTGAGGGAGAACACAAATGTTGGACATTTAACTGTGTTTTATAAGTTTTGCATTTTCCTCTGCTGATAAAGACCTTCCTCACAGCTATTTAAATTACACCAAAGTAATAAATAAATGATTAAATGATAGAAATCTTCCTGTTATTTCACAACTATAGAAATTTCAGATTTTACAGTGATTAAAAGCTTTCTCTTTTTTAATTATAATGAGATATCTCTACCACATCAAGGCACAAGCAATAGAAAAAGCCTTGTTAAAGGGATACCTGAACTTTTACACGTGTATTTCCTACACTTTATGCCCCCAAAACGACTTAAAATTATCTGTGCACAAGTAGTACACAAGAGCATTGATACATTTGATTTTTAATATTCTTTTATTGTCCTCAAGTCATAAACTATACTAAAACATAATGACAGCATAACCTTTTTGTCAGTTTGTGCTCATGTAAATGTGTTCATATACATTCAAGTGGCTTCAAAGTGCTTTCTTCAAACATGACACCTGACATACAAAAAAGTGAAACAATATTTGCACATTTAACAATATCCAGACCACTGCTGTGCTTGTTTTGGCTCAGCCAAACAGTTAAGGTGTGCTTTACATCCATGTCTGTCCACTCATGATATACTATACATATGTAGTTAGTTATGGCTAAAAACTCTCCTTTGATTACTGACTTGCATTCGCTTCATCAATGAATCAGAGTGAACATTTGTCCTAGATTAACACTGTAGGGTCTTTACCTTACAATATGACGTGCCTTGATAAAAGATTTGTTGACAGTGGTGCTATATGAATAAAACTGAACACATCTAAAAGTCTTCCGGAAATTTGGCTTTATTAGAACAGGATGGATTGATGACCACAGCCCTCTCAGCACAGGGCTGACAGGACTTTTCCCCATATAGTAAATAAAACACAAAATAGATTAAGACAGAATACTATACCAAACTTAAAGATAAAAGGGCATTAACTGTTTTATCAGCTCTTGCTTTTCAAAGACAATGAGGAGCAAAGTACAGTTAGAAGTGTTTGTTCTGATGGAGACTTTTAAACTGTAAACAGCGGCTAAGTGAACAAGAATCTGTGTCCACGAATCCTGGGCAGTGACAACACTTAAACACCATCGTCCAAAATCCTCAGTGCAACCCCTTATCAAAAAGTTTGATATATTTTACAACCATTAGATGTTAGAGAAGCCTCTGAAAAAGAGGTCACAGTTACTACCTGAGCAAAAACCTCTGCTTATGCTCACAGACCCTAAATCGTAACAAATAAGACAATAACAACAACACGAGTGATGACAAAGTGACACCAAAGGTTGGTGAAGAGCAAGCATGAAGTGAGACATTGTGTGCACACTTTCTCTTTTAAAAAGTATAATGCTAACTCTTTTTGGAGCTGGGTAGGTATACTACTGTATATGCTGAATTTACCAAATATGCTCAGCTGCTGGAAATTGATAAGCAAAGTGAGAGTGAAGACGAGGTGAAACCAAAACAATTAGCTGAAAGAATCTAAAATGTCCTCTGGGTTGTTCAACATTTAGAACAACTCCCTAAAATGTTTAGATCACAGATTCTGTGGGTTTAAGATTTGTGATCATTTCTGTGAGGAAAACAGAAGAAAAATGTTTCCCGTGTGAGCTTGGCTACTATTGCCGTGCGAATTGTGGAGACTGTTATTTTTAGATAAACAGTCAAAGTGTCCCAGTGGAGGAAATCATAGCTGTGACATGTAACATTTTAAAGCTTGTCTTTATTTATTTTTAAGACTGTACATGCCACATTAAAGACCCATGTATTTTGAACATGCGTGTGCCATGTGTGTGCATTCAACCTTTGCGTTTGATAACATTCTCCCATTTCTGTTGTCGGAAATATTTATGGTAAGTCCTCATTTGAGCATGAAGCTCAGACGGACAAGGTACGGCACGTTTTTCTCTTTCCAAACACAGGATCTGGGAGGCCTCACCGTGCATGCACGATCTGCCTCTCCCCTATACCCTGCCCCAATTTATATGTTTATATTTAGGCCTGATATTAATTTCCATCACCACCATAGCTTGGAGTTATTTATTTTTAGACAGCAAGGAGCAGCTTGAAGTGAGCTGTGATATGTAAATTGTTGTGATCCATTACAGGTGTCTCAGCGCCCACACACGGGACACATGGTCTGATGTTTAGAGAGAAGAAGATGAAAAGGGTTCAGCCAGTTTGGCAGAAATCTGTGCACACGAGTGTTTATGGAAGCTAAATTTGATAACAATGTATCAGAGCTGGAGGTAATTCAAGTTTTGATATAAATATTTCTTGTCACCACACCAGACTGCAAAGCAAGTTTAGCACAGCCAAGGGTTTTCTTTCTTTTTTTCTTTTTCTTTTTTTGTTAGCTGGGATAAACCCCAGTCAGAGCTTCATGAAGACAGTTTTAGCAATTTGATCCATTCTTTGCATAAAGTGGGAAAACCAAGTGCCACCTTCAGTCAAGAGCAGGGGTGGGAATTTAATTTACCCCAAAGGGAAACTGGGACTGTTGTGGAGGGGCACACCGATAAGCTAAACTCAATTCTGCTAAATACTAATTT
>NW_005187440.1:4258256-4270585 GCF_000239375.1 Pundamilia nyererei | reverse complement strand
ATATATATATATATATAGCACTTTTCTATCTGGGGACTCAAAGCGCTTCGCACAACTTGTCTCATTCTCTGTTCTTTCAATCTAACATGCACACCCATTCATACTCGGATGCATCCCAGAGCAACTTGACTTTAGCATCTTGCACAAACGGGAGGGATCTAACCACCAACCTTTCAATTAGCAGATGACCTGCTGTATATTTAATCATCATCCCATCATCCCCCCTCAAAATGCCCATTTTTACAAAATTTAAAAGACTTTATAAAAAAGTGATTTTGCTATTTTTCTTGCTGTTTAATGACTTCATGTACAGTTTTCCACCTTTTCCTTGTTCAGTGTGCGAAATCTAGTCTTTAACTAGATATTGAACCTGAGCTTTGAAAGTCAGTTTTTGTGCAAAGTTCGGTTGATGTTAACTGTATTATTTACACATATAAAAAGCCATTGTTAATTTAGTAATGTAGACCTGGATGTTGAAAAGACTGTGAGTTCAAAAAGTTCTGTTTACACTGTAATATTCATACTGATTTTCCTAAATCTTGCATCAAACATTTGCCATAAATACAATAATACTTAAGAGACATTTTCAAACAATAAAAACTCGAGTGAAATGGGCAAACCTGCTCTGGAAACTAACTAAAATAAAATGGAATTAAAAAGAGAAAAGTAAAAAAAAAAAAACTAATAAGAGAATACAAAACTATAATAACTTTGATATGTACTTAACTCCAGTAACAGACCATTCTCTGGTGTTATCTCAACTGCAAAGTTGATTAATTGTCGGTATTGCAATTGAAGCTCTGTGTTTCTGGCTGTGCCCTCGATCCCTTTTGTTACAGGTTGTCCAGAGACGGGCACATTTTTGAAGACTTCTTTTTTCTTAGGACATATTAGCGAGGCAGTGTCGATCAAGCCCTCATTGCTAAACTCCCCATCAGAGAGTGGCTTACTGCTTTTTGTGATTTAGTGGGAAATTACAAAGCAGGCCTTGACTGCTCCATCCCTGGGTGTGTAAAGCTGGGTAAACAGTTGTTCTTGTCAGATGGGCATTTGAATCTCATCAGTCAGGTTCATGTTTTTTTCTGTAAGTTGAGTCTTCTAATAGTGATTTAAATCATGATCCTTAAACGCAGCAAGCTGCTCTTCATTAAATAAATACTCAGGAGTGCAAATCTTGTTAAAAAACCATACATTCAGAAGAGAAACTTTTGTGGTTGTTACATTCTCTTTAACTAACCAGACCAAAACAGCACAGAACCACATCATCAACTTTTTTATATTTACAGTTGCTTTAATTTCTGTATGATCTGTGTAATACTGAATAATATTCTTGTAGCTACAGAGCAGCAGATATGCCCATCCTACACTGATGATCTTGACAAGCATGAAGAGGCTATGACTGAGGAGAATAGTCTTAACATAGTCATTTAAATTAAGTCATTTAAATGATTTATGTGTATTTAATTTTAAATCATATCAAAGGATTCAGATCATGTCTTCATGATGGCTGGTAGCCTTATTTATTTGAGCCTACCAGGACAAATAACTTATATTGTGCATCACAAAGATGAATTGTAGACTAATTTGTTATAAATTGTTTGGTTTTTTTTTAAATCCACTGTGGAAAAGGTGGACTGGGTTTGACAATGTCTGCAATCTGATACAACTGCAACTAGATAGTAATACGGAGACGTGTCCTTCTCTCACTGCAGCTGGACAATGTCCATGACGTTTCTGCTCAGATGTTTTTTTGTTAGTTAGTAATAATTATTTTGTTTTATTTTGTCCAGTTGCTTTCTTTTTTCAAGTTAATACAACCAAGCCATTTGATGGAAGTGAAAATGATCAACCTAGGTGAATTCAAAGACACCTTTGTGCTGATATTTGGTACTCAGTAGTTTGTATGACCCCACGTGCTTGTATGCGTGCCTGATATCGGGGCATTCTCCTAATGAGATGTCTCCTGGGGGATTTCCCCCCAGATCTGGATGAGGGCTTTGATAGTGTGAGATGTGATCTGGGGATTTCAGATGGACCAAAACATCATCTCCTAGAGGTGTTCTGTTGAATTTTAGGTAGCATGGGGGCCAGTCAATGGTATCAATCCTTCATCCTCCAGGAACTGTCTGCATACTCCTGCTGCATGAGCCCGGGCATTGCTGTGGACCTTCTCCAGATCCTTTATCATTTGTTACATGTGCTCAGGGTGAACCTCCTCTCATCTGTGAAAACCACAGGGCACCAGTGGTGGATCTTTCAATTTTGGTATTCTGTGGTATTCTGATCCTAAAGTGAAGGGGGGAAAAAAGAAAATGCGAGGAGAGAAAAAAAAAAAAGGCCTCTACTTTAAAAGCAGATGGGGATTGTCTCATTGTTGCCCTTCTAGTGTAGCTGCCGTTAATTTAATTAACAGCAGAGCAACAGAAACAGATAAAAAAAAACAACCCTCTGCTACTTAACTCAGCATATCAATATCCCAGACGTTTAATTGACTTCATCCTATACTCTGATTAAAAACTGTTTTAGCAGTATTTATTCACTAGAACAAAAATCTGTGGCAAAAAGAGCACTTTGATGCTGAGCAGTGGTGTGTGCACAAGAGAAATGACATCATTTATTATCAGGAAAATAGAGGTTTCTCTTCTAACTGTGGACTTGACTTATAACTCAGTGGGGAGAGTTTGAGAATTTCCAGCTCTGTGTCCTAATTGCGAGTGTCAAAGAAACGCATCATGAACCGGGTGTTTTCATCAGAGGGAAGCATCTTTCCTATGAAATGCAAAATGCTAACAATAGACTCTTCTCTTGTCAGGGTGTGGCTGTGGGCCGTGCTGTACTGGAGGCTGCCCCAGAAATTTGGAGAGCTAAAGCCCACGTTGGATCTGGACCAGTGCATGCTGAAGCACAGTGGATGAAAGTAACAAAATGTCCCACAGGCCTGCCTCTGATTCACAGTACTCATTCTTTCCTTAATGCTGTGATTAGACCTCAGTGCTGACTGAATGCCAGCTCCTTCCTCCCTCCAGGTCTGTGTTTAGTAACTACAGCTAAGGCATTGCCAGTAAAATAAAACAGTATTGTTTCCAAAACAAGAACCTTCTGTCTTCATTCTTTTAGGATTGTAAGGAAATGTATCAACTCTTTATACAAGAGATCATTATTTATTTATTTTTGCATTTACTACATATGGAAAATAATGGTGCCTCATTGGTGGCCAAGTGTTGTGGTAATAGACTACCATGTTCATTGTATTTCATGTAATTTAATAAGTATTATATACAGCAGTTCCTGTTAATCCCACACCTTTAATCATTGCATACGGCCAAAATCGCAACACTAGCTGAATTTTCTTTTCTCCAGGTTTTAACTATTACTCCATCTGCTTGGAATGTGTTTTAAAAAATCACCACATTTCATTATTTGTAAAGCACAAAAAACAACCTAGGGGCAGAAAAATCTAAGTTGAACTTTGCCCAACTTTATAATCAGAGACAAACATTGGTGGAGCTTCTTTTTAATGAATTTTTTTGTTTTTAATTATATTGAAGGCAATGGTTGACTGTGCTGAACTGTTATAGAGGAGACGACAGAGAACGGTCTGCGAGAGGCGGGGGATGGTAATGGCTTGCTTTAGAGGAAATCTGGAACCTATAAACTCGGGCAACTTCTGGGACCAGAAACGTCAGAGCGATTCGTTTCACTTGGTTGTATGGCACACCTTTGTCTCCGCCTCATCCTTTGATCCGACCAATCAGTCAGAATTCATTTTTTTCTGTTGTCTTGTGCTCAGCTGTCCCCCAGAAAAAGAAACCTTTGGACCAATCAGTGAGTCAGATGGGTGGGCAGCTGAAAGCTTCATGCTCCCTTCGCTTTAAAAAGTCTGATTCGATTTGCTGTTGTCTCACATGCTGCAGTGGGAGTGGGACATGAGAACGTTCTAGCTTTGCTGATGCAGCGTTCTCTCAGCGAGTATGGGAAGAGATTTTTAACATGTAACGCGACAGAGCTGGTCAGAAAAACTGAACTCATTACTTACGTGTTTTGGTTTGGCATGTCTGGATATGACAATGTGAAAAGTTGGTTGGCGAAGAAGAAGAACCCAGCAGAAGATCAGAGAAACCCGCGGCTGTACTGAGGGAGTTCCCGACAGCAATCGGAAGGGAGGGAAACTGCTGTTACGGGTGGAGGAGTGGAGAGAGACATTAAAGGAAACTGGACAAAATAAGAGTGAAGGATACAGTGAAATAAAGAAGAGAGGAGATAGAAGAAGAACGTGGCCAAGCATGCGAGAGGAGGAACACTCAAATGACCATCCTGAGGGAGGGGTGGTGTCCAGCAAGGAGAACAACAAACGACCACTTTCTAACGCCTGTCCTGTTGTGGTTGCGACGGCGGGGATCACCGGGCGTAAGCGGCAGATGGGTGCCCAAATGGAGGATCACATTTCCGCAATTACACCCACCATGTCGGCAGACGACGGCAAGGTCAAGCCAGTAGATGACATTCAGAGCTACAATCCTACTGGCCCCAAAAAGCTCAAGAAGAGTCCTCAGCATCACCCGCTTTCCCTTTCTCCTGCGCCCGGTCCCAGCCCTGAAGGTCTTTCAAGCGGCCTCGAGGACCCACACGGCCAGCGGGTCATCGCCAACATCCGGGAGCGCCAGCGGACGCGATCTCTGAATGAAGCCTTTGCCTCGTTGCGCAAAATAATCCCAACGCTCCCCTCTGACAAACTGAGCAAGATCCAGACACTTAAGTTGGCGTCACGCTACATTGACTTTCTGTACCAGGTTCTGCAGAGTGATGAGATGGACACCAAGCTGGCAGGATGTAACTACCTGGCCCATGAGAGACTGAGCTATGCTTTCTCTGTCTGGAGGATGGAGGGAGCCTGGTCAACCATGTCTGCTGGTCACTAGCCTTGTCTGGAAGCCTAAAAAGTATGATGCAAAGGGGCTGAGGAGATGTCCAAACTGTGTCTGCTCACTAGTGGATTCACACTACTTGACACCTCGGTTGCGATCTGGTTGCCTCAATGAAAAGACAGCGTAACACTTCATGAGAGGAAGCTTTCACATGAGCATTTGTTTGATTGGTTATGAACTTATGAGATGTAACCGTGGATTATTGTCATTCCACTTGTCTGCTTTTTCCAAAGCAGCTATCACTGCTCACGAATGCAAATGCAATGAGTTCAAGCAGGGACTGCTAGCTTATTTAGGGATTGTTTTCTCTCTTTTTTTCTTTTAACATGTGTATTTTGTTTACATGAATCACAATGGAAGCTTTCATTCAACATGCATTCGCTTCATCAAGCTGATGGTTAAGGACTCGATCGTCTTTGACGCTTCATAGCAGCACAGCTAATTCTGCTGGAGCCCCCTGACCCATCAGCTCTCTCAGGTACTGAAGCATGACAGCTGGTTTCATCATCATTGCCATCACCCCTGATTTTATCACCTTAAATAAAATCAGTATTATCACTATTATCAGTAACATAACCATCACCATAGGTCTACATACAATGAGCCATTTTTTATTTAACTTTCTTTCTTTCTTGAGGTAGAAAGTGTATAAAGGTTTGTGTAATATCTATAGAGCAGAGGACTTAAAAGAAAGAAAGAACTGCGAACACCATACTGAATGTTGCAAGAGTTGTCAGGCTTTTGACTTTTCCGTGGGCTTTCAGCTCCTGGTTTTCCAACATTGACATTTAAGGAATCCCTGACTACCTCTGAACCTTAGCAAAAGTTGGGGAAAAAAAAAAAAAGCAGCCACGGCTGTCCGTCACTCTGCCTTAAGTTTCTTGTCCATCCCAAAACCTAGCCCCTTTGTTTCTTTCAGTGCCAAAAAAACCTCTCCCCTTGACATTCTTTCCTCTCGTTCTGGCCCGAATTTGCTTGCGTTGCACGAAACCGCGATACAGCTAGCGAGCTGACGAGGAGGCGTAATGAAAACAAACGGTCTCGGAAAGCCATGAATCATGTGTGTCACCATCAAAGGGGAAGGCTGATGTGGCTCCCTGCTGGGCTCCCATAAACCACTGGTAGTGATGGAGGAGGTGAGAGCTGATTTATACACACAAATGTAGAGGTGCACACATGCAACTATGCACTTAAAAAAATACACTTTTTTCAATAGCATTTCTATTGGAGTCCACATCATTACCAAATGATATACCTTTCTTTCTAATATTGTAGGCTTTTGTTTTGTGAGATGCAATGAACATTAAGTGTAAGGTTTACAGTTATTTCAAGACAACAGGACTGACATGCTGTTTGGCTTCAAAGCACATCCATGACAATCCATTTCTCCCCTCACTGCCAAAATACATGAAGACCGGCAACCTATCATTAGAACGTCCCAGGGAGGTAGCTAATGTTTCCAGCTCTTTTAAAGACTTATGGAGATATTTACCGAGCCCCACAGTCGGCACAGTGCGGTCTCTGAAGGCTAGACTTCACTGACATGTTAGAAGACACTTGACATTTAGAAAGAATCCAGTTGTGGGCCAACAGAGAAAAAGCAGCCCCTGTGCATTTCTATGTAAAATGCAAACATTAAAATGAGTGCATGGCCTTGCCTATTCTCTATGTTGTCATGTAATTCAAGTTGTATTCTAAATTTTCATTTATGGATCAAATTGAAACTGGAAGTGACTCATCTCTCGCTTGAGATGCCTTAGAATAACATATAGTTATATCCTGCCTTTTGCCATTCTTACTTGGAAACAGGAATTTTGAATTATTTTTATATACGCAACATCCAATGCTGATGTGTATAAGTGGTTACAGTAGTAATATGTCTTTCTTTGTCTGACCAGCTGCTGAATAAAGTGACTGTGATCTTTCTTTTGAATCTCTGTTCTGCTCCTTGTTCTTCTGTCTGCGTATGCACTTTGTATGTCATGCTTCAGAGTAATGTGGGAAAACGAGGATCAGCTATACATACAAAGTGCCGTCATTTACCGAGAACATTTTTTGACCACTTTCCTTCTGTAGTACCTTAAAGAAGCTGATATTATAGCTGTCGCTGTAAAAGATTGTGTAGTCGAAGCCAGGCTTTCATTTCAGAGAGCATTAGCGTATCCATCTCTTGTGCACTTCTCAGACTTTAAAATCAGGCTTTGTTTTTATGACTTATTACTTGAAATGTGTACAGTGTGATGCTTTACATACTGACACAGTATGACTTCGTAAAGCATCCTAAGCAGAAAACTCCTGAAAAATAAAACTATCTGCAAAACTTTCTTGAAGTTCTTATTTTCAGTGATTGGTGCACAGATTTATACTCTCACCACGCCTTCCTTGTCTCCTGTCTCTCTTGTTAAACTGTCTCCTTTCCTTTCCCTTCCTGCTGCCTCCCCCTGCTTTCTGTTTTTTAACGAGGTCTGTGTGCCTTTGCCCGGTCAGGAACACTTAATTCTTCCCAAAAGAAACATGTTAAAGTGCAATTAAGTGCTCAGGAAATATTTATAGTATGTTTAGACCTAAATAATAACTTATAGCTTTATCATCTCAGTTGTGCTGTAGAGTTACTGTTTTGAAACTTGATGATTTAACAAACACTAAATGAATAAAGCTTTTGCACCACAATGTAAGAGTATTTTATTTTCATTTTTATGATCGCAAGGGAACATACAGTATAAAACTAAGTGAAGAATTTCGGTACAAAAACCCTGAATTGCAAACTATCCAGTGATGACAAAGCTCCCAAATAAAACAAGAATAACGTGATCTTAAGACTTGTGATATCTGTCTGCTAAGATATGTAGCTCCCCGATTTACAGCTTCTGATGTGCTGTGGTTTACAGAAAAATATAAACCCAAATGATTTTGACACAACATAAATACACTCACCAGCAACTTTAATCTTTAGTGTTAGCTTGTTAGCAGCCATCGTGCTGGATTTATAGATGCAAAAGTGACGATATTCAGATAACAGATGAAGTCCTAAGTTTTAGGCTAGTGCTAGCAAGTTTGATTAGCAATCAATTACCAACCATAACAACCATCTGAAAGGTGTGACTTGAAACTAAGTGATTTAGTATTTTTAAATGTCTCTTAAATATCAAGTGACACGTTTTCGCTGTCAGCTACGACACTACATCCTCACATAGGGTTGCCAACTCCCTGAAAAATAAATAAGGGACACCTCGTGGCCAGGGCCGGGCGACCCAGTTGTCTTCACCCTTCCCAGTGTGGTGAATTTTCTAGCTCTTTTTTTGTGTGTGAAATTATTTTTTTAACCATTTGACTTGAAGTTGATTTAAGTAGATGCATATTCTATTCTTTGTGATATGAACACATGTGAAACAAATGATCATTTAGCCATTTATTTTTAGCTCAAAATGACAACATTAACACATTAACAATCTTTCTTTAAAAGAACTCTGTCCTGCTTAACTTAAAATAATAGAAAACAATAGAAAGAAAAATATTCTTGTAACAGTGCACATTTAGTGCATTTAGTACAATTGGCTTCAGTTGAGGTATTATTTCAGCTTTTCTAATGCTAATCAGCTGCTCCTGTTTGTAAACCCGCTTGTTCCCATGATTACGCATCTCATCATCATTATTCACCTATGTATTACTTTTATGTATTAGTCATCTATTTGTTGTAATCATCTATCCTTGCAGTTGTTTATTACACAAAATAAATTATATTATCACACTTCTGGCCACATAGCGCTGATATTCACTGCACATGCCCATAGTAACTTTTTCCAGCCAGGTGTTTTCCTTTTCCCATTCTTCCCTTTCTCTGAGGGGAACAAACATTGCTGCTCTAACGCTGGGCTCACACTGTGCGGTTTTTGGCCCATTTTTAGCAGATTTTTGAGTGATCGGACCGATTTTGGCCTTCGTCGTGTAGTATATGTGGGGTAACGAGAAGCGATTAACACCTCACGACCAGCTCCCGATCATCAATCGCTCGTGAGGGTGTCACCACAGGCGCTCACACTGCTCACGCGCAAACACGTAAACGTCGGTGAAAAAGACGGAGCAGCACAGCAGCTGTGTCCAGATCCAGTGTGATCTGGACACAAGCGATGGAGGCACAACTTGTAGAACTTCGAAAAGGCTCGGATGAGCTTTCCAATGTGGCCTCACAAAATGATCACGACCACAACAACCGTGAAAATAGTTGGATTTACATTGCTGCTCAATCACAGCTGCCTGATCAATGTTTTTCATTAGCAATTTAGCAAAGTTGATGGTGGTGGTGTGTGTGTCTGTGTGAGTGAGAGACAGAGAGAGAACGACATAATTTCTGTTATAACCTTCATTTTATGGACGCACAGTGTGAGCACTCAGGTCGCATCAGAGCATCGGGCGGTATAGTGTGAGACTGCATCGTGACCTACCAACGTCTAACCCCTGCGAGTCAATCGTGCAGTTTGAGCAGGAGCTGAATAACGTGACTGAAAAAATCGCACAGTGTCTGCCCAGCTTTGGGTGTACTGTCGTCCGAGACTTTCCCTGTTGGCCATGCTTGTTGTTGTGGTCATCTGTTGTCTTCCGGTATTTTCTCCGTAAGCGACCTTTCCTCGACCAATGAGATGAGCGGTAATCTGAATTGTCATACTCGAATTGTCATAAGTGTGCTGTCAGCTCATTGGTCACAAAGCAGGAGAGGGGCTGGGAATTATGTTTTCAAACAAAGCGTTAATTCCATTAACATTTATAGACTACTTTTGATTCTCACTGTATTACGGGACAAAGTGCGTCCCTTATTAGCTCAATACGGGACGTGTACTTTTGTTGCGAAATACGGGAAGATTCCGTATTTTAAGGGACGGTTGGCAACCCTATCCTCACAGGTTAGCGACACTGACATGGCATAGCAGAGCCTGACTTATCCTCCCATTTTTCTCGCTAATGGAAACAATAAGTTACAAAACAAACAGAATGCTGTAGTTTGTCATTTCCTTTGTAATTAAAGGAAAGTGTTTACTGAGCTAGCAGACAAAAGAGCCTTAAGCATCATTAAGTTGCCCCCTGCTGACTGTTAGAAAGAATGGAAATTTACGGTACTTCCATTATCTTTTTACTTTTCTGACCTAGAAGTGTCCACCTTTTGTATACAGTATTTCAGATTTACTGCACTTTTTAGAAATGCAATCATCAGATTGAGTGCGGGCAATCAGGTCCGTCAGCTAAACGCTACTTTTAGTAAAGTATATATATTATCAAAAGTGATATTGCATGTATACACTTATTAAAACTTGTATTAAATGGATAAACAGTTCTAGCAGATCTCAGACTAAATGAGTCCATTATGTTCATCATTTCTGTTTGTCATAGGTGTATTTTCCTTTCTTACGATGGGTCTTTTCTTTTTCACAGTCTAGTGTATACTATTAGTGTTAATTTCTGCAGAAAAAAATAACTTTCTGAAAAAAATGACACGGAAAAAATCAAGGGCTTATACTGGAAATTATTTTTTAATCAAGAGGAAAAGACAAAAGTACAAAATAGATAATCTTTCTATACATACAAATGGTAGGAAATGTAAGAAAATAACATAAGTAAATAATAAAGAATAGTATGAAATAAAGATTTCAATGTCATGTTTAGAGATACAGAGTTACTGTACGTCCAGTTAGTTAAGAGTTACCAATACACATACTACTGAATGCATCAAGGCACATGTGCAACGTGTATTTTGGTCTTTGAGTTACTATTTACAGTGTCTTTCTTTAAGAAGAAGGTACAAATTACATAAGTAATAAAGGGAATTAAGAGCTGAGGCAATACTGGCCTCTACATAAGACCAAAAACACGAGTATAATACAAGAGAGGTCATTTACAGAATCACAGACAAGCAGTTTAACACTTGCAAATCCATGCACATTATGTACTAGTGTGCATGCAATAACAACACACTCTCTCTCTCTCACACACGCACACACGTCAGATAACGTTGACTTCATACTTTACTTTCTTTTAAGAAAGAAGCAGCATCGCGTTTCAATGCTGCCACTTTGCTGTCGAGAACACTCTGGTACTCTATAAGAAAGACATACCAGCTGCATTTATCGGAGAACAACGATCCTCCGTGCAACATTTTCTCAATAATTCCTGTTGAGATACACGTGTACTGCAGCAACATTGGGATAATAAAAAAAAAATTAAAAAAAATACAATTTTGGTGTCCACTGTAATTTTTGTTTAAGGTAAAAGCTCCGAGGCCTCCTGTCGGGCATAGTGTACCCAGGGTCTGATTAAAACAAATGCTTAGACAGTTTATTTTACCCGGATTTTAAAAAATGATTCTTTGTTACTTATAAACATCAAAATCATGGAATACAAAAAAATCTAATTGTGCTGCTCAATCAATCAAATCATGGATGTAAAAAAAACCAAAGAAAACTTTTAGACAAAGCTAAAGAGTGACTGCACTGATCAGTTAAGAATTCTAGTAGTTATTCGCTGTTAACAGAGGTCTGAACTTTACACTTTACCTTCAAAAGCTCAACCAAAAACATTAGTACTGGTCATCAAAATGTGAAACTGGTCAAACCTCATATGATGGGAAAAAAATACTTTAACAAACTATTTGCTACAAAATAACCTAGAAGAAAAACGAAGAAACACAGTCTTGGACTTTGACTGTTTGGAATGCCGAGCCCTTTATATGCTCCTTTAAGAGGGTGGTCCAACCCCCCCAAAAAACAAACGTCAAATGATTGACAACATGTCAATTACAAACATCAGCTTAGATGATGGACTGACGTGTTGTAGCGTTGTCTAGGCTGATTGCATGATAACAGTTTGAATGAAAAGATTCTCACAATGAAGTTCACTTCAACATAGCATTCATTTCCTTAATTAGGCTGTGATGGATTATAGATAATGACCTAAATATTCAAAAAAATAAAAAACAAAAAAACAAAAACAAGTCACTGTACTCATTAACCAAATCAAACAATTTACAAAAAGACTGCATATGTGATGTTCATCTAAATCCACAGGTTTAAACGTTGTTTTACAAAAGTCAAGTCGCTGCGGGAGCAGTATCCATACTGGTCCTTTGCGGTGCTTCAACACAGTCCCATCACCAAGTGCAGGCTGTTTTAAGGCAATTTTCTTTGGGTGATGTCCTTTAAGTGCATTAACAGTATTGCTACTACAATAGAACAATACAGTGGTCCTCAGTGGTGCCACGGTGGAATGAACACTCCTTTAGTCTCAAATATAAACAATAATACACAGTATTGAATACTAGTGGTACATCGATAGTTTGTCATTGCTGTGTGTGTGTGTGTGTGTGTGTGTGTGTGTGTGTGTGTGTGTGTGTGTGTGTGTGTGTGTGTGTGTGTGTGT
>NW_005187440.1:4237919-4258236 GCF_000239375.1 Pundamilia nyererei | reverse complement strand
GTGTGTGTGTGTGTGTGTGTGTGTGTGTGTGTGTGTGTGTGTGTGTGTGTGTGTAGGCTTTTAAATGCACATGAATGTAAGACACTGAACAGCAGTAAATAATAATTCTGCTTTGAAAATATTGCCTACTTTCAGATGAATTAAACTCTACAGTATTTCAGCCCAGACGTGTCCACAGTCAGTCAGAGACCATTTAAGACATCTCAGATGAAGAGTGGGAAAAAGATAGCAAACAACATTTCATCCAAATCTTCAAAAAACCTTTCAATTATCTACAGAGAGGAGAAGTTTGTTTTTTTCTTTCCCAGAGCTTTGGAATTTCTCATGGTTCACATTATGGAATGAACAGTGCAATAAAACAATGAAGAACTGCCCGTTCTTTCTTTGTTTTGTGTCTTTGTTTCCTCTTCTTTGCTTTGTCGTCTTCTTCTAGTGGTTAAATTGTAGGTAATGACATCATTATAGCAGACGCAGCAACTAGGTCTCTCTTTTTTTGAATCTTGTTTCTTAATGATGGGGCCACTTCTTCATGGTGCTACGTTTGCATCGTGTCCATCAAGCATATATGCCTTTACCTGATGGTATACAGTAGTTTTGTTCTGCATTGTTTTTCATCCCACTCAGTTCGAGTCTGATATGAGAAGCAATGTGGCAGAAAGAATTTATGATCTGAAGTTTCCCTCTGATGTTGGTATTAAGGCAAAGGTAAGGCAACAAAAACAGCTGCTGGTGCTCAAAGAGGAATCAGAGCTCAAGTCCACTTCTGATTTTTGGTCTGATCCTCAAAGGTTTGTGGTAACAGGGCTGTGGCCCTGACAATACGCACACACACACGGTCCAATGTCAGTAAGAAGACATGAGAAGACTATTGAAATCAACTTGTATTGCTCTTTGGTGAGGTTTCAGAAGGTTACTCAGCTGCAGGTAGTGCTGCTGGCTTCAGCTGAGTGGTTGAGGTGCTCAAAACGGCGGGTCTGTAGAGGTTCAGCATTGGGTCTCCGTTGGCCTGCGTATGTGTGAAGAAGGTCGGGGCTCAGTGGCTTTGAAAATGTGTCCCCTTCATGTTCATATGACAACACGGGAGATCTGAGGCTTCTGAACGTTCTGCGAGGTGATTGGTTGGGTTTTCCTACACGGAGTCGCTGTCATGTTCCATTGGCTCATCAGGGAGGCTGGAGGGAAGTGTGAAAAGCACATGTGAGCAGAGACCTGGGAGAGTTTGCATCGATATAAAGGATGGAAGTGGGATTTTTGACTGTGTGTGTTTGTATCCATGCACTGTACCTCTTGCTTGAAAGAACTCCAACAGAGAGCGAGGCCAAAGCCTTGACAGCATCCGTTTCCTCACAGTCTCTGCTCTGAGCAGCCATGTATGACAGACCCACTGATCCACTGTAGGCCTTCAAACTCTGCCAGTACTGACCTGCAAGCACACAAGACGTAACAAAAATGTCAAGCGAATTTCAACGTTGTAGTTTTGACATCATATCCACTGGTTAAGTGTTGATTACAACTGAAATAAAAATGCAGAGAAGAGGATGAAACATAAGCGCTGCTCACTTTGTATCTGTATGACAGTTTGTAGGGAGCGGACTGCGTTAGCGTTGGGCTTCTGGAGGAGGACGTCTTCCGGCAGCGGTTCCTACAGGACAAACACACAACAAAACACCATCTTTAGAACCAAAATGGCTACGACAGTATCATTTAATTTCTACAAATTGAAAAGACATTATTTATTTTTCATTTGAAGCTTACACATGCACAAACTGGTTAAACAGAGAATGTTTCATTAGCCTGCCTGTTTTGCAAGACCTTTAAAAATAGTCTTAACATCCTGACAATAAACCAGAATTCAGCTGACCCTGGAAAGAATTTCAGCACTGATCATCTGCTGGTAAAGTAGGACTGTGATCAATTCTGTCAAAACTTGGCACTATGTTTATTGGAATGGAAGCACCACTTCAGTGAGCACATTGTGGTAGCTGATCCATGATGTGACGAGTGACACTTGTACAAAATGAAAGAATAACGAACTCCGAGATACACTGTCCCTACCAAGTCCCTCTAACTGTAGTAAAAATGGGACACTGTGCTCCAGCTAACTGTAAAAACAAACAAACAAACAAACAAACAAACAAACAAACAAACAAACAAACAAACAAACACTAGTAAAGAACTCCATTAGTCATACCTGTATGCCCAAGAGTGAACTGACACAGGCTTCAGATGCGTCACAGATTGCTGTGAGGTCGTGACCTCCCTCAAGGGCCAAAACCAGACGGCCTCCTGCTAGAGACATCAGCTGACGGGTCAGGAAACCAAAACCTGCGGCGAACACAAACACGCACACAGAGTTGTTAACATTAAATGACAACAAAGCTTGGCAGGTGAACTGTTGCAATTTCCAATAGTCTCCAAAAACAAATGCATATTTTCATCCGTAGATCCTCCCACAGCAACATACCAATTACTAATTACTGTAATTATGGTAATATCAGCAGTGAAGCAAGACACAGTAGAAGGAACTTGAATCCTGCTCTTTTGTTCATGCTAAACATGAGCTTCAAGAAACTCTAATATCTTGAGACACTCAGGGTCTTAACAGAAAGTTTCACTGTCTCCTGCTACAAATAAGACAAAAGTTAAGGCCAAGTGCAGTCTGCGGTGGGAAAGTGTTCTTACATTTGGCCGAGACCTTGTAGCCTCCTAGAGGAGCGGGGTTTCCCTCGGCGGCGTCAAACCCGGCTGACACCAGAACTACATCTGGAGAGAACTCCTGAGCAATCGGCATCACCACAGACCTGTATGAACACACAGAGATCATAATGACTTCAAGGGACTGGGAAGGGATGGTTGTAGGGGACTCTTTCCAATACAGTCTTCAAAGGAGTGTGTAATTTTACTCAAATATCTTGTGTGTTTTGTACTTTTGTGTCATTTTCCTGGCTGTAACATGCACCTACAGTTGTTAGAAACACATTGCTGTCGAGGAATAGGACAATAAATTCTGATGTGCACATTTGAGCCTTAATTATAAAGTTCAACAGGAAACTGAGTCACTGATTGATTTGAAAAATCAACACCGTTGACAAAATTAACACAAAATGAACGTGAAAAACAAAACAAAAAAACCGATATATTGACATCACCACTGAAACATCGTGGGGGAAGTTAAGTTGCACTAACAGGACACAAAGTGATGAAAAGCAAAGAAGAACCAGCTGTAGTCTCCATCTCTGTTGATTCAATGTTTAAATAAACTGCTGACAGAAGCACTTCGGTGTGGATTCATTTCATTAGGGTGCTTATGAAGACCGGCCCTAGCATTCAGTGAAATATAGCCGTTTTCAAACACAACTGGGCATGTCCAAACTGGACACAAGACAAATATTTACCATTAAATCTAAAGAAGTCATTAACATGACAAGTGAAACGACGTACTGGCTGATCCCAGACTCAGCAGCCCGAGCACAGCTGACAAAGAACTATTGTTTCCTCTGTGGGAGAAGCTGCAGAGCTTGAGGAACACAAGCCAGCTCAACAAAGTCATATTGTTGTTTTGTCAGCTCTTATACTCGCTAACTTCTTTGTGGATTTCCAATAGATGAAATTGTCCTTAATGCTCTTGTTGTTAGGGAAGAAAGTAGTACTGTCCGGAGACGGGGAGAAGCTCGACTCGATGCTGTCGGCGAGAAGTTCAAAGCTGCAGCGTGCGAGTCTGTTTCCCATTAGAGGCTTGTCACTCTCCTCACGTCATTGACAACACAGGGAAAAAGAGGAAAAACAGTCCATCTGGGATCCATTTACCTTCATTATTCTGCCTGGGGACTTTGGAGACCTCCCCTCCTTCCCCCTTCAAGCACACGCACACACAAGACACAGAGGCGCACATATCCAAACGCATACTGCTGACATGACTGCGTGCAGATGGACAACATGAGCTCATAGAGAGAAATAAGGTCGCCGAGATAAAACAAACACATTCCAAAATGAGCGTGCACGTGCAAACGCACATCAGCGGTGCTTTGATTCGTCCAAAAATTGTAATTCATAAAGCAGGCCTCAGCTTTATCACACCAATGCAGATATGAATCAAAAGCGTGCGCACACTCCTCACTCATCCCCACACGCCTGACCGCAAAACCCAACCCCACCTCCCCTGTAGAGCCATTAAAGTTGCCACGGTCCCCCTAGAGAGAGAGACTGCAGACAAACTAATGGAAAGATGGAAGACAGGAGGGGAGGGCAGGATTGGGGAGAGGAGGGGACGGTTATTAAAGATCAATCAAGGGAGGACAGGAAGAGGGCGAGAATGTGTGCTGGGTGGTGGTGGGTGAGGGTTGGGGTGATGGAAAACTTAAGGGTGGGGAGGGTGAGTGAGGGATAAGGTGAAAATACAACAAAGCTCCCCCTCTGCAGCTAAGCGCTTGCAAACTTAACTCATAAAATGGATTCTATTAAACAGCGCCGGCACTTTGTGTTTTTCCACAAACCCTTCGATGCTTTCAAAAAAAACTTTATTAATTACAAAGCGCATTCATAGCGCTTTAAATGCTGGGTGGCTGAGTGGTGAGGGAGTTGGGGTTTTTAAAAAGTTTTTCAGGCAAAGCACCTCCCCATTAGGGCTTAAACAGGGATTATGTTGACCTACAGGCTAATCATAATAGAATTATAAACATTTGCTTTCAAAATAGCTAAAAAAATACTTCCAGCTAATCCTCATCAGGAAATCCAGCACAGTTATTTATTTATTCTGAACACTGTCAGAAAAATGAGCTCACGGCTACATTTAAGACATGCAGGCTGATTCGATTAGCCTGACGTTCTAAATAAAGATCTACTTTTTTCACAACAAGAATAATTCAAATATGTAGTAAATCTACAGTGGTGTTGAATGGGTGGGTCTCAAAATCGGTGCACCATACTTCACTGCACGTGGAAGAAACGTGAGTTTCTGAAGTTTTGCAACTTATATACGAAAAGCTCACATATTAGCATCAGTATTATTTTGAATAACTGAGAAGGCAATTATCTGAGAAAGCTTTGATGTCGTGATCTTTTGTCCTCATGGGGCTCCAGGCAGAGTGAAAAACAGAAAATTACTTAGAAGTTCTATTAGGTCCAGATCTGTGTTATGTACTAAAGATGATACTCTGAAGCAATTTCACTGTGTCCACTGCAGATGAGTCAGCGCACTCCTCTCAAGTAAGATCTGATTACTTTAGAGACCCTTTCAACTTAATTTTGTTAGTGATCATATTTTTTTAAAGAACTAAGTCTGTTTTAAATCGGAAAAAAAGAGATCAGTATTTTATCATGTTACTCTAGAAGGTACAAACATCCCAGATAATCAAAAGCGTCCTGAATGTTAGGGACGGTATTAAAGCACTGAAGTCAAGGGACCAAACCTCAATACAAATGATCAGAAAATAGATCCACCGGCTTTAAAGGGAACAAAATTTCAAACTGAACTTACAGTAATGTTTCTCTTCACACTCGACACAGAAGTATTTTTGTCACCATATGCCCTTGGAATATAAGACATGCTCTGACTATCAATGTACGGATAAACCCAAAAATCCAAATAAAACTAAGAGCCAGTCCTAAAACAAGCACTTTTAGAAATGCTCTAGAACTAAAGGAGCACTGCATAAATAAAACTCACACAGAGTGAGCTTGTGTATTATGGGGAGTAAACAGTCAGAACTAAATATTTTGGCAGATCACTGTTGACGGCGCACGGCTATTTTGTCATTTCCTGAGTTTCCGGATTATGACCGATCCACCTGATACGTACTTGAATATGTTTGATCTTACGTGTTTGGGTTTAAACATTTGTGGACATGCATATATGCAGAGTTCCCCCACTTATGTCTTTGAGCTCACCACTGTGCCTCTTTTCCAGTAACCACATGGTTGCCAGTGTTTCCTTGGGGCTTGGAAGCACCAGACAACCAAAGAGCCCACAAGACTGAAACTTTATTGGTGCTAAACTCCCACCGATGACAATTATCCAACCCACCAGCAGGAAGTAACGGTTTGCAATCTGTCAAACACAAGACCTGGAGACCATTTACTGTAAACCATCTGAAGTTATTGGAAACAGGGAGGGCTAGACACATGCTCTCCAAATGACAAGGATTATTAATTACGCAAGAAGTACGTCAGAGGTAGCGGGGAGCTGAGTCTCTGATCGACTTCAGTGTTTCAGTTGTGGCTCAGTTTAGAGGAAATGGGAGAAATCTACTGATTACACTTGTGCTAAATGACACTGTCCTTATCAATCAAAACTACTGTCGTACAAGAAAAGAGAAAATACCTATAAATGTTCATTCTTTCTACACTTTGATATATTTCCAGTCTCCATGAAAAAGCTAACGAATAAAGAACTCTGTGTAATAAAGCATGGCGAACGCAGATATTTCCATGGATGGCGCAAGAGGCCAGTGGAAAGTAATGATGTGAATCATGTATCTTATTCAACAAGGCAACCTTCATTCAACCCAACTGAATATTTAAGAGAAATATCTCAGGGAGGTTTCCATCACTATATTTTAATTTGTCACCCATTTAGCTGCACTGTGCTGTAAACGCAGCCAGAGTTGGCTCTACCTGAATGCAGCGAGGTATTCAGCATCTCCCATGGGTGGGTCCAGTCCTCCTGTCCACGCCACATTCACATTAAAGCCCTCACCAGCTCCAGATCCAACCTAAACGCCAAATAACAAAGACAATTGATGTCATTCTTCTCTGATAGCATTACTCTCTCAAAAGGGAAGCAAACAGTCCTGGATGTCACCTACCTCAGCGGGAGACCCACTGCCGGGGAAGAAGTTTCCGTCGTCATAACGATGAAGTGAGATGTAGAGAACACTGGGGTCGTTGTAAAACACTTCCTCCGTGCCATTACCATGGTGAACGTCCTAGCCATGGCGATGAGGAGAGATTAGTTTAGCACAATAGTTGCCACAGTCATGTTCTAAGGGGATGGGTATCACACAGTAAAATGAGGCCACAGTTAACAGGAAGTCTTACCCAGTCGACAATGAGGATCTTGCTGACGCTGAGCTTGTGTTGGAGCTGTTTAGCAGCTATAGCTACAGAATTGAAGTAACAGAAACCCCTGAAAGACAGAGACAGAGCCAATGTTTAAAGACAAAGAATATAAAGACTTTAATCTTTAACTGTCAAAAAAGTAAAGGTAATTGGTTAATGAAAAGACCTGTGTGATTTTGACTTTTGCCATTTCCTTATTCTTGGTTTCAGAGACATGCAAGGTGCAAGGTTAACAGGGTAAAGAGTCCTGCAAAAGTTATTGATGCACAAATATTGCTTAAAAAATTTAATTAAAAAACGAAAAGAACATCATGTAAACAAACCCCCACCACAAAAATATTATATTCTGTCAGTTTTTTTTCTCTTTCACAATCATCCACAGAGGACGTGCTGACAGCGCAGTAAGAACAGGAAAACCAACTATGACTCACACACAAACACACACTTACATGGGATTGGAGGGGTCTGCATGATGCCCTGGTGGTCTGACAACAGCAAAGCCATTCTGCAAAGAAGAGATAGATGCCACTAATTAGCATTGTGACATGGTAAACTTTAACAGAGCTGTTCAGAACCTACGATCTTTGGCACACACGACTAAAGACTCACGCGTGCCCAAAAAGGTACAATGCTACTGTCAAAAACCCTGCTAGGCTCAAGCTAACTGACAGAGGTCACGTAAGGAAGGATGGTTTACATCAGTGCTCTTTGCATTTATAGGAGTGAAGTAGCTTTCTGATCTCTTAATAGATCATTTTTAATCCCAACAAATGTTATAATTTTGGCAGTTTGTACTATTTAAGTGTAACATCTAGCTTTGTTAGCTAGCTCTACTATACCAGTGTAATACACTGATGCGGTATATTAGAACATAAGCACAGGTGCAGGCATAAGAACAACATTATTATATTAATACTAATTATGTGTGTAAAGCTCATGCATAATATGCACTGAATGTAGCATGCACAGTTTATGGAGCTGAACGCCAGGATGCTGCTTTACTGTTTTTAACACTGTACTTGACCTGCTCGTTTCACACATTTGTTTCATGCTCGTTTGGTTGGGTTTTTAACAAAAAACCTTTTAGGTCAACCTGCTATTTCATCTTTTTTTATTAAACCAATCATGTTTTTACAACAAAAAAAGTCTTTCATCCCAAATTTTGAGTGCAACGAGGAAAAGAAAGACAATTAAGGCCATAATATAACAGAAAAGCCCTTTTTTGAAACCCATCACCTTTGAAGTGGCTTCTGCTAAGAAACGCTTCTCTGCTCAGTTCTAGTCTACTAGTTTACTCGTAGAAACAAAGAACTGCCATGGTGGATATAACCTTCTCAAAAACAAGTTAGAGTTTCTCTAATTTGTTTTGGCCCACAGCTCAGAGCCTGAGGAGCATTAAATAAGTCATAAATACACTTACTGTACTACATGTTTTTAAAATACTGTTTCTCAGAAGGTGCTGTGCAGTTTTTGGTGAAGCAGTTGTTCAACTTACTGACATCATGACAGCTACACATTACATCATATTATAGCTGCTTAGAAACGTCAACTTTATTGATCGTTACCACCGACAGCTAACGTTGAATGCCAACTTTAAACTCGGTCCATTCAGTAGCTCAGTGGTTCCAAATAAAGTGCTTTACTGCAATTGCCGCAGGTGACTACATGTCGGAAACTAGTAGTTTCCGACATGTAGTTTTGCAAACAAAACTACATGTCTGAAACTAGCCTGTCCATCTGTGGTCTGTCTCTTTCACACAGCGTTAGATGACTGCAGAGTTTTGAGTCTCACCTTTAGTTCTCCTTTGGCCACTCTGAACGCCAGCTCCACGACACTTCCTGCTGCCAGACGTGACGCCGTGGAGGTGTGCGACTCATTCCAAATGGTGTCATTATCAACCTGCCGATCCAAAATTACAAATGATCAGTATGCATTGAAGGAAGCATTAAAAACTACACAGTTTATGTCGCTGCTGCTGAAATAATCTCATTTTTTAAACCAGAATCTCCTGCACTAATGTGACTCGAGAGTAAACATGTCACTTTTGTCTCCCATGTTAACACAGATCTATATTTACAAGTCATTTTTCTTTCCATTGGCTTTTTTCTCTCTCCTCTGTTTGTTCGCAACCTGGCATAACTGCATTTGGCTCAGACGATGAAATCTAAGGCATTCCTTTCATCCCGGGTCCTGGACATGTTGTTCTCATTAGTCTGAGTTGTCATGGTTCGACTTGGACTGTCAGGCAAATGTTAGCGCAGGGCTGAGCCAGGTCTCTTTTCCACTCTAATATATTCTCTTTATTTCTGTCTGCTTTGTAATATTCGTGTCTTTGCTGCTTTTCTTTGAAACAGTGTTGACTTTCATTATTTCAGCGATTGTGGCATTTTCTACGGCATTCATTAAGTCTTGGTGTGTATTGTTGGTTTTTCTTACCCCTACACCGCCGCATGGTAACATCACAAACATCCTTTGAGACAGGATCCCTGAAAATCAAAGAGAAATATACATTTTTATTGTGCATTCATACATTTATTAGAAGTAATTGTTTTGTTTTTTAAGCTTGTATAATCCTTTTATGTCATGAGGAATCAGGCATATTGTGATTAAGCTATCATAATGCCATAAATGTCATTTTTGTGTATAAGACAGTATACACAAATACACGCTTCCAAAACACATTTATTTCATATAAATATTTAAAGAGAAGTGCAGAGTGTTTGTCTCCCCCATCTGGCAGTGAGAATAACTGCAGAACTGAAAACTTGTTTTTGATGATAAACTGTTTTTGTCCCTGCCATTGGATTTTTAACAGTTTAATCCCTCAAAAGACTTATACATGCCTGATCTTCATTTAATATTCTTAATTTCTTTAAAATCTTTCCACCATTTTTCCACTGCTGATGCCTCCAAGCAGCTCCTAACAAACTCTGTCTTCACTGCTATTGTTGATCATCTCTCTTCAGCTCTGTCAAACCAGCCTTTACTGGTTTGAATAAAATTAATCCATTTTGTCATCACTCGATTTAAAACCCAAGTACGCTGCCAAATACAGAGAGATCTGACTGGTTCTGATAGGGATAATCAGCACTGCATGAACTCATTTGGCAGGGATTGAATTCAAAGGATGTTTTGTGGATAAAAGTATAATTTCTTTCACTCTAAAACCCTTGAAATTACTCTTTGATGATTCTAAACACAATCAATATGAGGTGAAGCGTACCAGCCAGTTTGCGGTTATCCAGTTTGAGCCTATTGAGCGGGTTGGTGCCATATAGCAACACGTGACGCTCCGTGTGGACGGACTGCAGCTCCTCCAGAGTGGCTTTACGGCCGCGGATACTCTGCAAGACGAGCATAAGATGCATAAAATGATGAGACATTCGAAATCAAAGTAATTAATATCTTATTAATAACAATAATGATACCTGACCGTCCTGTGTCATACCTCGCACTGTCCCTTCAGGCCTCTCTCCTGTAGTCGGGACCAGATGCTCTGTATCCTCCCAGCATGCTCTGGGTGACTGCTGTTATCTCCACAGGTACACTGGTGTTTCAGCATTTGAGAGTCATAGACGAGGCCTGTGTACAAAAAAAAGGATTTATAACAGCATGTTAGTCGAGATGGCCATTTTGATAAGAACTGCCACCAGTAATCACACACCCGCTGTTGCAGATTAACCACTATTAACTGAGCATGCTCCTCACTTGTGATTTTTGTCAACATATCAATATAAAGATACATTTAATAATACACAACTAACTCTCGTGAGTAGACCAGCTATTACAGCACATAATTTGTGAAACCATCTGGAAAAACCCTGTCAACTGTTTGATAGATCTGACATGTTATACAGCCCCAGCCTAAAAATAATAAAAATTTGTACACAGAAGGTGCGATATGCATTAGAACACTGTGACTCACCAGTGGTGAAGCGTGGCTTGCTGCTGGTGTCTTGTGCAGGAAGATTGAGGGTTTTCTCTGGCAGAGTGAGAGAGGTGGAGGCTGGGGAAGACTGCGTACGGAACACGGGGCGATGGACGCCCAAGCCACCAACAGCCCCGCCGCCTCCACGCAACACAGGTACTGCCAGGGTCTCCATTTGTCGGTGGAGCTGCTGCAGCTGCTTCTGCTGTTCCCATAGCAACGACTAGTGGGAGAAATTGATAGGGAACATAGATAAATCAGATATACAGTCTACAGTTATCAATAATAAAAGAATAAAAAGGAGAAAAAGTTAAATTACACAAAGAAAAATGTTCAGTTGCTACTAATATGAAATATGCAGATGCCAGTGTTAGGCTGCCATCTACAGGACTGGATGATGAAGAAAAAATTTCCACAGTTGTGTTTTATCCAACTACCTGTTTGTGTTTGTACAAGAGTGTGTGTGTGTTTGAAGGTAGTCTATGTTTCCAAACCTGATTAAGTATGAGGGCATGCTGCAGGTTCATCTGCTCCTCTTGTGTCTTGGATGCTGATGGCTCCACTTCCCTCAGCGACTCTGACCGCCATCTGCTGTGATAGGCTGGCTCCGTGGGTGACGTCCCGCCACCGTCCTCTGAGTCCATATCCTCAGAAGGTATCTGATGCAATCTGGGCTTCTCACTGGACTTGGACATCAGCTGTACATGGACATACACACGTTAAAGATGGATTTAAAAGTAAAAAATGTTTGTTAATCTGTGTTCAGTTCACTTTAATCCATTAAAAAGAGAAAAAAAAAGAAAAAAAAAAAAAGAACGGCTCAGAATGGCTGATGTCGGAGGTAAAGTGAATTTAACGAGTGAAGGGCAATGAGCTGGGACATGAGGCTTAATAAAACAATCTCAAGAAAGGCTCAGCCTCCCCCACACCCCCCTTAATGACAAACCTGGGTGTACCTTTAATCATGTTTAAAAGGTTACAGGCAGCCAGTTTTATCAGTCTTGATGCAAATGTGGCAAAGAGGAGATCATGTATGATCTCAAACAGCACTGAAAGGTGCACATGTATTCCTACCTTGCCCAGGTGTGTCTGCTGTTTGAGCCTCTCCAGTAGTTGTGTGTTGTGCTGTTGTTGTAGGAGATGTGTGTGAAGCGCGTGGGGACTCTGAGGAAGGGGTTCTGAGCGTGCTCTGCTCAGGGGCTTGTGTGATTGAGCACCTCCAGCAGACAGGTGGTCCAACGGCTGCGCAAACTGAAGCGGAACGGAGTCTAGGCCTTGAACTGCCAAGAGACAGGGTGATAAAGAGGAAATCAAATCAAATCAAATCAAATCACTTTTATTGTCACATCACATGTGCAGGTACATTGGTACAGTACATGTGAGTGAAATTCTTGTGTGCGAGCTTCACAAGCAACAGAGTTGTGCAAAATACAATAATGTAAACAAGCAAAATACAAGAATGGCTACATCTGAAACTAATAAATATATGTACAATTCACTTGCGTGAAAGCAAAGACATACGTTCAAACAAAATGAAAAGAAAGAAAAGTTACTGAAATGAAGCACACAAAAAAGGTGAGAGATTAAAAATAGTCTGAAAGTGGTAGCCGCTGAGTTTACTCGTCTGAAAGTCAACAAAAGTGCATTCCCAATGTAACCACCAGGTGGTGCTGTAACATTTCATTCACTAAAACTAAGAACAGGGTTACACAACTGTCAATACCATGGATGTGCATATTTTGCAGCGTTGTGCTTCTGTTTTAATGCTGATGAAGTTTTGCAAATAAATCACACATAACATTAAAATGAAAACTTTTCAACTGTGAACTGCAGAGCTTTTGCCTCAACACTGTGGATGAGTGCAGAGTCTCACCGGTGAGTAGCGGAGTGCGGACCAGTCCAGATGGCTCCAGGATGATGACAGGTAGGTGTGGGTTCATCTGCCCTGCCTGATCTTCTCTGCTGAGGGGGAGGAACACTGAAGAGCCGCCGGCAGTGACCACGGGTACTCGGCTGACCTTCAGCGAGGACAGCTCTCCTTCAGTCTGCACACACAGTTGAAAATAACTTTGTAGTCACAGCAAACACACTAGTTTACGTTCAACACGGATGAATTCACAGGACAACAAATAACAACACACATTTCGTTGTGACAAACATTTCTGTGTTGATCAGTTCTGATGACACTGATGTAAAGCGGAAGTGACATAACCGCCTAAAGTGTCTTTTAATTTCATCATGCTGTAATGTCAGAAAGCCAGAGTTTCAGGTCATAGTGAAACAGCAACCCCTGAGAATCAAGCTTCCTTTAATTGACTTACTTCCTTTGTAAAACAGGATATGTGAAACAGAAATGATTTCATTCACTTCAGAGAGATTTTGAAGTCACTGTGATGTGACTTAGGCTAATTGTAACACTACAGACTGCACTGCACAGTCATCTCAACACTCAGATTTGAGTCTAGATAATTTATTATAACACAAATTTAATAGTGCAAACCTCCACCAAATCAGCTCACTCTCTGCGCAGCCTTTACTTTCAAGGACACAGTGAAGTATTTTGTATATATCCGTTTTGTTTTCTTTGTTCTTTTTACATTCAGAAGTTTGTATTTGTTCTTATGGCACTCCAAAGTACAGGCTTTTGTTATTTGCCTTGCTGAAACCCTTTTTAATATACGGTTTATAATATATTGGGATATAGTAAATATATAGAATTCATTTTACTGTTAAGTTTTTTTTTTATGTTTAGCAATAAATAGCAAAGGGAAAAAAACCTTATTCAGAAACAGTGTACGTTAATTTTTTTACCTTAATGTACATAACAAAGTCATAATAATTAATATGATATTTAGAATGCTTATATAACATTCCCTGTATGCCTGTATGTTGTCAATACAAACTGGTAACTGGAGTGGTTCTCATGTAGTGCTTTTCTACTCCTACCTACAACATGACTTAGTCACCCCTTCACATCCAATCATAAAACCACTTTTTTCCCCCGATGCTTTCTAGCTAACAGTCACACACATCGACACTCTGATGGATGCATCAGAGAGCAACATGTGGTTCAGTATTTTGCCCAAGGATACTTTGGCAAGCAGTCTGGAGCAGCCAGGGATCAAAGCATGAACCTTACCAGTAGTAGATTAGTTCCATCGCCTGAGCTACAGCCAACCCTAACCCACCCACACAAGGAAATTAAGAAACATAGTTTTAAATAGCTCTATATCGCATTATGACTTTTCACCTTCATATCAATCTATTGTGAGGTCAGAGGTCAAATGTGTCACGATATTTAAAACTTCAATCACAGTTTCTATGTTATAAGGCTTTTTGTCACTTTTTGATTAACAAATAATCAAGTTGACCTTGAACAGATGTTTAACATGAAACTGCTCTACACCCCTAAAAAGTTCAGTCAGAATTCATCCAAAACCTTTCGAGATGTCGCGTTTACAGACAGAATGACAAAATGACACGCACACACACACACACACACACACACACACATAAACGCTACCAGAAACATAACCTTCTTGGCAGAGGTAAGAAATGAGTTCAGTTTTTACCCTCGAGTTAGCTGGTAGTCCCAGTGTGATGGTGGGCAGGGTGGAGGGACTCTGGATGGTGAAGTTAGCTAGAGTACCATCTCTGAGCAGCAGTTTCTGGGCCTGAGAATACCAAACATAAACATGATGTAAAATTGAAATCCAACTGAAACTGTGCTGATGAAAATAAACGTTCCTAATCTACACCATATGTGAAAAAAACAAACTGATTTTCATATTTTAAACCAAAGCTGGTATACTGTCTAACATTTTCTACTGTTAATAATAACTGAAAATGTTATTATTTAGAATAATTTCAGTCTGTTTTGAGCTACTCTACACCAGCATGGTCTAATGAAACCTAAGCTAATGTTTTGTCTCTAGCTGCCTCTACACTGGGAAATCATGAGTCAGACATTCGCAGCAGGTGTGACAGAGGTTGCTTTGTTTTGACTTTGATGATTAAATGAATTATGTATAAACAGCTGACAAACAGTGTTCCCATACTCTTATGGATTTAAACATATCATTACCCAGCATCTCAGCAGCAGCCAATGCATGGAAAACAACTTTTTAACCCTGCTCAAAATGCCTGTTTTACTATTTTACTAAAACAAGTGTGAAAATAACTTAATATCATTACGTCAACTTAGATAGAGTTAATACAGTAAAACTGAGAGGACTCAACAGCACTGTGTGTGTGTGTTTCTTGTCAAACCTCATGTGAGAGGCCGCCTGCAGATGGCAGCAGTCCATTCTCATTAGGCAGACTGTCGTTAGGAGAGCTACAGCCAGAGACTGGAGTGCTGCTGCTGCTCGGGGACGAGTCTGCAGACAGACAGACAGAAGGTGAGTTTGATATTTGACTATGAAGCTCGATTGTGTTTCAATCACATCACAGCAGATCAATCAAACGATCATGTACAAAACAAACAAACAAGGCAAAAAACCAAAAATGAACAAATGAAAAACGTTGCTCGCATCGGTAATAATTGAGAACAGCTTACGGCTACAATAATGCAGCGCTCTTATGTATTGCGGCATTTGTGTGTCTGTAAGGTTACCCAGTGTATCAGGAACTCTGTGCTTGACAGTGGGTGGGGCACTGTCTTTGCGGGTGAGCGGACTCTTGCGGGTATTCAGGTGTTTCTTCAGCTTGTTTTTCACCTTCAGATTAGGCTCCGACGCTAGTGAATAAGAGATGAACAAAGGAATATTACTTCATGCTGTTTGCTGACTGTAAAAGCTGAAAATGAATCAATTTCCATGTAATGAAATCCCAAATGTTCACAATGTGTCATAACAGGAAAATGTTAGTGTTACCAAATACTTAATACACAGGAACTCTTACTCTCTGGACTGAGTAAAGATTATTCAGTAGTTTTTGATAGAAAGGTTGGAGACAACCTTTCAAAATAAACATATACATACATACATATATATATATATATATATATTTTATTTTTATTTTTTTAAACAGATTTTGATTCCTCCGGTTTTGGCATGAAGTCAGGAGCAGTGCAATATTTCTTCCCTTCTGAAAGAACTAACTGAAGTAAATATTTCACTTTGCTATTTGAATGATAAATGATAAATGACCAGGCTGTCTTCGGGTCTTTCACGTCATAACTCACTTTCACTTCCCTATAGTGTCAATTCATAGCTTCCACCATGATATGTATTCGTCAGATTTCTCCTTAATAGGATTTTGCGTCAAATGTTTCACCTGCTCTGCGCAGCGGCGTGCCCTCTGGACCCTCATGAGGGGGCTGCGTTGAAGAGGAAACAAGAGTGGGTATGCTAGGGTCAGGGCCCAGCTTTCTGCAAAAAACACAACATAACAATTACACATCAAACCATTCATGTAAACAGTGACGCAACACCTGGTACAGCTTTACTTCAAATTCACGATATAAAGTGCATTTAAAGAATAACACTATTATTATGATGTGACTGTGTTGTACACTTAGTGTTTTGTGTTCTGCTTGTTCACACATGCTGCGTTACCTGTATTGGACAGGAGGTGCAGTCAGAGAGTTAGCGTTTGTTCTTTCCAGCTCAGCCTTTTTCTGCTTCTTAAGAATCACCTCCTGGAGTTTCTGTTTCACTAAGGAACTTGCCACCGCGCCTGTCAATCAGCCACAGCAACCAATCAAATCCACAGAAACATTTACCAGCTGTATCAGCATGAAGGGAGGAGCAAGCCCTGCCTAAAGCACAGTGTTCACAGCTAGACATTATTTGCATAGTTGTGCAGGAAATAAATACATAAATAAAACGCAAATACTATACATGCATGTATGCTTCCGAGTGTCGATGCATTTGTGTGCAATGCACTGTGAAGTCACCGGTTAGGCCTGAGACTATGTTTGCTTCCATTCTTGTGTGTAAGTGTGCACACCGAGGTGGCAGCTGGTGCTACGAGTGATCAAGTCAATATTGACCCAGGGACTTTATGTGCCTGGATGCAAAACTATATTTATCTCCACTTTTTCAGGTTATATTTAGATCTCACTTCAAAGAAAGCAGCTTTGCAATTGAAGAAACACTGTGTAGCAAAGATGAAGATGATCTCTTGCAGGGACTTTCCTCTCTGGCCATGATTAGTACTCTGGGCCATAATGATTCTTAAATTTGTGGAAATGGTTTTATGAAAAGTGAAAAAAAAAATTAGCTGGAGTCTTGTAGAGACCTGTAGAGTAGCAAAGTTAGAGTTTAATTTCCAATTTTGTGTGTGGGTGTGTGTGTGTGTGTGAACTCACTCTGTTGACTCTTGTCTTTGTGCTTTAGCTGCTGCAACTCTTGTTGTTTCTCGTGATGTTCGTGCTCTCGCCTCCTTTGTTCCATATTAAACTACCCCACCAAACACATACACAGATTAGCAACATTTATAAAGCAAAAAGTCAGGTAAGACTGCAGTGTAATAAAATATATTGTACAAAAGTTTTCCCAAGAAGTCTTTTATGGTTTTACTCAGTTTTTTCCCCCCTTACCCGGATTTGCTGGTGAAGCTGTTGTTGGGAGAAGGAGCTGCGAGGTTGTGGGGAGAATGGTGAAAGGTGTAAAGGCGGGTGCAGCGGGGTGAGGAGCACCGTGTCCGAACCAGGGCGCATCCCCCGCTCTCCCACCCTGAGATCCATGGGAAACAGCAAGGATGTGCGCGACACTGCCACTGAGGAATCTGGGAAAAGGCAAGGATAAAGTGAAGAGAGAGAGACAGTTTGCCCAAACCTCAATGAGGAACAGTTGATGCTCTGTGGGAAGTGCTGAAAAAACAAACATTTAGGATTTCAAGGAGCACATGGGAGTCGCTATGAAGCAGGCTTTATATAAATTGCTTTACAATAAAAACGGAAAAGCACAAAATTATTTGGGCCTTCTAGATCTGTGCTTGAAATAGCTTTCAGGAACCTTGGGACAAATTACAACAGGATTTGAAACTACAGCAGTGAAAGCATGAAAGGCTCTTCAGCAACTACCTAAGCTGATGCCCAATGCAGTACACCAAGACCCAAAGTGAAGGAATAATAAGAAACTGACACAGGAATCAAGAAAGTTGGGTTTATGTAAACACAACAAGTAGAAACAGCATTCCTGAAGCATTTATGGCATCTGTGTAGGTCTTTCATTACCAACACTCACTCACACACACACACACACACACACACACACACACACGCACGCACACGCACGCGCACACGCACGCCTTTTGCTGTTGGGATTATCTGCATCGCACAGCTGAGTCAATGGGAAAGATTGCCTCACCCAGTGCTAAAAACAAGATCCAGGGAGGGAACAGCTTGGGAACAGCTTGGGGGTGGGGGGTTTCCGTCCATGAGGCACACACAGACACAAATGTCTACACATGACTAAAAATAAATAAATTAATAAAATAATATACAGTGGCTCAAACCAAAAAAGAGACAGAGCTGTAAGCACATATAGGTATTCAAATATATCTCACCACACATGTGGATAATGCTGCAGCAGGTGACACACATTCACCTGCATATGTCGGTTTATTTATTCACACATTTAAATAACCACCCACGCATGAACACGCTTTCCGAAAGCAAGCAGGCACACGTACGGTAAAAAACATTTACACACAATCACGAGCTGCACACAAAATAGGCTTGAGTAAATACCGATTGCACAAACCTGCCTAATGCTTAAACTTGCATGTGTGCACAAACACGCGCACGCGTGCACGCACACACACAGCACAATGAAATAACTTCATATGACATCATCTTGGGTGCCGCTCAGATGTCGGGCTGCAGAGTGTGAAGTAAATGTCACTCACAGCGTGGCCTGGCCTGATGCCAATAGCAGCACTTGACTGGATATGGGTAAAAGGGAAATGAATAGACGCCACAGTCTCAGGGGAATTTGTAAAGTAATCCCCAAAATTAATCTTATTTGTATTCGTGCAAACAAAACGATCTGCTTCCAGTCTGAAAAACAAGACCACCTTACGAGCCAGGAGCCGGTGGTGGTCGGGTAAGTCAAACAGCTTTCACCAAGGAGACTGCAGCTCGAATCCCACACTATCATAAAAATAAATATTTTTACACTTAAGCTGCCTTTTCTCTCACTGTTTGGTTAGGTTTGAGAAAAGATTGTGGTTTAGGTTAAAAGAAGTCCTTTACCGCATGTCTGACAGCTACCTCAGTCACGAGTCCTAACAGAGGAGTTTAAAGAAAGAAAAAAAAATACTCAATGTAGTCAGAAAACACACTTTCAGTTTCAAAATCTTGCTGCCCTTCATGAAATACAGGACCATTCATGTTTATGTGCACCACATAACGTCAAGCAAACTGCCTGAGGGGCAGAAACTCACCTTTAAAAGCAGCCAATCCAGCCCCTTTAGTTGGCCTTGGAAAATGTAAAAGATTTAAATAAAGGAGGGAAGATTTTTCTTTTTCTTGTTTTTTTTGTCTGAACTTTTAATTCCGTCCGAGCCAGAAGTCTAAAGTTTTACAACAAAACTATCTGGTTAAGCCAAGAAGCTGTGCTGATGCTTTTTTAAAGTTTATTACAGTGACCGCAGAATGACTGAAGATGGAAATTTAAAGCACCATGTTGACATTGTGCATCTCACGCTGATCATCATTCGCTTTGTAAATGGATGATTTATTCATTGTGAATAATTACATAATGTGCATGGACTTCTTCAGAAGGTGACTATTTTTACAATCTGCGACAAGGCTGGGCATGAACACAACAGTACAGAAGACAGATGATGTCAGTAGTGCTGTGTCTCCTAGAACAAACATTAAACCTCACCTACTGTATTAGATCGTCAGTACTCTTCCTCCATATTAGGCTACAAATGCAGAAAGACATCCCGAATGCCGGCCGTGGCTGGAATAATAGAAATCCCTTGGCAAACACACACATTCACAAAGACACAGGCGGCTATGCACACATATTTTCTTTAATGACAACACAAAATAATAACGTCATTATTCTGAGGAAATGTAGAGGAGAACATGCTCGTGCAAGGAAACAAAGGCTGGCAAACAAAGGCAACACACACACACACACACACACACACACACACACACACACACACACACACACACACACACACACACACACACACTTTGGGAACACCAGTGTCTGTCACCCTGCTCTCCTGGGTTATAAATAGCAAATGGCACTCTATTCCAACATTTACCTACACAGACGTCTTTGTTTCTACAGGGAAACCACAATCTCTCTTCTAGAGTAACCCAGTGATGTCACCTGCAGCTTCTAGTTAGTTGTCAAAAAAAA
>NW_005187440.1:4227472-4236312 GCF_000239375.1 Pundamilia nyererei | reverse complement strand
TGTACGTCCAATGGATGATGATCTGATTAGTCGACTAATTGCAAAAATAATCGGTGACTAGTCGACTATCGAAATACTCGTTTGTGGCAGCCCTACATTGGAGTATAGGACTCAGTAGTCATCATGGTTGAATGCCTCATGAGCTGCCCATGAAGCCAACATGACTTTAAGGCTAGACACCATGTAGTGGTTTAACTTCTGCAGGCACATTTAAATCATTCAAAGTCTCTCTCTCTGGGGCCTCTCCCAGTAATAAGAGGCTCTGATGTTTTCAGTTCCCTTAAAGAATGGCATTATGTTACACTTCATTACATCTGCGTGTTGTACTCAGATAGAAATAACAAATCTTGGCCTTGTGCTTATGATTGCATGTTGATTTTATTTAAAAAGCACAGCTATTTTCTGCAAATAGAGCTGGGAATGCATGTGCTAAAATAACATGCATATCATGCACACATACATTTAAGCAATAGGTCCTTTTTCGAGCATTAGTAACATGATACTCATGAAAGCCAAAGAAAGTTGAGAAACTAATTTTAAATTTATTTTAAAACCCCCACTGCATTTGGAACTTGATGGGTTTTATGTATTTATTTGTCCCAAAGTTCCGGAGGAGTACCAAAGAGGTTATGTTTTTGGTAATGCGTGGTAATTGTGTGTGTGCGCGCCATTCTTTCTGTGTGTAAACATGACAGTTTGGAAAGCATTCTGGGGTGTAGGGCGGGGTCATCTTAACTATCCATTAAAATATGACTTTTATCCATCAAAGTCTTCAAGGTCGACTTAATGATTTATTTGAGAAAAATGTTTACTGAAAGCCTGATAACTATGATTTTTAATAGCTGACCCCAAAAATATGTTATATCACTAAAGGAAGTACAGTCAAGAGAGAGAATGTGCTGTCTAATTATTTGGAAATATACTGAAGTAGTAAAATACTATATAATAAGGTCAAGTTATTTATGTCCAGTGACACACACACACACACACACACACACATATATATAAACGATAGTACTGTTTCCTTAACAGTAAATACTGCCCAGAGAGTGAGCTGTGCTTCTTGTTAATGTGTTTTTTTTAGCCTTACACTAAATCTGAGACCAACATTTAGAAAACAACGTGGTCGTGCATTCGTTTTGTTTTAGTATAAAAATACTAAAACAAAACGGTGCCCACATCTTCCAGTCAAGGGTAACAAAGTAACTACTTTGTGTTTTTAAATGTGCACAGAACTCCAAGACTTCTTGTTGCCAAGATTAAAACTTCAACATACCTAACACTGTAATAGGTTACGTTTTATTTTGAAATTTGGATTTAACGGTGACACACAGCTAAGCTCTTTGTGAAACAAAGACAGACAAATTCAACTGAGAGGTTTACATTCAGTGAGTGTGTTTGTGCGAGTGAGAACGTGTGGGAGTGTCAGTGTGTCATTATGAAAATTACCAAGGGTGCAGTACGATACTGCTCGCCTAGTTGCAGAAACCGTTGGGAATGTGCCGAATTATCAGGCAGATTATGTAGATTAGGTGCATGTCCTCAATGAAGACAACATGAAATTCAAATGGGTGCGTCCAGATGTGTGTGACTGATAGAGAGAGACAAGGAGTCCTTCCCACAGCAAGTGATTTTGGGTAATCCCTTACATCTGAGTCCTCCCTTCTTCTATTCTTTTATTCTGTACTGGTGTACAGCTCAGTCTGGACTGGTTTTACAGGTAAGACAAGGATATGCAAAGGCCTCTCTCTCGTTCTCTCCCTCGCTTGGTATTTTCCTCTCTCCCTTTCTTCCTCAAAACCATCTTGTGGAGTGGAAAATGGGGCGAGAGAGAAAAAGCCGCTGCAATAAAACTGAGGAACACTGGCAAGAAAAAAAAAACAACCCCAAAACAAAACGAAAAAAGTACAAGCAGACAAGAAAGGTGAAGAGGTCCCCTCTCTTTAACACCGTGTAGATAAGGCGAGTTATTCTCACTCACTGAGAGCTGACAGCCAGAATAGTGCCACAAGTGAGAACCACTCACTATAAAGTCAACAATCAAGAGAGCACACAACCACTTTGTGTCTTGTCACACATCCAAATATAGTTAGAACTCCTTCTCTTTTCTCTCTGCTGCATGCGTGTGTGTCTAAATCAAACTACACCTTTTAGAGGCACCAGCTAATTTCAGAAGATAAAAATGTCATTACCGCAAGGTATCTGTTGAGCTGCAGGCACAAAAAAAGACTCCAATGCAAATTAGGACCTTTCAGATGAAGGAAAGAATAAGCACAGTTAACAGAGGTTCAACGACATTCAGAGATCAAATCAAATCAAATCTGAAAGAAGGCTGCCTTTTGACTCCGATTTTCGAGTCTTTCTCTTTAAGCCTGAGACGGCATTCATCCATGTTATTACAGTGCTTTTTCAAGCTTATGTAATAGAAGAATCCACCTGTGTTTATAATGTGGAGTCAAATATGATCGCGCACACACTCTGAACACCTGTCAAACCATTGTGCGCTTAATGTGATGGTATTTGAGGATGTGCGCGTGAATAATTGCTCCATAGAATTCCTGATCCAAGCCTGCAGCATGTCTTTGGAGCGCTTTGCCAAGGAAAACAGTTCCAGTTTCATCCAAAGCAAACAAATGCACGGTCAGACCCATGGGGTTTAAGCCTGGCTCTTCTTAAGTAAGCAGCTTCTTATAATCTGCAAAAACTAAACTAAAATAACACACTGCAGCAGTTATCGGAAGCAGGATGAGAAATGGTCAGCTCTTGAAGCCACATGTTGACACAAATAGAAGTGGCTTTATGAAACTTTATGTCACCATTTTCTGATGCAATGTAAATCTGGCAAATGATAGCAATTAGCAGCGTGACTTTTGATCTATACTAGGCTACTACTAGAAATTCCCTCGATGCTAAATTGCACACTCGTGCAACGTATATTCCTGAAATCCTACTACTTCTCACTTCCTTATTTGCCAAACCAAAAATCTGAACTTTATGCTGGAAGTGCATTTTAAACCTTCCGCTATGTTGCTGACTCAACCAGAACTATCCATCGATAATAGCAGCAGAAAACTATGTCAAAGGCAGGTTTTACTGCATAGTATTGCGGGCACATGGCAGTTGAAGTAAACGCTAAAAATCTCACATGTTGATTGATTTCATTCGTTTAAAATTGCCACCATTCCCTCACAGGAACCGCTGGCACGTGCAAACAACCAGAGCAGTCATCCCAAAACCATTTAAGTGTATAAAAGGTGTGTGTGCATGTAACAAACAGATGGGACTGCAAGTGTGTGGTTATGTCAGTATACGTGTGTGTGTGTGTGTGTGTGTGTAATAGAAGAAGGTTGATGTATAATGCACTGAGGGTCCAGTTTCCCAAGTCCTCAACGAGTTTCCATAAACATCCAGTGCTGCTGTGTGTGAGATCAGCAAGAGCACACACACACACACACACACACACACACACACACACACACACACACACACACACACACACGTAAACTGTGCTGCCGCTGTTAAAAAAAGTTTAGTAGTAACTGTCGAAGCACAGTAGTGCAGTATCAAAGAAAAGTGAGACACAGGGCTGAGAATTAAACAACGCAAGAAAGAAGCTCTTTAACTTTCTGCACCGCTCTCTTTAATACACAAGCTGGGCTGATTGAGGTCAGTCATCACACTCTCAGACGCACACATCGCAGCAGGGTTCTAGTGCGCGGTATCCAGTGAATTTCGTACAAGTTTTCCCTCACCGTACTCTCTCTTAAAAAAAAACAAACTGTCGCATGCACAAGTACACACATGGAAGTAACAATAAAAAAGTCAGTGGCACATACCCGTGTTTGTCTTGTAAATATCCGGCAATGTGAAAGCCCCAGTAGCACTTCTGCCTCAGCCAACTCACAGCAGGATCTATAATTAGACAGAGAGCTCCACTCCCCTCCAGTCATCTTTTACTGTCGGCCACATCCTCTTTTTTTTTTCTTTAACTCCTTCTCTTTCTTTCCTCCCTCCCTCTCTCTGCCTCTATTTGGCGAATCTCTCTGACACCAGACTGTTGATTTCATCATTTTGCTCACACTCCCTCACTCACCTGGAGCGAAACAGTCCTAAGAATATCGTAATTAGTATAGTAAGTATAACAAATAAAATCTGAACTACATAAATTAAGTGATAACTCACATCTGTAGTAACACTAAAGGAAGCGTTCTAAATCCTCACGAGCGCACACCTCTATACAACTAAAAGCATATTTCAGCCCCACAAACACACTACACATTTTCCGCATCACACTCTTGACACAGCAGTGACCATTAGTGTCTTGCCACCAGGGGATCTTTGAAGTCCATCCCATAAACAACATGGATTGCAACCATGGTAACGGGGGCGGTCATGTCAGCAGGAAGTCAAGTCTATAAAAACACAACAATGAGAGAACCAGGGTGGCTTCCTGTTTAAGAGCTCAGTTTAGACTCCCATTTCCTCCCCTCTCCTCCTCCCCCTGCTGTTGTTGTGACGCTGACGCTGCCACAGTGCCCTTGAGCCCTACAGCTGGAAAGTTTCTCATTAGAATAACACTGCTTTCTCTGAAGGCCTCTTTGTCGGACACTATCGCCCGATCGGTTCAAATCGCCATTTCTGTTCACGATGAGCCGAGAGCCTGACATCCATTAACGACTCAGATTAATGACTAACACTGGCCCTGAAGGCAACAGACTAATGTAATGAACACACACGTTATAGGCACATGGAAAACTACTAAGTCAGCTATTGACAGCCCAGATAAGTTGTGTTTCATCCATTTCAATTGTTTGTAGTACTAAATAGGCTCAGACACAGCTTAAAGAGTTCAAGAACTTTGCAGTGCTACTTGACCAGGACATTTCGTTTTTCCACTACTCAAGGAATACTTTGGCTTTTTAGGACATTATCTCAGCTAATTTTTAGGAAGCAGGAGTGGTGCAAGAAATTTTTTCCACTGTTGTCAGTACATGTTAACAAAACACATGTTACAGGAATGACTAAAACAAAGTTTTTAAACAGCATATTAGAAAAAAAAAAATCTCAGCTGTAAAGCTTACTATAACTTTTTTTTTTGCGGGGGAGAAGTGCCACTATGGGGCAAACTGGTCACAGCAATTCGACATCTTTTTCAATGGATTGTTCAATTCCTTCCTGGTTTCCACAGGTGGAGCTGTTTGTTTTGTCTGTCGGCCATGGCGACACCTGATTACACTGTTAATTTTTTCTTCTTTTCCATTTTTGGAAAGGAAGAAAAGAAGAATGATTTGTTCATCTTGACTTTTAGGTTCTTACGAAGCGTCTTACAAGGAAAGATCCAAGTCACTGGGGGAGGGACTCAGAAAACCTATTGCAAATACAGATTTTGTCATTTAGCATTTAGTACAGAGCAACAATAGTAACAGCTAATCAAACAGAGTAAAAAGCACAAGACATGGGGGTGTATTCACAAAAAAAGAAAAATCCACGAAGTTGCTAAATCAGCCTTGTGCAACACAGGATCTTTATAAATAGTCTGGTACTGACAGTTAGAATCACATGCTCTTTACTCTGGGAACGCTCTGTGTCTCTTTGTTCTCTCTAAGAGTACCAACTCAACTGTGTGCTACATCAAAAAGTTAACTGCTGCCAGGACATGTTTACATCTCATTATTTAATCTTTTTCAAACCTGAAATAATACATTTATTTTAAAGTGAGACACATATTGATACTAGGATACTTTTTAGGGCCATGGGTAGGTTATATTGATCAGCTTTGATATTACTCTGCTCCATAGAGTGCGGTTCAATTTGCAGGGAGTTCGTTGAGGAAAAAGGAAAGAGGAATTCTGATGCACCCCACGGGTTTTCATTCATCCCAATCTGTGTTTTTCTTTGTCATTCCCGCTCTCCTTTTCCACCGCTTCTTCTCACTCGCTCATTCCTTCAGCAACTGATCCCCCTTCCTCGCTCACATTTCCTATCTACTATCTCCCTTTCTCCCTCCTTCATCCAGAGGAATCCACAGCTGTCACTCCCATTCAAAACCTCGTCTTCCCAGAGCAGCTGGCCAGACTGTGGTTTGTGTGTGCGTGTGTGCACACGTGCGCGTGTATGGGTGTGGGCCTCCCTGCCTACAACTGTCGCCAAAATATTTCTATATTTATGATCTCGCTCTGCTGGTGCATAGTTGGAGTATCCAAGTGTAAATGCTAGTGTGTGTGGCTGTCAACAAGTTTAGGAACTACCCTCTGCTATGTGTATGCAAGTGTGTGTGTGTCCGTATGCATGTGTTACAGCAAAAATGAGGATGACCCTCTTAAGTGAAAACATTACCGAGTGTTAAGTGAGGACACCAGAGGCACCTAAATCATCCACAAGCCTCTGAAAGATATCTGGCTGCAGGCCTTCATGTGAGAACGACAGGAAAAATCCACACTTGGATTCTTTTCACCCTCCTCCAAAACATTTGCCAAGCTCAATACATAACTACTTTGTAATAAATCAATAAATAATTCATGATTTTCTTCCCGCTTTAATACTTTGATTGCAGGTTACCTAAGAATCCGGTTTGCCAGCCCCCGCACAGTTGGCGTGGGATTAAAATGAGATGATAATGGTTCAGTGTGTGAGGTTTGACTTCTATTTATATAAACAAAAACCAGCCTGATGAATAATTTATTGATCGTTCAAAAATGAAGTTTTCATTGCCTCTGTAATCAGCGCGTTTATGCAACATCACAATTTTTATATTTTTTTTCCAAAAATAAGATAAGAGCCAGCTGCCACTGAAATAATATGTCTACAAATAAACTATACTAGCAGCTTCGACAGGACCAACCACAAGCTAAAAACAGTTACAATGACGTTATACAGCTACAGCGTTTACCACTTTCACCATAGCAATATTGTGTTTTAATGTTCGCCAATTAGCCCTAAAACCTGACTGAATTTATATATTTCAGTAGCCTAATCTGCCACATGGCATTTTTCTTATACCACACACATGGTAATTCTTTCTTTTACATTCACATGATGATACATCTGGGACAGTCTTTAGAAAAAGGGACTTCGACAAACAGACAGAAAGAGCTCCACCTCCTGAATCACAGTGAAGATGGAAACAGTTTTAAAGTTAAGGACATAACAGAGTCATTACCGAGTATTTCCAAATCTGAGTCAAGGGCAAGGTATTTGAAACAAAAGCAACTTTATTTTTAATTACACGTTTTTAAAATTTGTCTCATTTCACTTTTTCCATCAGGAGATTTATGAACATCGTGTGAGGAATCAAAGTCATTACATCCTGTTCCAATTCATCTAAACAGGTGCTTTGGGATTCCACCAGCTCAGCATACCAGCAATACACCCATTTACATAACTCACATACAGGTCACACAGATAGAAAAACTGACAGAGTGCATCTCTGTCACTTTGGGTTTTTTTTTTTTTTATTATTATTATTATCTTAACCCAGTATTATAATTTGCTTGAAGGTGGAAACAACTCACTCATCTGAATGCTTCCGTCTGTCACAGAGGTGACACCAGGTGTGCTCTCCTGTTTGACAAATAACAGTCGACACAGACGTGGTTCAGAGAGCCACATTATCTCCGTTTCCTGTATTCCGCTGAATGCCACACACTAGCTCAGTGACACATTAAAAGACAACAGATCGTCTGCCATTTTTCCCCATTGCTGTTTTACATACTGTCGGTTAAGATATTACTCCAAACACTCTTCTAGCATGGGGAAAGCGATACTTTTTGTGTTTGTTTTGTTTTGCAACAAACAGAAGAACTGTAACTTGGGAGACGAGTACTATGACTGACTGACAAATGTTCTTAAGGCCCAAGTTGGTATTGCAACATGTTAATCATAACACAGGTGAGGAAAGGTTCTCTTTGTGTTGTACGAACTCAGATTCTTTGAGTTTTTGTTTGTATGACATCGGACACCTTCATTGCTCAATACAGGCACTTTGGTTTTTCCTTGTGTCATACTTTTCAGGAGACCAGAGGTTAAACTATGAAACAAACGAAAAATAAATAAATCCTTATACTCCGAGACTGGGGTAATGTGGAGACTTAAGAAACTGAGTTCCTTCTTTGACAGGAATAGGACCGTTTATTTGCTGAATGGCACTTCTCCAGCTGATGAAATACAGCTGCTCACCTTCCAAAAGCAGCACTGGTTGTGTTGGGCATGTTCCTGTTCCCAGTGTAACATGAGGAAACTATTCACCATCGAAAAAATACGATTACATTTAAAAGTTGTGTGCTGAGCCACACAGGAATAACATTTCCTGTAAAATTACAGTAAAGTACCGGCAGCTGCATTTCTAGTCTTTAAGCTGCTATTTTACAGTTTCTCTACTATAAAAAAAACCCCCAAAAAACCCCAAAAAAAACACAGCAATATGTGGTATAAAATATAAACTTTACACTACAATAACTGTTTGATTGCCATTATACTGCTGTTTTAGTGTTCCTACATCACACCAACACAAACTGTTGTAAACTATAAATGGATGACACTCCCTTGCAGCCCGAATGATTACTCAACTGTGGCCAGTATTTTTCCCCTCAATGCCATCTGCATTTACAGTACTCAGCTATGACGAGAACAGCAAATTGCTTTGCTTTTTTTTTTTATCATTTTTTTCTGTAATTTCTCACAGAATTTTAAGAATTCATTGTACTAATCTTCACAAACTCTACTTTAGAGATCAATCCAACTTCAGTTCTGTTGCACATCTGTATACATTTTCCTTTTCTCCTTCACACTCCTGCTGTCCTTCACATCAAACACATTCTTCACATTTCCCAACCAAAAAAAAA
>NW_005187440.1:4200783-4227330 GCF_000239375.1 Pundamilia nyererei | reverse complement strand
CATAAAAAGCCAGAAGAAAAGGGGAAAAAAACAAAACACAGAATTCACACATTTCTTAAACACAGAGCCAGGTAAGGGAAATAAATAATAATGCCTTAAGTGTCTTGCTCATATCTCTTCTCTCAAATATTGTGTGATACTGTAAGCACGATTATTTAAAATAAACTAATATTGCTGGTTGTAAGTGAAAACAGTGAGTCATCAAAATGACAGTGGTGACTGATATGCTGATAGCCTGTGGCTATTGCCATATCTGGGGGAAAAAAGCCTGTGGTAGTGAGATTGGTGGCTACAATCTGCAGCAAAGGCCTTTGGCTGATAAGAACAACACAATATATCTGCTTATCTGGCTGAAGCCTCAGCCCGTCTTGCATGGAAGACGTAGTTTGACTTAACTCAGCAAAATCGGACAAAACTTACATCAACATCCAGTTCAGCGTAAACACAAGTTTGATGAGCGTTCCTGAAGGATAAAGAAAGACTCCCAATTTAATTACTTGATGAACGCTGCTGAAATGCTGTGTACATCGGCGCAACTTTGGTTTCCCCCTCTACTTGTTTTATAACAGGTTTCAAGATGCAAAGCTTGACTGCGTGACCTGTTCACATGGAGATTTTTTGGAACGGTGATAACATGCTGGAGTGGCTGACTGCCAGAGCACCCAGCTTTGGTGCCTGTTGCAACTGCAAAACATTAATGAACTACAATAAAGTACATGTGTGAAATAGGATTTGGGAAAAAACTGAAAAGAAACAAAATGAGAAGAGAGAGAATCTACAGTATCGCTCTACTCTATCTGCTTCTCTTAAATTTAAATCTCTTCATTTCATGGGAGTAGTTAACATGTTCCAGGAAAGCAGCTTCATGAATATGCACCATCACACTCTGCCGTCTGCACAGATAACAAAGGAAGAAGGCATTAACATTCCTGCACATGCTCTGCACTCTGGTCAGGGATGAACACACAAACACACATGCGCGTATCTAACAAAGGAAAAAAAACATTGATTCTGGAAAAACCCAATTCCATTCTCAATCGTACACAAAGATGGAGGCCAAACATTAAGTTGATGTTCAAAAAGAGAAATTGTTTGGTAATCAAGGGTTGATCATATTTTTAAAAGAAAGTCTCTTTGTTTTGTTTTTTCTAATTTTAGTAGATCAAATGTGGAAATTTTCTGGTTTCATTTGATTTCCTTAAATAAACTGAGATGTTTGTTCTGCCCACTGGACAAAAAAAAAAAAAAAAAAAAAGCTAATATTTGTAGATGATTTTGTACTCATTTTTGTGAGATTGGTAACATGTGACGCCTGCCTCTTTGGCTGTTGGATGGTATGACAGACATAACAGCAGTAACGTCTATGGTGTGCAATTTAAAAACTTCACTACATAATGCAGAAACCTATGTTTGGTGCCATCCCATACTTTTTGCCACAGAGCAGCTCTGGCTCTCAGCACTTCCTGCAGGACATGTAGCTGCAAACATCACAGCTGAGCAAATGGTGGTATGGAGTCAAGTGGCATCTTTGCCCTAAGTTGCTAACTAGTTCGGGAAATACATTTCTGGAAAGTCAACAAACAGCAACACCATTGTTTTCCCCTTTCAATGCAATTCCAGCACAACCTCACTTTACCCTTCAATATCGGAATGTTTTACTCTCTAAAAATAGGCATCTGCCTCGGGCCCAAAACTCCTGTATGTGTCGGGTTTTAGTTTACTGGAGATTTCAAACTACACAGCAGCTCTTCTCACCTTTGTTGCAGTACTATTTGTTTTCATCATTCTCGGTGAAAAGGGGTGTCTCACAGAAACTTGTCTTACATATACTGAAACACACACCCAGACAGACACACTGACCACAGATGGGCATTGTATAAACCTGTATCGTGTGGTTCTCCTATTCAATTACAAAGAAATCAGCCTGAAGCTGTAAACGTCACTGAAGATAATCAAGACACACACACACACACACACACACACACACACGTGGAGTCACATGTAAAGTCAGGAGTCCGGTCAGATCCTATTACATCCGCACCTACAACAAGCCATCTGATCCGAGGTCAGCATCAGTCGGTGTGAGCTGAATCATGACTTGGTTGAGCCGTTTAGATCAGACGGTATCATCTGGTTCGGAGAACTTGTGACTGATATGTGGCTTCTACAGTATCAGGAATCAGGCTAACTTATTATCTATGAGCAAGATGATTAGCATTAATGATGGACCTGTATCTGCAAAGAACTTTAATGCTTCAGTTAACATCTAAATTTATTTTTTGTTCAGGGCTGTTACATGAATGTTCTTGATTTTTATTTCTACATATGTAATGTTTAGTCAGCAACTAACCATTTCAAAGAAAAAAGAACAAAGACAAGGTCACTGATCCTGAATATTTTAGGATCGGTGACTTAAGTATTAATTGTATAAACAAAAGCAAATTAGCTTTAAAATAAATGGTACACAAATAGTAAAATGTGTCCTTTGATTCAAGTTTATTTCAATGAAAGTTCATGTATATAGAACCAAATCATAACAACAGTCACCTCAAGGTGCTTTATACTGCAAGGTGAAGAGCCTACAGTAGCTGGAGAAAACACCAACAATCAGATGATCCCCTAGAAACAATCACTAGGCAATAGTGGGAAGAAAAAACTCCCTTTTACCAGGAAGAAATCTCCAGCAAAACCCAGCCACTGGTGGTGGAAGAGGATACTAATTAAAGCTAGGACATCTTACTTTCCGTGTATTTGTTTCTCACCAATAGTGGGAAACGGGAACAACCCCAGCTTCCTTAAAGTTTGGAACTCAGAAACAGATTTAGATCCAGGGCTTCTCGTCTGGCACAGTGGCTGTAACTGAGGTGAAAATTGAGTGTTTCGGGATTTTTTTTGTGCGTTTTTTTATACCCTGAATGTCACAGGAATAAATCCTTAGAAGAAAGAATTCCATTGACTTCAGTAAATTTAATCCGAATTACGTGCCTCGGCATGTACACGGCTGTGTGCATGGAAGTGAGAGAGAAATGGGAGGGGGAGGTATCAGAGTGAGGCTGGAGGCCAATAAGAGACCAGTTACCCAGCAGACCACAGCAAAAAGATTTTAGCTCAAAGGTTAATGCAACGTGAATTGATTTGACACAGTAATAAAATGTTGAGGACACTCTTACCTCAAGCCACAGCGCACACTCTTACAGTCTCTCAGTCCCCTTGCAAGAAAATACTTTAAATATGTGCAGCCTGTCACACAGACACAGAAAAACTCACACACACACGCTCTAAAATGAAATAAAAAGTAGACAACTGCACCACACACAAACACAGTCCTGTGAGCCCCCCTTGGAGAGTATTATATAACATTACCCCCTGACATATCAAGTGATTTCATGCACCTCGAGGCAGGACAATTGAGCCATTTGTTCAGCAGGTCAAAAATAGCCGCCAAACCTCCAACGCCGTCTACTGTTACAACCATTACTACCTCGACTACTGAACAGCTTGTGTCTGCACTCCCATCTGGCTTTAACGGGTATTAGAGTTCAAAATCACCTTAATGTATATGTTGTTCATTAGTACAAAACGTCAGTACGTTTTTGAATTTGCAGCTGCAGAGGATGAATGACCTAATGCTATTTGGGTGCCAAAGCGCAAACTGGAAATTCAAGAAGGAGCACAATTAAGCTCTAAATAAACAGTCTAGCAGCTGCAACATTACAGTCTTCTAGTGATATATCAACTCAATAAAAGGCTAAACCTGCTGATTAAATGTTTCAATAGGAATCATGTTACTTAGATATACAAATAAGTGAGAACGATTACCAGCATTAGAGGTAATGATTGATTGATTGTTGCTTATCAACTTTCCTCCAGTTGAGTCTTTAATTCAACAGGAACCGGTAACTAAAAGAAACACAGTGCCCAGATCAGCTGACCAATGTGGCTGGAAACCACAACTAGGATATGTGATCTCCACTGCATGACTGTTGGAGTTACTCCATTTAGCGATCCATAGAGTAAAGGCCTGAGAAAATGAGCAGAGTACACATGCAAACTGCAATAAGTCGTATTTCCTATGAAGAAATTTGTAAGGAATTTTTGTTGATTTCACTGACAGCCCTGAAAAAGGCAGTTTTTTCACTCCTTATTAGGAAAACAATTATTGAAAAATAACATTACTATGGTCAATCAAAAAAAACAAAAAAACAAAACTGAACTATTTTGAAATATCTCTGTTTGCAGGATTAAGAGTTGTGTCTTTTTTCATTTCTAGGGCGTGTAGAGGAAAAGGCTGCTGGAGGAAGACGTTGAATATGAGGTGAAGGTCTTTTTATTAACTCATTCACTGCCATTGACGTCTATAGACGTCAATTGAAAAACTTACTTTGACTGCCATTGACGTCTATAGACGTCAATTACGTTTTTCAATGGGAGGGGGCAGGTGTGGGATTTGACCTAGGCAGGCACCAACTTGAAAAACTGAAGCCCACCAGCAGTAAAAGTAGACCTGCAAGGAGGTGCAGGGTTTGCGCACGTAAGGGATTGCGTAGTGAGACAAAAATGTGGTGCAAGTCTTGTTGTGTGCCCTTGCATCCCGGAAAGTGTTATAATGATTACCACACAAAAGTGAATTATTCATTGTGAATAAATGTTTCACTATGTAAATTTTTTTTTTTCAGATATTTGTAAATAAATTGTTTTGATAAAACAACCTTTCTCAGTGTTATTTCTGTTTTATAGAAGTGAAAAACTATTTTATATGTTAGAGGTGTCACAAAGCAAGAAATATTAGTGTCAAAGGCACTTTTCTGCTTGAAATGCATTTTTCACAAAAAGCTCGTTTTCTCCCTTTTTTTGGTCAAAACAGGCATTTTTGGTGGAACCCACCTCTCTTCTACAGCTGATTACTAAAGAATGGAAAATGGTAGAAACAAGCTTTTTTTTTGGATGAAAGAAGAGAGTCTGTTCTTCATTTTGGTAGGTTCAGCGTTTATATGGTCATAACACACAGTTTTCTGTGGCTCTTCAAAAATGAGTAAAAATGCTCAAAAACCCTGGCAGTGGGGAGTTACCTGATTTGAAAATGGCTGGCAGTGAATGAGTTAATAGACATAGCTTTTGAAAGCCATTGTGAAACTTGTCCGAAATCATCATTATACCTGTATGCTCTCACTTCTGGTAACTGCTACAGGAGCCAAGTATTACAAGCTATTCTTTAAGTGAACAGCACTTCTGCGTGTTTTTTGTTTCACGTATGTGGAAAATTAGGGTTCAGGGCTATTACAGACACAGCAGGACAAGTGGGACGTAACCCTGGAGGTCTATTATAGCACTCTGTGTAGTTTAAAGGGCTGTTTGAGCTCCAGAGGCTTTTAAAATGGTGGTTTCACATGTTATGCACATCTGGCGCAGACTGCCGCCACCTTAGATCGCTAACCAATCTCCGACTTCAGACGTCTGGCGTAAGGGCAATGCACTCCACAGGCCAAATGATTTAAAGCGAGGTGTGCATGTTTGAGATGGAGAAATTAGAGAGAGAAAGACAAAGGATAGAGAGCCAGTGCCAGTTGCCCTGTGTGGACAACACGCATGTAACCAGACTCTGCAGTTACGGCCATGACCTCAATGGGGTTTTTTTTGTTTTGTTTTTTTTCCAGAGACATGCACGCAGACACACAAAGCCCATAGTGGGTCCTTGGTTAGCATGCAGTCAGCAGAGCCTGGCACAGCGAGAGCCGGCTTTCATTCAGAGAGTCATGCATTGTAATCCTACACAGGGTGATCACACAGGCATGCTTCACAGCAGAGAATGCTAATCTAAACTAAAAATGCAGGACTAAAAGTGCCAGCCTGGGTCACTTGTTTCTGATGCTTGGAGCAGCAGATCAAATACTTTTTGAGCTCAGATTTAAGAAAAAAAGCATCAACTAGGCTTTTTGTTAAAGAGAGGCACAACAGATGAATACATGACAGGAAGGGTTGCTGAAAATTGTTGAAAATTTGACACTATTACAAAAAAAAGTAACAAGCCCGCTCTTATTTTACTGGAAAGATGGTGGCTTCTTGAAATGAGTGCTAAAGGGTTAGCCTAAGTTCACGTCCTGCATCACACTAGTAGTCAAAGCGAACATTTTCATTATCTAACCATGACCACATTGTGAAAGAAACAGTTGCAATCAGCCATAATTAGGAGGAAATATGTTTTGATATCTCCAGATGTTTATGTGAGAAGCTTTTGTGCCAAGAAGAATGACCGTCAGAATTCTAACTGATGACTCTTACACAATCCTGGAAGTGAAAATATAAAAAGTGAAGTGAATCCCTCTACTGTACTATACACTGGTACCAGTGATTTCCTAATATTATTTCGAACACAGAACTAAGTCTTTTGTTTTAGTAGGAAACTAACTAAAACCGGATGCTATTGGACGTTTACTAAACAATAAATAGCTCATGTGGTAAATTTACATTCACACATTTTTGTAGGACTGCGTGACGCATGTTCAATTAAACTTCTGCATGACCTGCAGCAAAACTAACTTCTAAACCCACATGAAAAACACAGCCGAGGAGGCTGCGTCTTTCCAACTAGGCCAGCACCTGTTCTCTACTTTTACTGCAGCTTAGATCATTGTGGAAAAACTGCTGTCACCCAAATTGCATACACTGTGTGTGTGTGTGTGTGTGTGTGTGTGTGTGTGCACATGTTAAAAAGAAAATGATGTAAAGAAAACAAGATGTAGTCGTGAGCAGGGACTGCCTGGAGAGCGGCAGCATCTTTTTCCACAAGAGCGTTTCAGCGCTAATGGCTTTTGCCTAACTTTAAGAGGTTCAAGTAAAATATTACCAAAAAACCCAACTACTTATTAAATCAGAACTGCATTCTGAACATTTTCAGCAGAGGTTTAAGGTCTAACCTGCCACTGTGGGAAGTACGCTGTCCTGTCTGTCAGTCTTTACGATGTTCCCAGAGGTGCCGATTCCATCTGTGGGGACAAAGACAAAAGTATATCACTGAACTGGAGCTCATATTCACAATATCTAACAACAATGAACAGAACAAAACAACAAAAACAAAAAAAGCTAACAAAAAAAACAAACACAGTTGATAACTGGCAGCTTTCACCTCTGAATCTTTTCTAAAAATGTCACAATAAACAAAGCAGTTTTAATACCAGCCTTAAAGAGAGAGGTGACAACGTTTCTTGCAGGTGTGTATTAATAGATTTCACCACTGCCATGTGCTGCCACTTGGCACAATGTGAGCTGCTCATGTGATGTATCAACCACAGGTCTAGTGCACTATTTTGACCCACATATGGATAGAAAAGATGAGAAAAGTGTGTGGTGGTCTGGGCTGTACCACGCAAGCACGCGCGCGCGCGCACACACACACACGCGCGCTCTCTCTCTCTCTCTCACACACACACACACACACACACGCACGATAATCCCAGTCGTAGAAAAGTACGCGAACAGTGCACCTGCACTTTAAACTGGGTTGCGGAGGTGCTGCTGCTAAACTGTGATGCTGGCCGACATCTGCTCAACCTCACTGGGGCCAAAAGTAAATAATATTTGAATCTTATCTTAAGAAATGACTGATAAGAAACGTAGGTTTGTGGTTAACACACCTCCGGCAGTTTCAACAAAGCACTCCTTACTCTGTTTAGGAAGGCAGACATTATTTACGTGATTTACAGCTTGTCAACGGCACTTTGCTTTAAAGTCACTTTCTTGCTTCATAATGACTTGAGCTGTAATGCAAATCATGTTTTAAAACGACTGTTGGAGTTTATGGTGACTTTATGTAACATATATGTACAAAAGACTAATGAAATAAATTAAAGCTCGAGAAAAGTACCAAATTTTTTTTTTAAGTTTTCATCAAAGATGCGCGCGCGTGACACTTTTCCAAGCGCTCGCGAGCAATTAAAAGAGTTCACCTGCGCACGTAGCTTAACGCCATACTGCACCTGCCCGACGAGTCGAAAGCCCGACTCAAAACAGCCCGAAATTTAAGAACATTTATCAAACTTTCAGCTGCTCGGACCGTGTCACCACCAGCGCTTGCCTACCTTGTAAACTGGAGCCCGTTTACACCTAACGGCCCCTTCAAAGAGTCCAGTCACACTTGAAGATAATCCAACTTGTATCGGAGTCTGTTTTTGAAACGTTGAACAAGTAAAAAGAGCCAAAAAGCTGACGGAACGTGATGGAAGCGAGATGGAGAGGTCCGCTGGTATTGTCAGTGAAGCCTGTACTGACTGAGGAGCCGAAACAGGAACTTATCGGAGGCAAGTTACAGAGAAGTAAGTCCGGCCCCCTCGAAGCCCTGCTCCCTCCCCTTCGCTCTCCTGCTGACAGAAATAGCAGGCGAGGCGGGCCCCACCAAAAATAGCCTTGACTTCACACAGGACCTTCTTGACTATTGTTTTCCCGCACCGACTCACTCCCTTTAAGTGCACGCTCCGCGTTTGACTGCTCGTAACTTGTATGGCGTTCTTAACTTTATTTCTTTTTCTTTTCTTTTTTTCTTTTTTTTATTACTTTTTCTTACAAATAAGATGGGGATTTTGTGCCACATAAAATAATAGCTCCCTCTCTGTGGCTCCATCTGCTGTCAAGAACTTCCAGCAGCAAGCAGAGTGACTCGGCTCTGGGATCTCCAGGGTTCTTTTGGAGGCCCCCAGAAAAAAAACCAAAACAAAATTAGGCTCTATTTGCGAACATTTACTATTTGTCATAAATGCTTAAATGTTTCCAAAACAACAAACAACCCACACAGTGTTATTCATGTCAGGATACGGCAACATGTGACCCTCCAAGATGAGACAGATGTTGGTCAAAATGGAACTTCCATCACTACAGCACTGACTTGCACAGATCTGCTGTGCAATACCTTTCTTAGCGCTCACTTTATTTATAGTACAGTGAATATAAATAGTTGTCCTGCATATTGATTCCTGAGCTTGTACTTACAGTAAATTACATACTGTTGAATAGCGTTTTTAAACGCCTCATACCCCCCACTCCATTAACTTTGTCTGTCTGTGGTGTAGGTGTGGACAAGAAAATCTCTGATTACAGTCATACACCATTGAGCTAATGTGCAATGAAAACCATTATAGCACCGAACAAATTAGCTTGTTTGGGTGCACATTAAAACTCGAGTCTGTGTGAGTTTCTGCACAAAACCATAAAAGCTGCAAGTATTTTCTCAGGAAACAAAAACAATTTTTGAACCTGGTTTGGTTTCCTTTGTAATTCTGATTTCCTGCCTGCAGTGCTCAGTTATGAAGCTATTTCAGATTTGTTTCCTAAATAACTTATATAGACCACTATCACAGTATTATATAGAATCACAAAGGTAAGTATTAGAGATATTTCCTAACAAAACTGAACTGTGGGAGCGCAGGAAATAACTTTACATTAATCTTTGGAAATTAATCTGCAGTTGGAGCTGAAGCTGAATAACGTTCATTGCTGTCCCAAAGAACAGCAGGAAAAACAAAGTAAGGCTGTTTAAAGGGGCCCTCATAAAAAATGTCTCAGATAGTTTCTATGTGCCAAATTACCAATGCCATATACTGTAGTCTCGATTCTACAAATACAAATGACTTTACTTGCTCCTGTACGTGAAGAATGTAAATCTGTGTGTTTAAAACTGCACCCGATTCACTCGTGTGGTAGAGCAAGCAGGAAGTCTGTTATGAAAGAAAATGCAGTCATGTAGAAACATGGACATTTTGTGTAGTTTTTCAATAGCTTGTTCACGCTAATTGAGTATTAAATGTGAACAAGCTTCCTATTGTGCTTTCAAGTATGTTGTGCAGAAAGAGAGATCATGGTTGCTGGTGGCTTGACGTGATCAGTCCTGCTATTTATGGGAAAAGACTTTATCCATAATCCTCTCTTTAAAATGCTTAATTTTCACGAAGAACTTTGCTTTCAGTCATCATTTGTCAGCTGTTTTTGATGAACTTTTAAGTATTACAGGCATAACAGTAAAAATAACTCCACTGTAATCGGTGCACACCTTGCCTTGATACAGCAGATACTGCTAATATCAAAAGAAAAAGGGGGTAATTAAGAGCAGTTACGGTTAAACGAGGGATGTGGCAGTAAATAAAGCAGGCTGACATAATCCTTAACAAAGTTGAGTCATAATAGACTTTTACAGTTGAAACAGTTAAAATCAGGGTAAAACTATCCAAATAGATGCTCACGATGTCTAGCTATCTTTATTTTCCCTCATAATAACGAAGGACTGAATGTTTGTAATTCTCTCCTGCGGTAATGCAGACTACTTTTTTTTTTTTCAGAGATTAAAGACACTAAGTTCTGTGCAATGTTCAGATGTGCAGATACACATTTTTTTCTTGACATTTTCAGACCACCAAGGAAGTAGAGCATCCTGTCAGTTTTCAAGCGCACACACTTGCAGTACAACACGCTGCTGTGGAAGCCTGCGTGACGCAGGAACATTGCCTTGTCAAATCTTATAGCCCAAAGTCTTCCTAGAATCAAGAGGCAGTTTTCTGGTAGAGGCCACTGACAGTGAATCGCACACATCCTCGCGTCACAACCACTCCACTGTGGTCTGCATGATTCAGTAAACCTCTCTGGCCCTTTTCTACAATAATTTGCAAATCTGTAATTTCTCCAGGGTAGCACCATAAAAATCAAACCTCTGTTTGTACCTGCAAAACAAACTTCCTCCCAGAACTTCCTGTCAAACATTCACATTTAGAAGACATTTTAAAACATAAACTAATACACCAAACTGCTAGAAATTAGTTTGAATTATTATTATTATTATTTTTAAATAAGGCCGCAGGGAATGTCTTCATGCATGGCGGAGGTGCTTGGAGACGCTATCTACTCCCTGTTTTTCCTCACTCTTCTTAATTCAGCACCATCTGTAGAGTACCGTTTAAATTTTTTTTTTTTTTGAGTCAGAAACTGACATTTATAATAAGTTTCACAAGCACTTCACAATGTTTTTCCCCACTTTTAACCGTCCTTTTTGTTTCCACAGAGCACGAGCGTGTGCAAGCGTTTTATCCTTTTTTCCGATCTCAGCGTAAGCCAGGTCAACAACTGATGTTTAAGACCAATATTGAAACCAAGAAACGAGCGCTCTGTCTGCTGCTGGTGGTGCTTCATCGTCCGCTCGCTCACCCTCGGGTGGCTCTTTGAACGGGGGGAACCCAGCACTGTTCCCAGAAACCCTCAGTGTGTGGGTGTATCTAACGATATAACGGTGTGTGTGAGAGAGGGTTGTGTCCTGTGTGTTTGTGTTTGCATCGTTTATGCGATTGTGCGCGTTCAAAAAGTGTGTGTGTGTGTGTGTATGTGGTTAGTCCATTCAATTACACAATCTAGCATGCAGTCTGAATCACATCCGGTTTCGAGCTGAAAATAACCAAACCACAGGGTGACAGAAAAGCAGCGCAGCAGGCAACCGCCCACAGGGAGAGAGGAATAGATACATATGCATACACACTCTGTCCAGCATTGGTCACTTGGTATTTTTCACAAACAATAATAGGAACTGGCGTCTATTTCAGTGTGCTATGCTTTGATTCCTGAGATTTTCAAATCAAAATGATTTCACATTTTTGTAAAACTCATCGCATGTATTAACGCTTTTGTAAGAAATCAAATAATCCATGTTATCTTCTTAAGATACAACAGGGGATAACACAGCTATGAAGACAGTGCAGAAAAATGATGCAATGCACATCAGGTTTTTTTTTTTAGAAACATGATCAGTCATCCTTTAAGATGTAAATTAATTTGAAATGACATAGAAAAGTTTGACGTACGGCTCTTTTTTTGTCAGTTTAGTATATGGGGCAGGATGTGGTCAAATGTGTGCTACAAAGTTGCCTCCCACCTGCAGGGATGTGCTACTGCTAAAGCAACAACATTTGATACAAGAAGTGATTCTTCACAAAAACAACAATAAAAAAATAAAGAATGTGCAAAACTAAACTGGAGTCCTCACAAAATAAAAGGCAACTGATTAAATTCATTTAGGATGCTTTAAATGTCATCTACTTTACAGGTAAAGTGGATGTCTGTCTGTGTGTATGTGTGCGTTGGGTAACTTGGGGGAGCCTTTGCTGTGAGCATCTGTGTCTGATACTTGATCTACCATGTGCAGACAGTGTGTCGTTAAAAAACAGCACATGCTCTGGTATAAACACAAATGAGTCTGTTGTGCGTAAGAGGGAATGGTATGACCCTTATTTCCACTAATTATGAGAGACAGCAGTCTCAGTAAACTGGTTTAACATAGTTAAAGTCCGAGCTTACAGATACTATCAGTAAAATGGAATTAGTGGAGGCTTAAGAGAAAATGAATAAAGGAGTGAATGTTGAAGGGAAGGGATTAAAAAGTTAAAGGAAAGTCAGGAAGAGGATAAGAGGACCTGAGCAGTGTGGTTTAGGAGATAAGCGAGGGGAAAAAAATAAGACAGATAGGATGAGAGAAACGGAGAGAGCGACAGAGAGAGAGGCTGGGAGCACTGTAATAATGTTTGGCCTTGGTCTGCCAGCGGGTTCCTTCCCCTTATGAAGCCAACAAGAATGTGAGGAATGCTGCATGAGAAGAGGGAAGGAGCTGAGGGAGAGAAAACAGAAGAGGATGATGGGAATGAAGAAAAGCCAAGGAGGAGGAAGCAAAGAAAGGTATCCAGATGAAGACGGAAAGAGGGAGATGGGAAGATGCAGAAGAGGGAGGGTAATAAGAGGAGGAGGAGGAGGGGCAGACGGGGAGGAAAAGATGTATTATCTTTAGTGGGGCTGTGTAAACACAAGAACAAAGAGGATAAAAATAATAAGGCTGGAAAATATTTGGTAGGAAAAGCACTGGGATTTTATTTTTGTGAATATTGCGGACATATATGTATGCACACAGCCATGTGTTTGTGTGCGTTTACATATTTTCATTTCAGAATTCTCTTTGCTAGTAATTTAAGCAGCTAAAATTATATATGTGTAACATACTGAAAATGCTTCCCCCCACCATGTTTGAGTCTGCCTTAGTCTGGTGATCATCAGTTTCTAATCATGATATAAAGACAGAAACCTTCAGACATGCTTTTTAAAGTTCCACCAAACTGAGCACACAGAAGAAATGCATTTCTTCACAAATTTAAGCTCAGAGCCTGCATTCTGAGTTATACCAGAAACTGCCAATACCCCACCCACACCCACACAAAAAAATGCATTAACCACACATTCAAAGCATAAAACAAGAAGCTTTATAAAAGGTCAATGTATATGTAAGTAATCCCTATGATTTGAAAACTCAGACATCAAACTGCTCCAGTTGTCCAGATGTCCTAATTTTAGAGGGATGAGATGTCCTTAAAATCAGCGGTCACCAACCTTTTTTGTGCCACGGACCGGTTTATGTCCGATTATATTTTCACGGACCGGCCTTTAAGGTGTTGTGGATAAATAAACAAAATAAAACCAATACCGGTACCAAAAAAAGAAGATTTATTCATAACACACAGAAAAAGACCCGGGGAAACCGAGTTAATGATAAAAATGCTGAAAAAAAAATGCTAAAAACCAATAAAAACCCTGAAAACCATACATTTCACACCCGAGCCTCAACTCTCGCAGCCCGATATCTGGGCCAGATATATGGCCCGAGTCCATGGGCCACGGGACCACAGGGGTTGGGGACCGCTGCTTAAAATGGTCTTCTCAGGCAAACGGAAGCCCCGCCCACCTACTATTTAAGCTTGTGAGGGGCAACCAATCAGAGAAAAGATGCTTAAAGTAGTTGTTTTCAAGACAGATGATAAACTGAGACCCATTCATGACACGTAAGGATTATTTTGAACTCTAAACCATATAAAGCTATTTTAGTAAAGGACAAGAGTAAAAATATGGATGTGGAAATTAGAACAATGAGCTTTCACTGTTTCCTCATTTCGCTCATGTATTAAAACACAGACATGTACGTTGATTTACGATGTTATTCTTTTTAAGTTCATTGTATCACTATATATAGGTATATGAGGTGGCAAAAATGGCTGTGCATAAATACTAAATAACTAAATAATTGATTTATATATTTATTGTTCTTCTTCTTCCAAGCTACATATTCATTGGTAATCAGGGTACAGGCATTATTAGCGCCACTTTTTCCACACTTATTTACAGATGACAACACAATTCTCAGACCCCAAAGTTTCACTGTACTAAAAGTACTTTATCAACATGAGTTTAGAAACAGAGTACACGTAATGTACACAATATACGTATAATGTAGATCTAATGTTTTAAGCCACCATTCACATAATATATATATGTGAATGTCAAATTTATATAATTTGAAAAGCTCAAATTATATAAATTATAAAATTAATTTTAAAAAGCTATTTAGATGTCGACAGTGCTGGTAACCTGGGCAATGTATATAATATAAGTTTAATCCAGATTGATTACCTGTCTAGGAGGAGTTAAGGAGGAGCAGACACAAATGTTGCAGTCGTCTTAATGGGTCTGCCTAGCCCAACATACTGTACATACCTGCACACAAAGGCAGTATGACTAGACTAAAACAAAAAAGGACACAATGTTAAAAAGCAAAACCTATAAAAAATGTCAGCAGATGTGAAAGAAACCACAGACTTAGCCGACTTAATGCACCGAGGAAGACTGTTCCACATTTTAGGAGCTACAACCTAAAAAGTGTGGTTGCAGAATGGGGAACAGCTGAAAGACCTTGATCTGATAAACGGAAAGCGCGACTGCTGTAATAAGCTTTTGGCAGTTCTCCTGTATAAGCGGGGATAAGGCCATGAAAAGGCATGTGCACTAATAAAATTTTGATATGAATTCTGAATTTCACTGGAAGCAGAGATGGGAAGCAGGGATCAAGGCTGATATGGAGTGGCAGGTTTTGCAGATTTTTGTTAGCGGTCTAGCTGTTGTGCTGTGGACCAATTCATATGAGGAGTGAGTAACAATGAGCTGCATGGGAAACCATGTATTAGGAAATCCAAGCTGTAGGTCGATAGCACAGCGTTGATTGCAAAATCATTCTTAATTGAAAGAACTCTTAATGATATGAGAATAAAATGCGAAAAAAACATAAATATAGATATAGAGATAAGAGATAAATATAGAGATATTTAGAAATAAATATAAACTTTAAAAAGCTTTTTAAACATGAGAAGTTTGCTTCCTCTTTATTGTTAGTTAATTAGGTTGTCTTTGGGTATTAAGAGTTGGGCAAAACAAGAATCCTGAACACATTCCCTTGTGAAGATTGTTACCTTTATATATTATCATTTACTAAAGATTTATGTTTTTATTTTATAAAGTCTATTTTAGGTTTACTCTTAATTTACTTAATTTTGCTGTGAGTCTTAAATATTTACGTTTTTTCCAGCATCAGTTTGTTAGTCCCGTTGTTTTACATGAGACTGTTAGCATCTTCAAGCAGAATCCTAATACATAAATAAGCTAAGCACATACATTATATACAGTACAGACCTTTGAAAGTCTTTCAGGTTTTATTCATGTTGTGTGGACTGTATTTATCCAGTCACATTATAGGATGTCTTTGTTCTGGGGACTTGCATTTTTTGTTAGTTAAAAAAACCCCCTTTGATTAAGATCAAAGTGAGGGAAGTTCCAGGAAATTAATATGCATCTTTCTACTTTCAAATTACAGATATATGTGAAAAGACTGAGGCTGAACCAGTGTCTGAAAGGACTCGGTGCATGGAAAGCTTCGGTGACATATGCAGTCCACAGAAACACAATGGATCGCTGACAGGCATTTTCCGCAAAATAGCAACAGTGTCATTTGTGCAGTCATCACTAACCACCACTGAAAGGTAAAACAAAGAAACAGTGTTACTTTTTTTCCAGCTTTATGTGCAATATCTCATCATCCACTTCGGTCTAAGAGGCATTACCACACACACCAGTCGTATAGCATTATTTATCTATACAAACTATACATATAGCATCTTTAAACTGCAGAGAAACTTTTATCAGCATTTTAAAAATCCGAGCGCTACCAAAGCCATTAAAAAAACTAAGAGATCTGTGAGAGGTTTAATGCAGAGCAACAAAAGATGGCGGTAAATACTTGAACACAAAGACGGTTTTGACTAAATGAATTACAGCCTCTCTTTTGGACGTTTGATCTGGTTTGATTGAAAGTGAACTGAGGTCAGCTCCGGTGACGGCACAAGAGGAGTATATGATGAAGGACCGAGGATCCCTTAACACCCCGAGGATGTTTGGAGTTATGGTAAGTTATTCAAAACACCACAAGAAACCATAGCTACCACAAGAAAATCCCAGGGATGTCAGCAGCCAGCTCACACACACACACACACACACACACACACACACACACACACACACACACACACACACACACACACACACACACACACACACAAAGCCTCAAAACGTAAAGTCAAATCAAATCAAAACTCAGCCTTATAACACCCACTGTTCTGAACAACAACAAGCCTGAGAAGCGTGAGCGTGTGTGTGTAGGAAACACCCAGACAGGCCAAAAATAGCTTTACTCTTGTTCCCCCTCTCTCGCTTTCAATCCTTCGCTCATTCGTTTCGCTCTCCGTCTGTCCCTCTGTGTTTCTCTGTGTGTCTTGTTTGTGTCATGATTAACCACGGGTAGGAAAAAAATAAGTTAATTTTTCCATATGGAAAATGTCACCCTCTTAAAGAGCGCACTCGAATGTGAGAATATCAAGCTGAGTATGTGATTCAGCGAACGGAGAGAACAATGACTATACTTTGGCATAACTGTTGCATAAGGGGAAACATGAAGGTTTTCACAAAATGGGAAGAATTAGTTGGTTGAAGTCTGTCTGATACGTTGAGCAAATGAGGCAGTTCTCTGAAGAAACTGTAGAAGATCATAAAGTAGTATTTATCTTTTTTTCCCCTCTAAATTCCTGTCAAAATAAAACAATCCAGGATAGACTAAAATAGCTGCTGGCACACTCTGGCCATGCACATACAGTAAATTATGATTGGCCTGTGTTTTCCTGCATCTTTTTCACAGTGCTGTCACGCTCACGGATATTTAACCGGGGTCCAAAGCATTGTGGCAACTTTGTCAGTTTGTTTAGATTTAGTATACCCAATTACAAGTGAAGCAGCCCCTGTAAACAAAAGTCACATGGACTCACGAGGTGTTTACCGGACAGTTTTAGTAACCTGTCATCCTGCGTTGTTACTGATTTTTTTTTTAAACAAATATAATTGCAGTCCTTGTTAAATAAGCAAAACAGGCTGGCATGGTTTTGTTTCTCGGGCAGTGTCAGCCTGGGCTTTGTTAAGCCAGCTGTGTGTATGCTTAAAGCATCATTTTGAATTATTAGGGTCTTGCTTTCTGTTATAGTAGCATCCTCCTCGCTTACAGTAAATATGTGAAAACAAAAGGGAGCTCCAACAACAGAATGGTTTGTAAACAAGCCAGAGTTTAACCTGGTTAAACCACTTCTTCTTCTTCCTCCTAGCGTTTTTCCCGCTCGGTTCCAGGGTCCGCTTTTCTGCAAAGTCGTCTCCACTTGGGTCGGTCAAGGGCGTCGGTCAGATCGGCTTCGATCTTCTTCACGTCGTCCTTGATTCGGTCCATCCATCTCCGCTTTGGTCTGCCTCTAGGTCGACGTCCTTGGGGGCTGAGCCGCAGTGCTGTTCTCACCACTGAGTTCTCATCGCTCCGTACCACATGTCCGTACCACCGCAGCCTCGCTTCTTGCATCTTATCTGTGATTGGCGCGATTCCCATCCTCTTTCTAACGTCGGTGTTCATGACGTGGTCCCATCGTGTCAGGCCTAGGCACCATCGCAGCATCCGCATTTCCATCGTGTGAAGGGCTTGTTCGTGCTTTGCGGTGGCTGGCCAGCACTCGGATCCATAGAGGGCGACGGGGCGCACTACACTCTTGTAGATCTTTGACTTGAGGCGATTGGGCATTCTTCGGTCACACAGGACGCCGGTGACTTGGCGCCATTTCATCCACGCTGCGTTGATCCTGGCTCGTACATCTAGTAGGATATCGCCGTCATTGCTGATCATCGATCCGAGGTATTTGAAATGAGGTACTTTCGCCAGATCTTCTCCATCGACGCTGATCGTGCCGTCGGTCTGGGGGCCAGCCTCTAAGTATTCGGTCTTGTTGGTGTTGAGCCTCAGGCCGAAGTCAGCTAGGCGAGTCTTCCACTGCTGCGTTTGGTATTGCAGTTCTATTCGCGATTCATCGGCCAGGAAGACATCGTCGGCGTAGAGAAGTGTCCAGGGATGGGGTGACTGGAGATCCGCCGTCGCAGTGTCCATGCAAAGGATGAAGAGCAGCGGGGAGAGTGCCGAGCCTTGGTGGACGCCCACATTGATGTTAAAGGGCGGCGATGTTCCCACTGGGCTTCTGACCACGCTGCTGACTTGTCGGTAGAGGAGCTTTGTCCAGTTGACGTAGGCTTCAGGAACTCCATGTGATCGCAGGGAGTGCCAGATGAGGTCGTGTGTGACACGGTCAAACGCCTTTTCCAAGTCGAGGAAGGCCATGTGGATGGTCTTGGACTTCTCTCGGTGCTTCTCCAAAAGCAGGCGGGCAGCATGGATGGCGTCCGTCGTGCCACGCCCCCTGATGAAGCCACATTGGTTGGGCGTTAAGTTGACGATTTCTCGCATCCTGGCGTCGATGATCCGTTCGAAAACCTTCATGGTATGGCTTAGGAGTCGGATCGAGCGGTAGTTGGTACATTCAGCCACATCGCCTTTCCCTTTCCAGATGGGCACCGTTATGCTGGTTGACCAGGCTGCTGGGACGGTCCCGTCTCTGATGATGCTATTGAACAGGCTGGCGAGGACTAAGGCGCCTTGGCGCCCGAGCAGCTTCCAGACTTCGGCTGGTATGTCGTCTGGTCCGGTCGCTTTACCATTCTTCATATTTTTAACGGCTGTTTCCACTTCCTTGATGGTGATTGGCGGGACAGGTCCTGGGACAGGCGGGGCACTGTGGATTGGCTGGTGAGGGAACTCCACGTTGCAGATATCGGAGAAATACTCGCTCCAGCGATTGAGGATGGCGGGCGGGTCGCGGAGGGTTTGATGGTTGGCATCCTCTGGTTAAACCACTTCAGCTCAAGGTAAAAAAAAAAAAAAAGAAAAAAAAAAGAAAGAAAAAAGTCTTTGAATGTTTACAACTTGTCTAATCTGGAACAAGAAGCTTCGAAGATCCTAAGGCCCATAACTATAAGCTCATCGTGCAGCACAGAACGAGACAGTAACATCATTTACATGCAGATACAGATCAATGTCCCCGAGAGCATATGTGGTTGTCTGGTCACATCCATTTTTAGACGGCTGGGGTATGTACCATTTAGACCTCTCATCTACATAAAAATCATCTGTGAGAAGCTAATGTTAAGATTGACTATATGCCTTTACCATATACATATATTGATAGTGTGATCTCCAGACACAGAATCATGCATTCCTTTTAGCTGCACAGAGAGAAGATGCAAACTCCACACAGAGCAGGTTTGAGCCAGTATCCTTGCTTTGAGGTGAGCGTACTAACCACTGCACCGCTGTGCTGCCCCGTGCCAGATGGGATAGGCTAAAGTTGGATATCTGGATAAGAAAATGGCTAGACAGATGTGCCGCCATTAAAAGACGAGTACATTGTGGTCATAAATTGATGGACATGGTCAACAACAATAACCAGAGAGTCTGTAGCATTCAAAATTGGTACTAAAATATCCACACCATTATGGCAGCAGCCTGAATCTTTGAAGGCACATTGGACACGTGCTTTGGTGTTGTTTATACCAGATTCTGACTGTATCATTTGAATTACACAGAGACTCATCGGACCATCTTTTCTGGTCCGGTTTTGGTGAACCTGCTTGTATCCTCAGTTTCCTGTTCTTAGCTGACAGAAGTGGCACCCGGTGTGGTCTTCTGCTGCTGTAGCCCATTTGCTTCAAAGTTTGACATGTTGTGTGTTCAGAGATGCTCTTCTGCAAACCTTGGATGCAGTTTGAGTTACTGTTGCTTTCCTATCAGCTTGAACAAGTTTAACCCTCTGATATCAGCGATGCATTTTCTCCCACAGAACTCCTGCTCAGTTGATATTTTCTCTTGTTCAGGCGATTCTCTGTATAACCTAGAGATGGTCATGTGGGAAAAGCCCAGTCTTTGGAACACTTACACTAGCCTGCCTGGTAACAACCACCACATTCAAAGTCACTTAAATGGCCTGCATTTGTATAGCGCTTTTCTAGTCCCTAAGGACCCCAAAGTGCTTCACACTACATTCAGTTATTCACCCATTCACACTCACATTCACACACTTAAATCACCTTTCTTCCCCATTCTGATGCTCAGTTTGAAATTCGGCTTGGCCAACTTCTACATGCCTCAATGCATTGTGGTGCTGCCGTGTGAGCATGTCTGAGTTGAACAGGTGTGCCTAATAAAGTGGCCGTGAGGGTATACCATACTTTACTATCACAAATGCGCTTCAGACGTTCTCCCTTCATTGGTTTCACAACAACACGTGGCAAAGAAGCAAATGAGATGGTGACACCTTTGAAGCAAAAAACCAAAAATCTTGTGCTCTCGGTAGTTTCCTGCTATTAGATGTCTTGACAAACCACAGTACTGGTTTTCTTAGAATTGCCTCACAATTTCTGGCATTGATTGCGCTTGTAAGTCATTGTTCACACCGGTTCAAATGAAGGAAAACATGTATAAAAGTGCCAAGTGCCGTCTGATACAAATACCTTTAATATATGACAAATTTCCATTAATTCATTTTCCTCTTCCATAAATGGGGCTTAACTGCGACTGAATAACAGTTTTTTCTGAGTAGTAAGTTGTTGATATCAGTTTAAGGCATGACTGACTGAAACAGAAGAGGGATGATTCATTGTGTTTTTTAGACACTGTCTGGTTAAGATAAGATCAACTTTGCTACCCCTGTAGGAAAATTCCCTCTAGCTGCTGAAGCCCCTGAAACAAGTGGATAAAAACATCATACAGCTGTCATCGCACACTTATATAAAACACTCAGTGTGCTCCGAGTTCTGCTGAAGAAGAAGAACATGAAGTAGGCACATACATCAGCTGTCTGCCACCGATGACTGATGAACTTGTGTTTTCTCAGGGGTTTTCATGGAAAGGTTATACCTCTGCTTACTGCTGTGCCTTTTGTGGGAATTTAAGACAGAGAAGGAGAGGGAGAAGGAGAACCAGATGGCTTTTCCTTGCAGGATATCCTGTTATAAGTTGAGCTAGCCGGGCTCTATCTGACCTCCTCACCCCTCTTGACCCTTAACCCGACCGCAATTTAGGTTCATATCTCCGCTGTTTCCTAATCGCCCAAATGTCTCAGCATCCTTTGCTATGGCATTGTTGCTTTCTCTTCTACTCAGCTGCTTAGTCAAACTCACAAGTAGCTGCCTTTGCCACTCTTCTGTTTATTTCATTAATGTTTTTTCCCCCTTCTGACTTGTGTGGTTAATTATGAGGAAAACCAAGTTATAATGCTAGGCTTTAAATCCAATATCCATAAAATTTAATGACAAGGGCCACAACCTTTAGCATCAATCCACATCCCAGGTGCAAATTATCTTTTTTTTCACCATCTGGAAAGTGCAGACAGTCATAGTATATGGCAGATGGCTGCTCCTCCCTGAGCCTGAATCCATCTGAGCTTTCTTCCTCTTAAAAGGGAGTTTTTGCATCCCACTTTCTCCATGTGCTTGCTCGGACTGCTACAAGGTTATCCGATTGACAGGGTTTTCTCTGTATCATTGTAGGGTCTTTGCCTTACAATATAAAGCTGCTTGACTGTTGATGTGATTTGGTGCTATATAAATAAAATTGAATTTAATTGAATTAATTTAAAAAGTAGATGTGTCCTTTTCTCATTATGCAAATTTCAAGCTCGTAAAGTTTAGTAACATGAGACCTCATCCACTTCTGTCACTTAGGCAACTCATTTTCCACCATGCAAGGGTTTTGCGTGAGAGATGATGAATGATTTTCATAGATATATAGACACACACACAGACACACACACACACACACACACACAGAAAACACTGGAAAATAATAATAATAAGAGCAGCACTATAAAAACTCTGTGTGTGTGGTGTTTCATACTTAGTCGCTCTGACTTTCACAGTTCCTGCTTTCTCTCTTTTTTCTTTTCTTTTCCTTTTTTTGCCTGTCCCGTTTGGCTCTTCAGAATTGTTGTCTAAAGGCAAAGAAAGATGGATTTACTTTACCAAATGGACCATCCCAGCCTTGCCATAATGGTTTATTTGATTCACCTTTTATTGTTTATTTTATTTTATTTTCACTTGCTAAATACGGGACAGACTTGACTGGGGAAAAGAAAGTGGAGAAAGAAAGAGGGAAAGAAAAACAGTGGGGAAGAGGGACGGGGATAAAGGGCAAAAACCAACAAAATAAGCAGACAAAAAATACATATATCAATCACCTGGATCACCTGTTGAGAAAGAAAAAAGAGAAAACAAGCAGAAGAAAAAAAAGAGCAATATAATAAACAACATCATTGCGATGATCTATGGGAATATAACAGTAAATACTAAATATTAAACATTATTGTGCAGCACGTAAGATCGACAGCGCACAGTGTGCTTTGAGGTAGGAGCCAAAAAGGGTGTCGTTTGTGTGTGTGATCACCCGTGTGTACACCTGTGAGCATGATCCGCTTGTATTTAAAAGGTTCCTTCATGTAATGATCTGCTAGAGGGTGTGGGGAGCCATAGCCCCGTCCTCCAGGGCATGAAGCAGGTATGGAGGAGATCAGAACTCCAGACATCCAGAGACCCTCAGAACACAAGAGACCAAGGAAGACCAAAAGAGGGGCAGCTGTGCCACTGTCCCAGAAAGAGCTGATGAGAGCCCCAGATAAAGGGTCACTCAGCAGCCGCGGAGCAGAAGCCAGGGGGAGTTGCAGTGACGTGCCCGTGAGCTCCGCCGGCAGCCAGCTGTGCCAGAGTGACCGAACCCCAGGCCGAGAGGCCGAGGGCACCCCACCCCCGAAGTGGCCAGAGCGAGCCCCAGGCTCCAGGCCCCGACAAGCAGCCACCAGGAGTGAGCCGGTGTGTACCTGGACGCCCACCCCCGGACACAAAGAACCACCAACGCACCGACACCTGAGGGTGTCTGCCACTGGCAGGGGAAGTGGTGGTGGGAGATAGGCCTCCATACCTTGGAGGGCCTGAGATGTCCCTACAGAGGTGGCGTCTGATACCCAACCTGACATATAGACACAGACAAACAGGCACACACAGATACAGACATCCATTCCCACCCTCATGCTCTCATATGCAATTACTCAGCACTCACCCAACGTGGAGATAGACATAAATAGACACTGTACACACAATCACACTCCCCAAGCGTACTCTACGAACTGGGTCTAGGTACCCTTGCCCCTGGAGGGGGAAACTGCACCCAGACCCAGGTAGTGTTACCCTTTTCCCTGGGGTGGAGAGAAGCAGACCGCCCCGACTCGGCAGCAGCAGGGAGGCCCCACTTTCTAGACCCCAATCGGACGGCCAACTCCTCCTCCTAGCCCCCCTGCTCCAACAGGCAGCAGAGAACGGGGGTGTGTGAAGACTCCAAACCTCCCTCCGCCCGCTGTGTTCCTGCTTTCTCTTACAAATCCTTGATTCAGAATTCAAAATAATTCCACTTGTTTTTCTGGCCATGTGCGTCACTCGCTGAAAAATAATATCCTCCTAATACTATCTTGGAACAAGTTTTTAAAAAACCCAACTGAGTGGGTCTAGGATTATTTGATGCCAATACTTTCCCAAATCAAATATAATTTTCTCAGTATTGCTGCTGTGTCCATCTGTCTTTCCCTCTTTACCTTGTTTTCAGTTAGTGAAGATGTTGTTCAAGCAACCTTTAAAAAAAGAAGTCATGACCTCACTTGGCAGTGCAAATTTAAAACACGCACACACAAAGATATCATAACATCATAATAATCTTAACATAATCAGAACAAAAACAAGTAAGAAAACGGAAAAATAACCCTTCAGGTATCGTTTCTGCCCTAATGCACAACTTTTTGTCTTCCCCACCTTCTCTTTATGTCACCTCTTTCTCCCTCTCTCTCTCTCTGGCTCACACCCAGCCCTCCCACCCACCAGCGTAACTGGAATCCATTAGCTGATGAATGGTTGTTTGTGTTTTTTTAAGCTCAACAGCGCCTCCATCCACATCAGTGGCCACAGAGGGTGATAACAAAACATGCAGCGTGATTAGGGAAATAATTAGCCAATCATCCTGTGACCTGCAAGCCAAGCCTGAGGTCAAAGAGACGCAAACCAGGCTGCTTCCCAGGTGCTTTCCCATGAAAATCAGTCAGGAGGCACAGCTGCGAAGCAAATGCATACTGGGGTCATTGTGAGCAGACAGCTTCCAATCACAACACATGCGCTTCTTTGCCTGTATCCCAGGCTCGCTGCGATACGGCTGAGAGTGCGAATGAGGATCCCAGTGGACTCAGTGCAGAGTTTGCCCAGGGAGGCTGTGGTGGAAATCAACACTTCCTGCTTCCTGTGGCGAGAGGAAGTGCTACCGTCGCTGTCCCCTTATCGCTGGGTATCCAGGCAGAGCAGAGGGAGGAAGGCAGAGCAGGGAGGGAAGAGGAAGAGGAGGAAGTAGAGGAGCTGGAGGAAGGTCATGCAGGCTAAACAAAGGGAGAGGACTGAAGAGACTGACTGGGTTGTGGCTTATGTTCTACAGGGTTACATTCTGGCATTAAATGACTTAGAAAGCAGTAAATATTTAAAGGTGGTGAGTGATGAGAAAGAGGAGAACATGTGTAAAATGTCTGTTACTGGCTTGTAAGGCGCTGCTGATGGACAAATCAAATTTCTTTCTTTTTTTTTTTTTGTGATATCAGCTTTTTGCCTGTTTTGTTAACCATCAGCCATAATCTCTCCCATGGGACAAAACAATAGCCTTTGGCTGTGACTTGCTGTGACTGAATCACAATGTTGCACAGTCTGTGCTTTGCCTGTGCTTCTTCCACAATGCATTGATACTGTTTTATATTATGCAACATGCAATTCAAAAATGCAGCAGGGCTTCCCCATTCTCTTAGTTTTATGTTGTCATGTTACATCTAACATGCTGGCAGTTTATCCACAGGGAAGCAGAGGGGAAAACAGAGGCAGGACGTGACAAAGGATATTTAAGGAAAGAAAAGGCAGAAGGAAAATGATAGCGGCATGTGTCTGTAAATGCAACAAGTTGGATGCCTTCCACAGACTGAAATCAAAATGTATCCACTTGCATTTTATGGTGAAGGAGCAGGAGAGAGACAATGAGAAAGACAGAGGGAGTGAAGGGGGAGAGAGATGTTTGGGATCAGGGTGAGGAAGCTTTCAGCACTTGGGATTGTCCCAGATGGACACAAGCCGCTCCCTCCCTTTATAAACAGCCCCTTCTCCTCTCCTCTCCTCTCCTCTCCTCTCCTCTCCTCTCCTCTCCTCTCCTCTCCTAATGTATTCATTTCCCTATAATGCCTGTTATCCACAACTCAGCTCCCACTTTGCACAGATTCTGGGACCCTCACCAGAAAATATGAACAAATTGACACTTTTTGTTTTTCTTCTCTTTCTCTTTTTCTGACAACTTCTTCTGTCCCCCTGCACTAGCACCACCACCGCCCCCAATCCCTGCCATTTCCAAAGTCAACACACCACTAAATGCCGGGCTGACTCACTTCCACTGTGGGTGGCTCTGTTTCCAATTTTCTCACTACCCCACCACCTTGGAAGAAAAGAGAAAACTTTTGTCCAGAAAAAAAAGTAAGCAACCAGTGCAAAAGGAAGATCCATTTTCCCAAATTGCTCAGTGCTAAAAGGGACAAAAACTTGCACGGAGGTGCAGAGAGAGAGACGTGGAGCGAAACCGTACCATGCTTCTCCCACTTCTTTTGTGGCTCTGAAATAGTTATCGCCGTTTCCCTTCCTTTCTTTCTCTTTAAGAGAGCGTGGGAGCGCCCTCAGAGTACTGCAGAGAAACCACGGGGCTCATAACAACAGGAGGAAGCCGGTAACTTGAGTAAGTTGGGCCGGGCAGAAAGAGGGGGATACGGAGAGGAGGTGGAATGAAAGGAAAGCAAAAAGACAGAGGAACCTTCTGCAAGCGTTTTTATATCTTGAAAACATTAAAAAAAAAAAGTTCGCAAAGCTCAAAAAATGCAGAAACACACCACACATTTGCAAATAATCTGCTGGATTGCTGACAGCATTTCCCCACACGCAGACCCAAAAACACACACACATACACACACATATAGACACACACGGACACTTTTGCATTTGCATGAAATCAGACAGCTTTCCCAAGAACAGGACTGCCTTACCAGTCTGCCTTGTAAACATTCAGCGCGAGGAGTGCTTCACAAAGTCCCATCAGTCATGTTCATGTACAGTTCCAGAAAGTGGTGAGGATTCTCCAAT
>NW_005187440.1:4173384-4199762 GCF_000239375.1 Pundamilia nyererei | reverse complement strand
CACCACCACTCCCACACACACACACACACACACACACACACACACACACACACACACACACACACACACACACACACACACACACACACACATTCCCTCAGCTATAATCATATCTGGTGATAAGAGCAGCTTCCCCCAGCGGTTACTGGTTCTCCAGGCACCGACCACAGTGTCTTACAATGGTCCTGTATTCTAAGCCTGCGCTGATTACACACACAAGGAGCTGCATTACACACTGCTAATTCAATTTCCTCCCCTCTGGGTCAACCTTTGTGTGAGTTTATGTGTGTATGTGAGTCCATAAGGAGGAACTGATTAAGAACCTGATGAAGAGACCAAGATCCAAACTGTGTGTGCGTGTTCTTCATCCACTTATTGCAATTTTGCATTTCAAACAATACACTTAAAGCTGTTCTGTGCTGGAAAAAAAATATCCCAGTTCACTGGGATCCTAAAGCACTCACAGATTGCTGCTCACTGTTTCCATGTGCTGTAATACGATGGCCCAGTCGCCACAGCAAATATTTAATGGAGTCAGGTAAGTCTTGTTCTAAAAGCAACAAGTGATACTGTGTTATATAGAAGTACTTAACTAAAGTACATGCTTTTTTTTGGAACCAGTTGGATCCATTGCTGCTATAATGTGGACATTTTTACTTTTTTTCCAGTAGTGCAATAACACAGAAAAAGAAATCAGATGTAGAATAGCACGTCACAAGAAAAAGCTATAGAAATCATTCACTTCATACCTCCAAAATTAAAGATACATCCAAGTGAAAAAGAAAGTTTTCACGGTCCTTAGAAAAATTAAGCACATCCTAATTTACACAGTAAGTACACACAAAGTGTAAGCAGCCCCTCTGTAAAAGCAGAGGTAAATGGCCTGCATTTGTATAGCACTTTTCTAGTCCCTAAGGACCCCAAAGCGCTTCACACTACCTTCAGTCATTCACCCACTGGTGATGGCAGCTACATTGTAGCCACAGCTGCCCTGGGGCGCACTGACAGAGGCGAGGCTGCCGGACACTGGCGCCACCGGGCCCTCTGACCACCACCAGTAGGCAAACAGGGTTAGGATTAGTATCTTGCCCAAGGATATTTGGCATGCAGCCAGGAGGCAGCCTGGGATCGAACCACCGACCTTCTGATTAGTGGCTGACCTGCTCTGCCACCTGAGCTACAGCCTGAGGTAGCATGTCAAATGAGGCCAGAGTGGAGATGTTTGGCTTTAATGCACAGTCCCAAATTTAGTGAAAAGCAAACACAGAACATCAGCAAAAACACTTCATACCAACTGTCACGTACGGTGATGAAGTGGTGATGATCCAGGCTTGTTTTGCAGCCGCAGGACTAGGGCAAGGGCACCTGACCATGAACTTGTCCAGGTCAAGTATTCTGGAGTGAAACGTGAGGTCTGACAGCTAAAACTTGGCCTAAACTGGGTCATTCATCACCTATGGTGAGATTTGAGGTAAAGCTATGTGGGATCACCAGTGGTAATAGGATTCAGCACTTTGGAGATGAACTTCATAGAAACGTATCCAGTAATCTTTGTAATGTTTTAGCTCATGCTCACCCTGGCTGCTGTATTACACTTAATATTCTAGACCTAAATAAACCTTTACTTTCTGACTTTGGCTCTCCATGTTTTACTCCACTGCTCTTCTTCCTCTCCTACCTTTATCCAAAACTAAAATCTGTACCTCAACCTCCTCTCCTCGTCCTCTTTCTCACATTAAAACAGGGGTTTATCAGTAGGTGACATCACAGTGGCTATGTCTGTCTTTTTTATACAGTCAGTGTCACCAATTTTGGTTAAGAACTGGATCTTCATTATCAAAGTAATGCAAGCTGTGCAATACAGTAACACTGCAAGTTAGTAATTCTTTCAGATGATGCTCAGCGAGGGGAAGCATTGTCAGCTGCAGATTCTGTATTTAGCAGATTGTTTAAGATAAAACTGTATTTAAACCACACCACAGTACATTACAGGTTGGATTGCAGAGCTGTGTGCGAGATTCTGACATCTAGATTTGCTGCTTGTTTATTGCAAGCTCTGTGACAAACTAAACGAAAAGTATAAAATAGCCACAAACTAAGGAGCGGGCAACCATATTTATGTATTTACATCCACACTTCTAATTTATACCTTTACAGTCCAGCTGTAAGAGCACTAAACACTAATTAAAGCTCTGCGGAGGTCTCTATTACAGCCTCCACAGAAAATGCTACAATGAGTCAAAATCACTAAAATGAGGGTGGAGATGCAGAATGCAGAGCTATATCAGCCGTTGGTCTGACTTTTTCATGAAAGCCTCAAATGTTCTTTGGCCTTTTGTGTTCCCCTCCCAGGTTTTTATTTTTTATTAATTTATATTTTAAACCTGGGATAGGGGCCCAAATAGGTTGCAGGCTTCCCAGCAGAACACAAGCTAGCAACATGTAATCCTGGGTCCCACAGTAAGACAGAGGATATGAGATTTTAATAAAAAATCCTTGCTTTAATTTGAAGCGAGTGGTCAGATCTGTTGGGCTCGTCCAATGATTCTGTGTAATGCAGCCTGATGAGGCGGCTGGCTTGCTGCAGGTTGTTTATGAGACTCGCTCAAAACATCTGAGTCCCATTTTGGCCAAATAAAACAATGCTGTGCTTCACTGTCAAATGCATGGCAAACATAAGGGTGTGAGTGTGTGTGCATGTGCAAGTGCGTGACTAGGACTGTGTGTGTGTGTGTCCAAAAGCAGAGAATATGGTTGTCATTAAAATGACTGAATATGAGGGCGAGGTCCCTTTGGAGGGGTGGGTAGCTGCACATCTGGAGCATAGACACACACATATGCACAAACCTGGGGTTTTAGCTGATGTTACTTTCCAGCGCCTCACGCCGATGTTGCCTCATCTACCTTTGACTACATCGCTCCTGGGAATCAAACCAGCGTCCTCTCTAACTTCTTTCTGAAACCTCAGACAAACAACTCTTTGTTCTAACCACAGACTTAACAATTACAAAAGCGCACACGCTCAGACCGTTACACACCTTTTCTGTCATTTTCTGACTAAACTCCTGTTCACACTCTGCCTTTCGCTCACACGCGCGTGGAAAGATGTCTTCAGATGTGGGTGTGATGCTAGTACACAGTGATTAGTGACCAAGCACACTGTGTTGTATGTTTTCAGCTCCCCTCCTCTGTTTTGGTTACCAGCCTGGTCTGCTAAGCCTCACTAAGCAGTTCTGGTGTCCAGAGAAGAAACACAAGACCTGAACATATCATATACAGTGAACTTGCTTGTGACTCGGAGCATTGTCCTCACTCCATATTGTCAGTCTTCATACAGTAAATTTCCAGTCTAAATAAGCTGCTGTTCAGCATACAAAAGAACAAAGACATTACAGAAACAAAAATCATATGCAGTAAGCTCTTTGAGCTCATGCTTAGTAGGTATTAAGCAAGATATTCATGAGCAGCCCATATTGACTGGCAGTTGATCGTATGGTGCTGTAACTCCTGGAGAAAACTGTACTCTCTCAAACGCTGCTAAAAATATTCTGGGAAAGAGAAATCAGATCTGGTGAAAACTGGGACGAGAGAGACAAAATGAGCTGAGGTCAGGGCCTGATTTCAACATAAATGTATTAAATGAGAGCATATGGAAGCCTCAAGTTCAACATGTTGTCTGCTATTCATTCGTACCTTGGAATTTGTTCTGTTCAGGAAATACAGGTTTGCATATAAAATGAACAAAAAAAAATGACAATAAAGCACCGATCTTTTTTGTGAGCAGGGCACAGTAAGTGTGCAGTGTGAACGACAGTAATTAACTCAAACAATTACCACTATTGTTGCATGTACAGTGTGCAAAAGTCATGAGAAACCCCCCATTCCTTTATACTTTGCAAGGAAAATAAGAAATAAGGGCAGGAGTTTATTAAAATATGGGCAGGCTTGAGTCAGTCAGAATTTGATGTGACCACTTTTACATTTTCTTCTCTGGCACTGTGTTTGGAATCACATCTCACAGTAATTTGTATTAAGAACTGCAGTAGTGTTTGTTTGTGTACAGGTTATGATCAGCTGACCCGTGCTGCTGATGCTGCTCTAAGGTTTGCTGCTCCTTGTGGATTTACACAACTGAATTAAATAAAATGTAAGCAGATGCTTCACAAGCTACCTTTTCTGATTTCCGTCCTCTGCACTGACAGTATACCGTCAATGCTGTCTTTATACTACACAATGAAGTATTTATTGACATTCACTGTTGTACCACTCTCCTGACCTTCTCCTTGGACACTCAGGGTGATTTGCATTTCACATTTTGGATTCATCATTGGATTAATCACCCAGTTCTTGTGTAACTTGGTATACCTCACTCTTTTCTCCCTGTTTACCTTCTTAAGAATGGTTTCTTAACAGTTATCCCTCCACTGAGGCCATTTCTGATGAGCCTTAAACAAAGAGTAGATGGAGCAACTAGTCCCAGATGCATCTCTCAGGCCTTTGCTGGATTATTTTCTCCTATTTAACAACATACAGTATATTTCAGATACTGTTCATCTGCAGTAGGTATTTTTCGGCCTTCCACTTATGCTTTTTAATTTCTTAAAGTTTTTAGCTATTAGTTCTCACCAAGGAATCGCAAAGAACAAGGTATCACGTTATTGATGCAAAAATAGTCTCTTATATAGTGCTGAATATATCATCATGTTAATTGCATAAGCTCTTTGTGTTTGTTTCAGTGCTGTGTTGGCCTTTTTTTGTGTTTTGCCTTTAAAAGACTGATAAAAATGATAACTTAGAGACTAATGTTATGATTATTAGATGGATGCACATGAAAAAGACAAAGCTTGCTGAAAGGCAGAGACCAATTTATTAGTTTAGAAATTGGTGGAGACCAGTTTCAAAACTAAAAGTAGGTGAACACGGTGTGTTAGCATGCCACTATCATCTTAAAACCTTGCCGTATGGCCCTAAAATGGATTTTTAAAAAAGTCTGTTTAATCACCTGCAAGGACAATAAAGCATCCCGTTGCTGCTCAGTGTTCTCGCTACTGCTGTTATTTGGAGCATCTGTGACTCTGGCTGTTATTAAGTGAAAGGATAAGAGCTTCCTCTCAGAGCAACAGCAATGAAACCCAGATGTAAACAACGTGGCTCAGTCCCATATACCTAGAAATGAAGATTTGTACAACATCTTTACAGGTATTTACATCAGTTCAATCAAAATATATGCATAAGCAGAACCGTGATGGAAAAGTAATCCGTGTTTGTTTGGACAGGACAGCTATGAAGTTCAAACTGAAGAAAAATACAAATGAGCTGCTGTGGTTATGGTAAAGATTAGGCAGCTAAAACCATACTGTTAAGGTTGGGATGCTTAATGCTGTGATGAAAGAGTGATGTAATGATATGGATGACTAAGCTGCATATAAGTTTAAAAAAGGGAAAGGAAAGGAAAGGAAAGGAAAGGAAAGGAAAGGAAAGGAAAGGAAAGGATGGGGTCCAGACCGCTGATCCCAGCAGCTGCTGTTGTTTTGTAGGTCAGCATTACATCAGTAGGTTTATGGAAAAGGCTGAGCATCACTTCTCTACTTGACCTACTTAAAGAATGTTAGTGTTAGATGACATACAATACTCCCCCGGCTTCCCAGCACTCACTCACTCACTTCCTATCCAATGCAAAGCGACACACGCTGTTTTGTCATCTTGTTTTATTAGCATTTGCTGAAAGACCACATAATTTAGGAAGCAGGACCTTAAAATGGTTTTGACTAACTGAAGTTCTGGAAGGAAAACTTTGGCTAGAGGGATTGTTTTGAATTTTCAAACCCTTTCTGATTAGTTTTACGTTCGTGATTATTTTACTAATATTTTTTGCCAGCTGGGGCTTCGGTAAAGTATCTGCACAGTTCATTGAGGTTGTTATTAGCAAAGAATGAAATACAGTTTCTAGAACCTCATGCATTCATTCATAAAAGTAACATTTCAGAAGTTTACTGTTTATTTTCGACAAAGCGCTAGAAGAAAAATGCAGCCCACGCTTTTCACCTCTTATTCAAAGAGTGGCAGGGCTGTTGGAGCCCCGGGTGTCAGAGTTCGTCGCGATCACGGTCAATTTAACATGCCAGCTGTCTTTTTGCAAAGAATTACGGTTTTAACATCTTATAAAAAACAGTGACAAACCCAAAAGAGTCTGAATAGTTTGAACTCAAATGCATTTTGCAAGAATTTATAGGTCTGGTTGAATTTATAGCATCCATATGTTGGGGGATTTTACAGTGAATGGATGTGGTGAGGACTCTGGGTGTGTGTGTGTGTGTGTGTCATGCAGAGGTTAAGTGGTATGGTTCTGGCCTCTCACGCAGCAGCTTTCCAACATGGGTCATGTCTTTTTCTTCACCTTAAACCACATTGGGCATACACACACACAGATCTTCAGTTCTGAACATATAGCACATATGAGATCATGAAGAATGTAGAGCTGGCCTGAGAGTAAATGTTGGACTGACAGTATGAGTTATGAATCAAAGGATGTAATGGTAATGGCCTGTATTTGTATAGCGCTTTTCTAGTCCCTAAGGACCCCAAAGCGCTTTACACATTCAGTCATCCACCCATTCACACACTGGTGATGGCAAGCTACATAGCCACAGCCACCCTGGGGCGCATTGACAGAGGCGAGGCTGCCGGACACTGGCGCCACCGGGCCCTCTGACCACCACCAGTAGGCAACGGGGTTAGTGTCTTGCCCAAGGACACAACGACCGAGACTGTCGGAGCCGGGGCTCGAGCCGGCAACCTTCCGATTACAAGACGAACTGCCAACTCTTGAGCCACAATCGCCCCGTCCAAATTTGTGTCCAAATTATGCATGTTTGCTGTCACTGTGGCAACAAAGCTGCCATGCACTTGTTCATACACTTCAAATTAGCCGTATCCAGCATTTAATTTCCTGATGACATCATGATGAAAGATTTGTCTCTCAGGAAACTTTGTTGGTATTCACAAATCCAGATTGAAATGTGCCACATAAAACGGCCAGCACAAGGACAGAGTGTATTCAGCCCAAACTGGAGGAGATTCAGAGCTCTCCATGAACATCTGCTAAGAAGAGACTAATAAATGCCTATATGCTTTTATATGTTGGGGTACTAAAAATCTAAGGAACCCAGAATAAGCTATTGCTGAAGTGCTTTAGTGGAGTGCTATAGTGGAGTGCCCACTCAGGGTCAGGGATGAGTTCCTGCCCCAAGTTGAAGAATTTAAGTATCTCGGGATCTTGTTCACGAGTGATGGGAGAAGGGAGCAGGAAATCGACAGACGGATTGGTGCTGCAGTGATGCGGACGCTGTGCGGTCTGTTGTGGTGAAGAGAGAGCTGAGTGTAAAAGCGAAGCTCTCAATTTACCGGTCAATCTACGTCCCTACCCTCACCTATGGTCATGAACTGTGGGTAGTGACAGAACGAACGAGATACAAGCGGATACAAGTGGAAGGGTGGCTGGCCTCTCCCTTAGAGATAGGGTGAGAAGTTCGGCCATCTGGGAGGGGCTCAGAGTAGAGCTACTCATCCTCCACATCAAAAGGAGAGAGTTGAGGTGGTTCAGGCATCTGACGAAGATGCCTCCTGGGTGAGGTGATCTAGGCATGTTCCACCGGCAGACCAAGGACACGCTGGAGAGATTATATCTCTCGGCTGCCCTGGGAACGCCTGGGTGTTCCCTCGGACAAGCTGGAGGAGGTGGCTGGGGAGAGGGAGATCTGGGCTTCTCTGCTTGGGCTGCTGCCCCAGCGATCCGGCCCCGGATAAGTGGAAGAACATGGATGGATGGAGTGCTTTACCAAAAAAATAAGCTTTTTAGACCATGAAAAGTCAGTAGTGGCAAGAAATCATGCTGGATATCTATCCTGATATGGACTAGGCAATGTGTTATGAACAAAAGGATGCTACATGGTTTAATGAAAATGAAAGGGCTGAAGTGAAAAAATGATGCAGCAGGCTAGTCCATTTCACTGCAGCAACTAAAAATGGTACCCATTAGCTTGCATAGCCCCCACGTGTTTGTGTGCATGCTTGACAACATCAGGGTATGCTCCTAATCATAATGTTCGGGGCGATCTTCTCCCAGATGAGCTCCTGGACAGTTTGAGGTGCAACCTGACGATGTCAGATGGACTGAAACATGATGTCCCAGAGGTGTTCTGCTGGTCAGGTGAGTGTGGAGGTCATGCAATGGTATCGATCTTTTATCTTTCAGGAACTGCGAGCATACTCTTGCCAAATGAGGCCGGGTACTGATGTGCCATCGTGGAGTAGATGAACTACCTGTGTGACCTCTGTACAGCTGAGGCATCAGCTCCTGCAACCAGTAGTCACACTGAACACAGCAAAATGCAAAGCTGGTGAAAAAACAGTGAGAAAACATAAGGAGAGATAAAATGTCAGTGTCCTCCAACTGTAACATCATTTCTGTTTTGATGACAGGGTCTTTGTTGCCCCTCCAGTGCACCTGTTGTTAATTTTATTAAGGTGTTAATTTATGCTAAAGCATTTTTTATACAGTGTTTTATGATAGAATTAGGATAATTCCGACTTATGAGTAGTTTTTGGGACGTGCCTAGCTAAGTAGAGTAAACTGAAAGTGAAGTATAGCTACCGTTAGCTTTGTAAAAGCTAACTAGATACGGGGTGCTTGTATAGTTCTTTGGCAACATCAGATCTAACGTTTTTAGGAAGTTCATAGAACTTTGTTTGCAGTTAAAGTCTCCGTTGAATGTTATAGGCTAACTTTTTAAAACAGTGCAGTCCATCTCTTTGCTATTCTTTGCAGTCTTCCAAATGTGTGCCAGCTAGAATGAAGAAATTGTGATCAGCTGATTGGAGAACAGAATGAACCTCATCGTTAAGAGTCCACAGTCTGCGTCAACAGCCACATTTCAGTGTATTTAACAGCTTGTTGTTATGGCCTAAAGTGAATATAAATAAACCCTAGTTTTATCCAAACATCAGTGTGTACATGATGCTGCCAGAGATGTATACAAGCTTGACAGAGGCTGTGTAGATAGTTCATTCTGTCCACCTCATTAAAACTGTTTATAACAGACACTGAGAGATGAAGCATACTCAAAATTACTGAATCAACATTAAAATTGATACCTTCAAAATCCTCATTAACAATGGCTGTGGAAACCTTTCTAAAATAACAGGAAGCTTTTTTTTTTTGCAAAATCACAAGTATAAATAAAATGGCACATGGTCACCATAATGTCAACAATTACCAATTTAGGACAACTAACAGCTGTGTTACCCTGAGTATTCATAAACCACAGTTGCAAGCAGCTGCACACGGACAGGCTGATGTGTGTTTGTGTATTTTTAGACGCAGCACAAGATCATGTGTGCAATGGACATCTGGGTATGACGTGAACATTTGATTAAGCCCATTAAAGTGACACATGGCTATAATTTGTGTTTACACTGGTAACACCTGTGTGGGTGTGGGTGATTTTAACTGAGACCCAAAATTATGAAGTGATATTTTGAGGCTCACAGCCTTTTTAAAAAAAATAGTTTTTGCCACTACGGAACAGTTTAGGATGGTAGTTAATATTTTTTCCCAGATGGATTTTAAATAGATTTTGATGTTGATTGTCGTTTCAGAGTGTGTAACACTCAAAAGCTGAGGAAGGATTTATTTATTTCCAGATGAGTGGCCCATGAACATCTGTTCATTAGCGTTATAACCTCCGTAAGGTTCAAATACTTAAAGTGACAGATGCAAAACTGCATGACATAACCTGTCATGACCTTATAAAAGTGCATTTACAGATTATATCATGTAATCTGTACATCTATTATTTGAATATTATCCGTCAGATATTTGTTCACATGCTCAGCACCTGTCCACACTGTGACTGGATTTAAATTTGCTCGATGAATTGCCAAGAGAGCGCACAAAAGGAGTTGCAGACCTGCATTCATTGCTATTTTTTCCAACTTGCTGCTGTACCTAAATGTCAAAAGAGTGGCAACATATGTGACTGTTTGCAGATTTGCTGTCCAAGACCCTCTATTGGATTGCTATGTTTCTGCCAAAAAGAAAGTAGGTAGAGGTAGGATAAGGAGTAAGAAAGCCCACCTTTCAAAGATGAGCAGTGTTGGGGGTAATGCATTTCAAACTAAAGTGCAAACTGCATTCACCTCAGAAACAGCTGCATTGTACAGCTAACATAACTTAAGCTCTTTGCTAGCATCTGCGCAGACAGCATGCTAACACAAAGCTAGCCAAGAACTCAAAATGATAATGACGTTAAGTGAATGCAGACCGAGATCGTTTTGAAGCCTCTTTACGCTGGTTTTCATCTTCATCTTCGTGTTGTCGATTTTGTGTTGTAACTTAAAAGCTTACAGAAAGATCACATGTGTGTGCTCATTAGGATATGTATTTGTGTTGGTGTGTAAAACGGTAGCCTATGTGTAATGCATTACTTTTTTTGAGTAATGAACACCTGAAGATCACACTGAAGATTAGTCATAGAGGAATGGGTCACATTTGCTCTTTTCTTATTTGCATACATTTTTATTTTTACTCAGTAGCAAAAAAACCCCACAACTTTCAAAGTTGGAACGATCTTTGGTTTTTGGTAAGAATCCACCCTCTAACAAAAATAACTGCAACATCGAAGATCTTCTTGGTTACTACAGTGAAATCCTTACTCATCACACTGCCACAAACGTATTGGCCTTATGCAACGGCTGATGTTGTATTTTGTTGTTTCCTTGCTTATCAATGTAATTGCAAGGGAGGCATCAGAGAGAACAGAGTCGCTCGTTCAGCCATATAACACCTGTGAGACACACTGTAGAGGTTCCTATGCTCAGATGCATTTACATTTATACTTGGCATGGGGTTTCCTTTGTCTAGATAAGTTATTCAAACACAAAAAGTTTGTGATAAAATGTGTAAATGAGATCTGAGTGACCATTGAGGGGACAATTGCAGTTGATAGACTTATAATAATATATAGTAATAACACCATATATGTACTTTCACATTTCAGAACACTGTGTAGTGAGTTTGAATAATATTAGAAATAATTCTAATACATTAGAGTTACAGTCAGTCCCACTCCCACAATCCTGTCTCTTTTCTAAACACTTCTCTCGAGCTTGATGGAAAAGTCAAGACAAACGAAATGTGACTGTGAAGTCAAAGAAGACAAAAAGAAAACAAAAATCTGCTCAGAAAATTTGACTGCTCATGCACTAGGCTACATAATTATGCCGCGGCAGGTGTTCTTGATGTGGCTCGAGAGCGGTGAACCTAAAAGCACCGCTCAGATACTTCACCCTGTGCACACTGCGGTGTTTTATGCAGGTCATAAAGACGGTAACCTGGTGAGAAATGTGACTTCATTACCAACATCGGAATTACCGGTCACAAACCAACTCTCATGCTCATTGCGCATCCTGCCATTTAATATAATTTTCTGAAAGCAATTGTTACATGTATGAAAAATAAATAGGCAAGTGTTTGGTTTAGAAATCTTCCACCATATGCTTACAAGTCATCCAAGTTTCAGTAAAACCTAGACACTGTACGCTATTCAAACACTACAATGCTGTGTTATGTTGAATGCACACACTCTGATCTGTCCAGACTAAAGGAGGAAGGAGGAAGCCCCAACGAGTATTTAAAGCATTCAGAGAATTTGACGGACTTCCACACTCAAAAAAATCTGTTGTTGGATAAACACAATTTAATCATGGCACCTTTTTCCACGTGATTTAACCAAGTACAATAACCCATTTTTGACCATGTCAAACCAACACATTTGGCATTTGGTGGTTTAATGTAATCAGATTATGCTGAATCAACGTAGTATACTTGCATTGGCTTGAAGTGATTTATTTAAGTATGTAGAGTGAAATTTGTTTTAATTCATTCTACACAAGTTAAAAACTTTAGGAAAATGCAATGAAATCTTGTTGTTTGAACAACTACTTTGTTAATCAAGGCATTTACTGCTAGTCTTGCTTAATGAACCAATATGGGGGTTGATGATTTCATAGAGAAAAACAACCATTTGCACTTACATTCATGGGTAATTTAGAATCACCAATTAACCCAACTCTAATTACCCACTGCAAACCAGCCAGATTGTGGATTTGAACCCATGCCCTTCTTGCTGTGAGGTAACAGCACTAACCATCACACCACCAAGCTGTCAATCCAGGCTTACCAAAAGTAGAAAAGCTATGATTACAAGGCTTGATGCAGAATTTTCTGTACGTTTTTGTCCTTGACAGTTTAAACCACAATAAATAGCGATAGCATACACGTGGTGTGGGTGTAGTTGTCTGCCTCTTAAAACTCCAGTGATTTTTCTCCAATTTGACATCTAATGTGATCTTGCAAATTTCGTGAGTCCAGGCAACTAACCACTCTTACTAGATTGTATCATGTCATCTCAACAAGAACAAATTAAGTTTCTGAATTTCATGCAGATGCTACATGATTTAATTACGTTCACCATAGAAACATGAAATTATTTAGTTCAAATTACAAGTTTGAATCTTGTACATGCAACAACCACCCAATTTCATTTTTTTGAGTGCATCGTGGATGCCACTCAGACACTTCTGGGTCATTACACTGATAATCCTACATGTTTCCAACCCTCATGCTGCAAGTTTGTAACCCAAGCTTTCTGTTACACATTTGTCGTATCAAGTACTCAAACCAGGAGAACTTTGATGTCATCGTCAGGGGTTATTTTCTCAAATGTGGCAAAGCTCCTGCAGAACCGTTAAGCTGTAGATGCTTAACTGTTTTCACAGACTGAGCGGCACTTCTCATGACTCGACTGTTAGCGTGACATGTGAAAATTGGTTGACTGTCCCTTTAGTGGTGACTATCTACTATATCCCTTGCAACCACAGTGGCTATGGTCAGACTGACGTGCTTCTAAAAGTATAATGTGGCCAGAATGATAGAAATAGGGTTACTTTCTAGTATATTTCTCAGCCTGAAGACAAATAGAGCAGAATAAAAATATTTTTCTCGTGTCACTGTAACTTTAGTGCGGAAACAAATCTCCTTCATCAGACTGTTCTCTTCTGACACAACTGAAATGAACCCTGTCCAAACCACAGCCGTCTTTCTGAGATGTAATATCCCTGTTATATATTTAGCTACTATTTGCACACTGCCAACTCTCCACTTGACATTCATGATGGAGCCAGATGCGGCTGATAGATTTGTGATATCCGAAAGCAGAACCCCGAGGATGTGGAGATGGATGGACGGAGGAAGGAGGTGAAGGGGGAACACAATGGGTTTGGGAGAAGGGGAAGACGGAGGCTCTCCCGAGACTGTGAGGGAGGGGGGATTTGTGTGTGTGTGTGTTGTGGGGAGGGGGATTTTCCTTCACCTCTCCATCTCCCATCCTCTCATTCTCATTGCAGCCTTGCTCTTTCTGTCCCTCCTCCTTGATTTAACACGTAACTTTCCTTATCTCTAAGACACACACTAAGACACACACATACACATCTGCACACACACACACAGATGAGGTTTTGTCTGGAGGAGGCAGCAATGTGAGTAAGAGCAACAGCTGCAGGGATTAGAGACAAGGGAGGGAAAAGGAAGAGGGAGTGGGAGTGTGAGTGTGTGTGTGTGTGTGTGTGTGTGTGTGTGTGTGTAGAGTCTGGACAAGAGAAAATGTTTCAAAGTGGGGTGTGTGTGAATTTATAAGTGTGTGTGTGCAAGGGAAAATACAAAAAGTGGTTGTGGGTGAGAAAGACAACAGAAAAGAGAACGAACAAACTTGTGTGTTAATTCAAATGTGTGTGTGTGTGTGTGTGTGTGTGTGTGTGTGTGTGTGTGTGTGTGTGTGTGTGTGTGTGTGTTAGCAGCTCCACCACAGACCCTGTACATCTCACAGATCTATAGCAAGCACCTATATAATGGTTTGTTTCAGCTGGGGGAGGGTTTGTGGTTTAGTGAGCAGTGGGTGGGAGATGTGTGTGTATGTGTGAAAGCATGTACTTTGTTGCTGGAAACACCTGTAATTTCACTCAGCCAAACATCAACAATGTCGCAGCGCAGAGATGTAATCAGCTCTCGTCTGCGGCAGCTCACTTCTCTCTGCAGAAGTTTGTGTTTGTCAGGAGAACGTCAGAAAAAAAAGAAAGAAAAACCTGGGTGTGATGAGAATACAGAACAGCTGGTATTTTGCCAAAAATCACAAATAAACATCTGGAGCGTGGATTTCTGTCATTAGACGATTTTCTGTTTTTAATCATAACTGCGAGGGGAGTGGGGATAACGGCTACAAATGTTACTCAGCGGACGTTTGCATGTTTAATGAGTCTGATACAGAGTGCGATGATTTCTTGAATTTAGTGAAACTGGAAACTGGAGCTTTTGTTTGGTTATGTTCACCTAAAGTCACCAAAAGGTCCACTGATAGGATTCCTTACTCAGAGGTGAAACTGGTACTTGTAGTCTTGAAGTTATCGGAGAAAAATGCGATTCCATGACAACTGGACAAACACAAGTCGGACGAATAAATGAAATCGCTCAAAATCTGTTAAAAGTGTCTAATTTTCCACAACCTAAGATGTTTGTTTTATTTGGCCTTGTTTTATTCAACTCTAAAGCTATTTTGTTTAATACCACAAAGACAAGCATCACTTTGAAACTCCCCTAATGAGTGAGCTAATTATTAGCTCTAGGTGAAATTTTTTTTATGTTTGCAATCTGCTTATGTCTTGCTTTTCATTATTTTAAGCTTTCTGTTGGATTACTTCTTCTTCAGCTCGGTGTGGTGGGGTCTTTTTGTGTGGAGTGAGCATATTCTCTCTGTTCCTGTGTGGGTTTCCCTTCAGGCTCTCAGGTTTCCTCCCACAGTCCAGAAATATGCATGTCAGACTAATAGATGATTCTAAAACGAGCATAGGTAAATGTGAGAAAACAACCACAAAGGCTATTTGCACAAGCTATGATAAGGTCCTATCTGTGTAGAAGTTAAGTGGCTTCTCTCAGTGCATGGAAAACATGACGTCGTGTCGCCACCAAAGATAATGTTAGCACAAAATATTGACTCTTGTTTTGAGCTTCTAGTGCTGACAATCAGGTGCCTGATTAGCAGCACCTCGGAGCATGGAGCCTGCTACAGCGGTCAGCTGGTGTTTGCTACAAGTATGGCATGTTCACTGATCTGGATAGGGCTAGTGCCATAGGGTGACTTCAAGCTGGTGTTCTGCAAAACCCAGCTGCAGCATATCCTGGTCTGAGCCTTCATACCATTTCCAAATTGAAGACCAACTTTTAACATAACAGGGGATGTCAGAGACAAGCCATGAAGTGGGAGTCCCAAGAAGATGAGATCCACAAGACGACAGTTTCATCACTCTGTCAGCACCTAGGAACCATAGACTGCAGTCAATGTTTGCAGAATGATAATGCCAACGGCTCTCTGCCCAGACAATCCACAACAGACTAGACGCAGCCAATGACTGGTCAGTCCCAAAGGGTTGCCAGGAGGCCTGCAATAGCTGCCTCTCATTGTCAGGCCCGTTTGCGCTGGAACCTGAACATGTAGAGAATCATTGTGTTCAGTGATGCGTCCAGATTCAGTCTATGGTAGTTGGATCGTAGGGTCAAAGTGTGGAGAAAACACTGAGCATCCTATGCTGATTGCTGCACCAATAGGGTAGCAGCTCTCGGTGGAGACCGTTTTAATGGTACGAGGCAGCAGTGGAAAAGGCTTGTCATCACTGGAAGCATTACTGGAAGAGATTCTGCAACCATTGGCAATTTCATATCTCCACAGCCTGGGAACAAACTCGGTCTTCAAACATGAAAACGCTCACCCCCACAGAGTTGGGATTATCAGAGACTACCTCCAGACTTTGGGATGGCCTGCCTGCAGTTCTGACCTCAACCCCATTGAATACTGTAGGATCAGCTTGGGTGTGCTCTTTGTGCCAGAGCGACAATCACACTCATTGTGATGAATTCTGATCCACATATTACAACAGAGGCCCCTGATTGTCAAATAAATAAACTGTTAAATCTTCAAACTTCAATCATCCAATCCAACAAATGTTGAACAAGAATCAACAGCAGAATAAGCTGTTAAGCATTAGCAGAGAAGATCTGGGAAGTTTTTCATGGGCACAACTCACATACTCAACTCTGCTGCTCAACCCACAAATGCATTTTCCTTACAAATGTGAAAAATCTGATAGATCACATAGAAATATGATAAGTGCCTCTTACCTCACTCACACTAGAGTAAAAATAGGACAGCAGCCTCCTTGTGATTAGGAAAAAATTGTGGTTGCTTGGTGATTGCACTGAATGTTTTTTCATATTTGGGGACAGATGACACACAGCTGGTCGCCCAGAGGTTGAGCATGCAACACTTGACCATTGTTGATCCAGTCTATTGCACAGGTTGCCTGTCTCCAAGCAATCATGGTCCCACTTGGATTCACTGCAGTCACTCTTAGACAAAGTGGTTAAGGTTTGCAAATAAATGCTGTGCAATTTATGCATGCAGACAACAATCAATCAATCTGAGTCAGTCTGCATCAATGAGTGTAACTCTGCAATCTCGTTGCTGTAAGGAACTCGACTCACCTGGTTGCCAGCTGGTTGTATTCTGGTTATACTGCTATATAAAAGCAGAGTTCCATTGCACCTATGCCATTTCACAGTTAAATGGTCATATTGTAGCAACACGTTGCAGACGGCAACAGATTTGCAATTTTCACCAGTTTATCAGAGTTAATAGCTGAATTATCACAAACAAATTGCATGTATTTGTCATCTGGGACCTAATTTAATCACAAACTGATTAGACTGAGTCCATTTTATTGTTGTTTTATTCCTGTCTTGATGCACCAAAGTAGTTTTGAAGATGGCAACTGACTAATGGTTGCAGCCCCATCTTCATATTTAAAGCAACTATTTCAAAGGCAACAAAATGGTAAGTTCATTGCACAAGGTTGCAATATTTTTGGTTGTACTGCAGTCTATTTTTTTCTCTAGTTTTACTGCAGCATTGCTGACTAAAGAGAAACACTTGGGATTTTAGCAAGAGTCTAACTGTATCCCACCTGTACTGAAAATACTAATGAAACTGCAATCATTAATTTAGCTCTTCTAACTTAAATATGGTGACAGCTAGAAGGGCACTTATACCCCTTTACCGCATCTTACCAGTTACCCCAACTTTTGCCTTGTACCACTGTATTAGGTCAGTTTTCAAACCTGCCCATTCCTAAAATGTGGGCCTGGTCCCAAAAGACACCACGCCAGAACTTTCACAGCAGTATCATAATGGGAGTTAGTGGAAAAGATATATCAGAGAAAATGTCCTCGTCCAAGGACATTATGCATTATTTCAAATATTTAAACACAGCGTATAAAGTACTGTGTTTAGGCCTGGTAGGGTTTCTTTTGCAAACAGACAAACTGTGATGATAACATACCCCCTGTGTCATCCCTGTGCAGTACCATAAAAGTATCTGTCCTGAGGTAGATTTCAAATAAAACACAGAGCTTACTTCCTGTTCTTGTGATAACACTCTCAAAGTGCAGACAGACAAGACCCCGTGCAACACAAACAAGAACAAGACCTCCATCACCGCAAGCAAGCAGACCAGTGGGGAGAAGGTGCTTTGACACACTGATGGAAGCGGAAAACCATGAGTGAAAGTCTAGTTTATTTAGATGAAAATAAGCACAATTTTTCCTGCGACCATCATTACGTGTTGCTCTGGGACTGTTTAGCTTGGGGGAACAGCTCAGTGAGGGAGTCATCAAAACAGGAAGTGCTTTATGTAGCTGAAACATTCCATTTTTAACTCTCACACAGGCTAGCTAAAACAAATAACACAGTCAGACCCAACAGACCCAGGAGATGACAGGCTGGGGTTAGTGTATTTAAAGTACATATATGTGTGGCTTATAGTGTGTGTGTATGTGTGTGCTGTCCAGCAAGTACCTTTTAGTATGTGTGAAGCTGTTGTGCACATTCTTGCATGGGCTTGCAGGTGTGCATGTGAGTTCATGTGTGTTTGTGTGTGCATACCAGCCTCCCTCCTGGCCCTGCAGAGGCCCTTGGGTCTTCTGAAGTCATTTCCTCTTTGATGGGGGACCTTGACTCGTTGCCTGCACACACATAGAATAACAGTGCCCTAGACAAAGGTGGAGTCTAGGACTTCAGTCTTCTAAAATGATCCATACGATGCAGTTAGATCAACAATAAAATGAATGTAGAGTAGAAACAACTATAATAACTGTCCTAAACGAAAACCGCCACATCTGTCCAGTAGTTCCAGTAGTCTAGCAGCAGTAGCACACTTATTAAAAATAACGCAAGTTCTTAAAAAGGTTAGTTAAAGAATTGACTCTACTCTGCTTTAAAACCTCCTAAGACCTGAACTTTTTCATGGCATGCATTTTTAATTTCTCTTTGCTAGTTGGGCTGATTGGGACCTGATGAATGTAAAAACAAAGAATTAACAGATTTTTTTTCCCTGATTTATTTTTCTGAGACAAATGAGAGACATATGAGGACATTTGTTTCAAATTTCGATAGAACAGTGGCAGTATAATGTCCTCGAAAGTGGATATCAGGCCCTTGTAGGGCAAAATTGTGTATTTTGGTCTAGACAACCCAAAATGTGATATCCACATATTTGGACACCAGGTCCTAGGAGGTTAAGAATACTAATAATAGTTAAAGTATTACTGTTAAATTTAGGTAAGTTAACTTTGGGTTCTAGCTTGATTGCCAGGAAAAACCCAGCAAGTCATGACAAGGTGACAGAACTTACCTTTTTATAGCTCCCAGCAACAATGCTCACCGAAATGGTATTAACCTGCTGAAAAAGCACTTTGTGCAACACACACACACACACAAACACACACACTGTCCAGTTAAAAGGGCTAGCTTAGTTAGCCTAGCATAAACACTGTAAAAAGTAGAAAAAGCTAACCTGGCTACACTCAAATTTTAGCACGCTATATGTTCTTTACTTCATTCTTACAGTTTTATTTATTTATTTAAAACAGTATTATATTCACTCTGTCACTACAGAGTGAGTTTTTTATTTTAACCTTTGGAGAAAGCCAAGCTAGCTGTTAGCCACTGTTTGGAGTGTTAATATTATAATTAGCTTGCCTTCTCCTTCATGCAGCTACATGTTTAACAACGTGACTCTTCCTTCACTGTGAAAATAAAGGAATACACATTAATTACATAACTGTAATACATACAATGTTTATGTTCTACATTTCAGTTTATGTTCCCCAAATATCCGATGCACAAGCTGATTTTTCTTCTTCTCTTCTCTGGCCTAAAAAGAAATTATCGTGCTATAAATATAATAAAGTTACAAATAAATGGTAAATGGCCTGTATTTATATAGCGCTTTACTAGTCCCTAAGGACCCCAAAGCGCTTTACATATCCAGTCATCCACCCATTCACGCACTGGTGATGGCAGCTACATTGTAGCCACAGCCACCCTGGGGGGCACTGACAGAGGCGAGGCTGCCGGACACTGGCGCCACCGGGCCTTCTGACTATTCAAGCTTCTCATGGATTGCTCTAACTCTCACTAACTCTCAATTCAATCCAGCTTATGTGATTCACTATTCTCCTGGTTTCTGGGTCCAATAACTACTGGAGTCTTCACACAAATCTCAGCTGCATTCTGGATATGATTTTTTCCTGCACACATATGTGGATGTACTGTGTAACCCCTACTATTAGGAGGTTTTATGTGCACCAGTCACTCTGTGTGCAGTATAAAATAGTCTGTGTGTCTGTTTATATTTATGGATGTGCAGATGCTTCTTATTAGTCACAGTGACAGCAGACTACTGAGACCCAGCCACTCCCAAGTGACCAGCTGAGTGATGGTGATGACTGAGCTGTGGTCAGTGCTGACGTAGACATAAAGCCGCGTGCTTCTGTGGCTTAAACTTTCTTTTTCTTATTTTTTTTTAACCTATGGGCATAGTCAGATTAGTTACTTTTGTATCCTTCTCTGGTGTTTTCACATATGAACTACAGTTTGAACGTCTTCGTTAGTTGACCATATCTCCACTTTGCGTCATACTGCCATTTGCTGAGGCAACAAAAACTGATAACCACATCCCCTTTCTGTTTCCACTTTTTGGAATTTCTGGTCACAATTTTTACCGACTACACTTAATTATTATCACTAACCATATCTCTAACACTAACTAATGTACTCCAAAATAATATACAGTCATGTGAAAGAAGAGCTTTCAATTCAATTCAATTCAATTTTATTTATATAGCGCCAAATCACAACATAAGTCGCCTCAAGGCGCTTCATAGATACACTTTCACAGCACTTTATGCAGTCCTAGGAAAATTAAACACATCCGTACTGCTTCCACACAAATTCTGAGGATGCTGATTAATTGATGATCAGCAAAAGCAAAAGTATTATTGCACTTTTCTGATCTGGAGCCCTTTGGTTTGTGTGTTAACTCAGTGCTAAAATCTCCCTAGAAGTGGATGCCCCAGCAAATTTGTTCGTTCTCAGATAGCATGTTAGATCAGAAAAAGACAAGTATGACTAGTCTCAAAAGGGTTTGAAAGGACATGAGAGTTCAGAAACAATGTCATTTTACAAATGGGAGAAAATTGGAGATGTTTGGCTATAATGCACTGCACAAACACCTCATACTGAGTCCAGCACGGTGGTGGAGGGGTGATGATTTTGGCTTGTTTTCTAGCCACAAGCTCTTGGTACCTTGCAGTCACTTTAGTCGACCATGTAGTTCTAGAGTCATATGTGAGGCCATCTGCCAACAGCCAACAGTTGGGGCCAAACTGGACCATGATCATGCAACAAGACAAAAATCAGGATTACAGCAGCAAAACTACAACAGCATGACTGAAAAAGGAAATAATCCAGGTGCTGCATGGGCCCAGTCACAGTCCAGACCTCAATCTGATTGAAATACTCAGGTGGGACCTGAAGAGGGCTGCACATAAATGAATCCCACACAGCTCAATGACCCGAAGCAACCTTGTAAATAATAGTGGGCCAAAAAGTCACTGATAAAGTTACTTCAAGTTATTACTGCTAAAGGTGATTCTAAGCCACTTAATCATGTGGTGTACTTAGTTTGACTGCACAGAATCCTTATAAAGCCTTTGACTGTATCCAGCAGTTAAACCAACACCCTTGATGATATTTAGACTCAACAACTGCAAAAAAAAAAAGAAAAGAACTAACAGTAATAGAAATGTGGGGGAAAAAAACTCCCAACTTTATCATCTGAGTAAGAATATGAGTCAGATATCATCATTGCTGGAGCATTGCTTTGTCATCATGCACATGTTTGAGCCCCATCCTTAGTAGTGAAACCCTGTTCGGTTTTAGGTTGGAAGACACAGACATTATATGGATAGCAGTTGTTGAATAAGAGCAACCCAGAGATTGTAAAGGTTTCCTGCAGAGTAGCTATAGCCAAAAACAAACAAAAAAACCATGGGTGAACAAAACAATTTGCTCGCCCACTATCCCCCTTGGTGCAATCCGAGCGGGTCGCCCACCCTGCAGAAAAACGATTTCCATGAATGTAGCAGCAGTAGTAGCAGAAGTAGTAGTAGATCACCATAGCAGACAGCATGTTGAACACAGGTCAAACCAAGAAGTCAGAGCGGAGGAGGGTTTTTTTCCTATCCCAGAATTCCTTACAACCCACACGCACATCCTACAATGACAGCCATCGAGTTCAGCTGCGAGAAAATAAAAAGCATGAAGGAAAGAGTTTTTGAAAGTGATGACAGAGATTAATGCCCTCTTTGGGGTAGCTTTACATAGGAGGGGTGGCGGGACAGCAAAGGAGTCAGAATGATTTGCTCCACCGGCGTTTATATAATTGTGATGTTTTGGTGCTAATTGCTCCAGGAAATTACAGTCAGATTAAAAATGGAGAGCAGCGGATAGCAGTGGTGCTATTCTATTGTGTCTAAAACGAGACCCAGTTTGTCATTTTCAACATTCGCTGCAGAATGGGAAAAAAGATATTTAAAAAAGAAAAAAACAAAGAAAGAAAGAAAGAAAGAAAGAAAAAAAGAGTTATGATCTTTGCCATCTTCTTGTGAGGGGAGGTGGGGGACCCTCGGGAGGCCCTCACTAATCTTTAATTCCATTTCCCCAAAAAAGACGTTCCTATTTTTACCCGCGCCTCGATGATCCCCAGAGGGAAAGCACCGGCTCTGGGCTGTTTGGTTTTCCCGCAGATATGTCGTCCCTCAAGAAAACCCAAAATAAACATGCGGAAAACCACGAGGATAAATTTGGCTGCTTGTGCGGAAAAGCTTGGAGTCTCCGTGATTGCGCTCTCACATGCTTCTTTAAGGAAAGAACAAGAAGACAGATAGCTGAGAGGCAGAGGCGGAGATGAGAGGAACAAACAGAAAAATGGAGAAAAGCTGGAAACACATGGAAATGGGTGACATATAAAGGGCGGGGGCTGATGGGGGAATGTGGGGGACAAAAGTTTGTCTCGGAAGACTTTACTGTGGACTGAGCACTGGAAAAGTATACACCTTTCAAACTAATCCCACGGATGAGATGCGTCCTGAACAGGATGACCCTGAGGTTTATTATCATTGAAATACATGACCAAGCAGAACACATAAAAATAAAATCAATCTTTCACTAAAATTAACAAGAAAGAACAGAAAAAGAAAGGTTGCCTCATGTCACTGGAAGATTTTCATCCCCCATTTCTGGAAAACAAGAAGAAAGAAATGTAAGTCATCAGATTCAACTAAAAATAGGCGTTCCTGTTGTGTACTTTGGAATTCCTGTTTATATGACCTCTGATCTGCACTATATCTGCCTTTGATAGGAAATAAGCCTCGTGCTCTACCAAAGAGACACGAATACCGCCCTGTCGGGATGGTCGACAGGAAAGAGTCTCTGGAGGGGCGAGTTTCGATGGTGTGAGAGTTTAAAGATGAAAAAATGCTCAGCTGCAGGAAAATAATGAGGTCTGCATTTGGTAAGTAAAAAAAGATGTTTACTGTATGCACTGAATCCATCCATCTGTCTGCTCCACCCAAGGCTTGAACTTTTCTTTCTGAACAAACAGAGCCTCTCGTAGCACATGTTTCAAACAGCGAAAAGGAGAGTTAAATACGTTTAAACAGATCTTTATGTCAGCTTTGAATGGGGTCTGTCTGTAGTGTTGATGGGGAACATTTTTTTTGTGCAGAGGATTTTTTTTTTAAACAGGAAAAATTAGTCTTGACATTTCCAGTACAAAAAAATGCATCCAGTCCAGTTTGACACCGAGGTTGGAAAGATCAAATTTGCAAAGATGGGAGGATCTGATAATCGCTCACACTGTTTACTCTTCTTATCGGTATAAAAGCTGCTCTGCTCTCCTGTTTCCAGACCAACACGTCAACACCGTATGACTTTTCAGTCAACTTTGACTCCGACAACTCCAAATTCAAACAACTGAAGCAAGTCCAAGTTCACGTCACGGAACATAGGAAAACATTCACCACAAAATTTAAAGAAGCAAGAAGAAGAAGAGGAAGAAGAACATTTGTCTGGTCTTATCAGCTGAGACCCCGAGACCCATAATTCAATCAAAATGTGAAGCAAAACAGCCATAAAGAGATAGAAAACAATCATAATGACAAATGAATTGACCTAAATAAATAAATAAATCATCAAAAGTAGGTACTAAACTACAAAATTGTGAACTTCATAGACGCACCCTAAACATGCTACATGCAGGGCATTGGTTCACAAAGTACCCTTGTGAGAACTCAGTGGAGTTTTACACCATCAGAGTGATAAGGTTCTATAAAAGGTCAATTTGAGAGTTTAGATTTAAGATTTAGGTTTGATTTTGTAAAATTTCATGTTGTTGTCATTGCTTTAAAAAAACTCTCTTCCTTAGAAAAACTAAGTCCAGTTCACTAACTTTTGTTTTCTTAGTTTGTAGGGGTCGTGTTCATTGTGAGTGGAGAGCACGAGGAGTAACTTGATTTTTCTGAGTGAGCAATATTAAATGAATGAGTTCAGCTGTCCAGGTTTCTGGACTCCACATTAATGTCTGCGATTTGATCACTGCCAGGTGGGATTTTTGGAGTTTAATTTAGGTTGGTAATTTTAACCTCAGTGCCTCTTTTTGGAGAGACATTCAAGGAGCCATTCCAAGACCTGCAGGACCGACACTTCCAGGTCAGCTGCCCCCAGCCCTGGACAGCAATACATTTGAAAAATTGATCAAGTTATCAAAGTATACAAAGATATTGTAATTTTCTTTCTTTCTTTTTTAATTAGGTAAGGGTATGTTAGGTTAACTGGGTCCATTAACTTGGAACTTACTGTTATTTGTGATGTGAGGAGAATGGAAACACACTCAGCCAACATCACTGCTTAAAATCTGGGAATTCAGAAAAAAGAGATGGTTTATGACTGAGCTGACCTGTTGTTCCCCATATCCCATAATAACGTCTCCACCTGCTGCTGGGTGTCACTTTGTTTTTCTTTTTTTTTATAGTTTTGCTTTACTTCTAAGTAGTTTTGCCTTCTTGTGTTACCATGGTTATTTTGACTTTTTACCCCTTCCAGAGTCTGGTCAGGATTTTGTTTCCATAAGTGTCAGATTTATTTAAACCAAGTGGTGAGTCGCTTTGGTTTCATTGTTATTTGGAGGAGGAGGAGGAGGAGTAGAGGGAGAGAAGGACGAGGAAGAGAAGAAGAGGAGTGTCTGGGGTTTGGTCCTAGTCCCTTGTGGTAATATTTAATAACAAACATTAAAAATACCACAGAAATCCTTCACCACATTCCCACGCTCCGACTGGCCAGAACATACACGCACATAAGCGTGCAACCACACGCGCACACATGTACCCCGCATACATACCAACGGTGACTTTTCTGCCTCTGGATGTACTTATTAACATACCCGTGCAATATAAAATGAATTCATATTCATATACGTGCACACACGCATCTGCAGACACACAAACTACAGCGCGCACATGATTATCACAACCTGCAGTTGACATTAAACTGCATGTGTGAGTGTTAAACACAGCTATACAAAAAGCCAACACACAAACTAAGCGTGCAACACACTGGTTAATGTCAGAGTTGGTAAACACACAGAGGACAGGGACAGAGGACTGTCCCAGAAGTGGGAAATAACAACAGCGATACAACAAAATGTTTTAAAAATGATATCTCCAACCCACCCACACACACTGTTAAATATCCCACACATTATAAAGTGTGCGCAGAAGAGGTTTCACCCCTGTTTTCCTGTGCTCCACATGGTTTTAAACGATCACAACCTCATCACTGATTATCACCCATTAAACTACTATTAGATCTGTTATTATTAGTGCTGCTCTGTCTCTAGTGTGTGTGTATGTGTGTGTGTGTTCATCATGTCGCCAGTGGCTTTCTGACCTCGTCTCGAGGTTTTGGTGATCCCAGCCAGAGATTCCTTTCCATCCCTCCCTCCCCTCCGTGTTTCACATGTGCGTCAGCAGCGTTACCGCAGCCTCTTTCTGTAACCCCGCGATCCTTCTCGTTTTAAACACCCCACCCTCTTGTTTTCACCCGACACATCTCTTTCTCTCCCTCCTTCCTCTTTCTTATATTTAGTTAAATAATTTTTTCATTCCCCCTCTCCAAAAAAAAAAAAAGAAAAAGAAAGAAAGAAAAGGGGGGGGAAAAAGCCAGCCCTCAAAACTTTGTTTCACATTTGCAACACTTGGCTGAAACTCTTCCTCAGACCAACATGCAGTGGATGACAGATCCAGTCTGCAGCTTTATCATGAAATCGAAACATGCAGCCACGGTGAGCGTGAGGAAGAACACCCCCCACACACGTGCTAACACCTGCTGCTCTCTGGCAGCAGCACCATGCTCTGCCATGTTTTAAATGCACCTTAGAACAACACGCAGCAACACTACACATGAGCGAGAGGAGGGAGGTTTGGAGTCTTCACACACCCCTGTTCTCTGCTGGCCATCGGGGCAGGGGGGCTGGAAGGAGGTGTTGGCCGTCCGATTGGGATCTGGGATGTGGGGCCTACCTGCTGCTGCAGAGCCTGGGGTGGTCTGCTTGCCTCCACCCCGGGGGACAGGGTAACATCTCCTTGGTCTAGGTGCCGTTTCCCCCTCCAGGGGCGAGGGTATCTGGACCTGGGGTATAGAATTTGTTTGGGGAGTGTGATTGTGTGTACAGTGTCCATGTATGTCTATCCCTACGTTGGGTGAGTGCTGAGTATTTGTATATGTGTGCATGAGGGTGGGAATGCATGTTTGTGTCTG
>NW_005187440.1:4170240-4172270 GCF_000239375.1 Pundamilia nyererei | reverse complement strand
AAGAAGACCCCCCACACAAAAACTGCCGGTGCTTTCAACTCAAAGTGGGATTTTTCCCTGTTCACTGTATACTATGCGAAGTCAAGTGATCAAAATGGGAAACAGGTGCAGCGATTTATTGAATTGTGCAAACATACAGGGAAATACAGTTCAGTATAGATGTTAAAAACAGAATTTACACAAATCAAATGAGGTTGAACGTCAGTATTTGGTATGACCCCCTTTATTCTTCCTGTAATACAGGGATGGAGGAACTCCAGGCCTCAAGGGCCGGTGTCCTGCAGGTTTTAGATATCATCCTGGGTCAACACACCTGAATCAAATGATTAGTTCATTACCAGGCCTCTGGAGTTCAACTTCAAGGCATGTTGAGGAGGTCATATAGCCATTTGAATCAGCTGTGTTGGATCAAGGACACGTCTAAAACCTGCAGGACATGGGCACTCGAGGCCTGGAGTTGGACACCCCTGCTGTAATGTCTTTAAGTAGTCTGCAGGAATAGTTCTCCAGGCTTCTTGAAAGCTAATCAAAGTTCAAAGGCCAATCCATGACTGATAGTGTTCTGTTGTGTGTTTCTCTATCCTGGTAAGCTTTTACTGCAATATCAGCATGTGGGCTGCTGCCCCAAAGCATGACAAGACCAGTGTAATAACTTTATTGATAAGCTGTCACGGAGCTCAGCCTTGCTCGAGATGGAGGAAATTTGAAGACATCTAACGTCAGTGAACGATTCACCAGGATAGGAGAGCCTGCTGAGGCTTTTTGGCCGAACAGAAAAGTACCGCAGTGCAATGGCAGGAGATGTCTTTGAAGCTGTTTAGTAGACGGCCAGGGGTAGCATATATAAAGGAATAACACCAAGGATTGAGTGTAACCCCAGAAAGGAGGAGCACAGATCATTGTAAATATGAATCCTGAAGTATCTGTCACATAGGTATGATGAAAATCATTTGAGAAGTGCCAGTTGATATAAAGGAACCTGCATAATCTGTTGAGAGGAATGACACAATCAGTGGTGTAGATTCATCTAGAGAAACACATGATATGTTTTTGCATCAGGCAGCTATTAAGAAAGAGTCTACTTAAAATGGACTCTTTGGTAAGTTGTCTCTTTAGTGTAGACGGAAGACTATTCATCACTTAAAATCAGCGTGAAGTGGCTTAACGAATGAAAAGCGTTCCTTGGAAAATGATCAGGTACAAGGACGGAACTGAACGTGAATGAAAAAGAAGCCAATGTCCGAATGAAAACATTCAGAAAGCCTCAAGAACTAGCGCTCAAGACCACTTTAAAAATGACAAGCAAGTCCAAGCAAGTCCTTGGAAGGAAGACATAAAGAAATCTTATGTTTGCAAGAATAAAGGTTTTCGCTGCTCAGTTGCTTCTGCTGCCCTCAATTAGCTACAAATCAAATCAGATGACAAGTCTTTCATTTTAACTCGTCTTCCTCTCAAGCCACAACTTCGCTCAGATAAAGGGATAGTACAGGGAAAATAAAGGACTTGCTAACTATAAACTAATTAAACTCTTGTTATTTTGCTCACTTACTGAAATGAACCAGCTGGTTAAAACTGTAAAAGCAGCACGAGGAATGAAATCTTTAGAGCTCACACACCTGGGCGGTCGTGGTGTGTTAAATTTAATATTTAAAAGTGCAAGGTCATGCAAATTAGGGGCCTGAGAAACTGTGAGAAACATGAGGCGTAAATATAAAAGTCATAATAAGGCTCGACCTCTTGTGCATTTGTCTGCTGCGACAGCTGTGAATGTTGGACATTTGGCCGGAGAAACAAGAATCTTATTCAGTAAAACACTCCTCCTCCTCTGGGACAAGCTGCGCAGCACAGCACAATGGAGATGTGAAAATGAGACATGTAAGAAATGCTGGAGGTGACTCCCTTCTGGGGCTGGACAGATGAATGGAGCCAATATTTTCTTTTTTCTTCTTTTGCTTTGTGGGTTTTTAAAAAAAAGTTGTTTTCATATATATATATAAACATGAAAACACACTGAATTTTCATTTTGTGTG
>NW_005187440.1:4168817-4170153 GCF_000239375.1 Pundamilia nyererei | reverse complement strand
ATATATAAAGTTGTTTTCATATATATATGTCAACATGAAAACACACTGAATTTTCATTTTGTGTGTATGGACAGTCTGACTTAGTGCTTTTACTGCTTTTGAACTCTACTTCAAATGATTAAAACCATCTGTGGAGGACTCCCTGTGTGCTCAGTGACAAGCTGCTTTATTATGATGAATGTAATTTATTTTAAGTTGGTTCTGCACACACCAACTCAGAGCCACAAATAACAATCCGTATAATCTGCTTTGCAAAAGACCGCACGACAAAAAAAAAAAAAAAAAAAAGACTCTCCAGTTTTAAACAAGTTCTACTTTTCTTTTTTTTGAGTACTGATTCATTGCAGTATTACAACATTCTCTGACATTCCAGTAAAGAGCATCTGGACACGTCACCATGTGCAGGATGTGACTAACGAAGCTCAGCAGGGATACCAATAACACAGTGTGTGTGTGTTCGTGCCATGGCATGTCTCTCTGTGTATCATGACTCTTTCCCAACACGGCTATGTGCAGCAATTATGCAGGAATGTGACTGTAGAAACACTTGAGACGCCTGGCTTCTCAGACTCATCCATAAACTGCAGCTCTCTTCACATGAGCCATGAAAGCCGGCGAGATAATAGTCAATCAACACTCTAAAGAGTGAGCTATTAGCATCTGGTTAGCGGTCCAGCGGAGAACTTAATATGGGAGAAGCCGTTATTATGAAAACCGCAATGAGCGCAAACATGGTGGAAGCATTCGTGGCGGCTTCGCTGTGAGTTTATTTCAAGGCTGAGAACACAATCATTCAGCCACTGGGAGCTGTGTCATTAACATAAACAAAGACAAATACCAGATTAAGCAGACAGCTGTCATAAAAAAAAAGCCTTTCCTAATTTTTGTCATGAGAGTGATTCAGTTTAAAGAGCTTAGCTTTTAGGATCTCAACTGCTCAGCCAGCAGTTGTTCTCATTCGAGGTGGGTGGATCGAGCCAAAAATAATATCAGTGCCAATACTGGTACTGGTATTGGATCGATACTAGCGTGATAGGATCAGTGTTGTGTTTCTAGCCTCTATGCTCAGTTTTCAGTGGGAGAAACATTTTGTCACTCATCCAAGTGACTTCTTCAGTCTCAGCTGACTCCAGGTTTCCCCAACGTTATAAAGAGTAGGGCTGTGAGGTCCGTTTTTGGATCATTAATACGCCAATTGACATGACTATTGATCATCAACTACTGATCATCGACCAAAGCCCAATGATCGGTGGCCTTAAGTACCATTCACAGAGAGTTGGGGAATGGCTGCAAAGATGGTGAAAGATCTCCTCAATTCAGACCAGTGTTCCTCCCT
>NW_005187440.1:4140123-4168635 GCF_000239375.1 Pundamilia nyererei | reverse complement strand
CAACAGAGGTTGACCCAAAGTGCTTTAGAGATAGCGGCACATTTACATACCAATTTCAAGATAAATAAAAAGCTCAAAAGGTGTGTTTTGATGTATTCATTTTTCTGGAAAACCTAAGTGATAAAGATTTAATTTTCAATTAAATGTGTTCAGATTTTGCAAATTCATGATGATTAATCTAATAAATCATGACACACTGCTCCCCCCTACATAAGCTGCCTTTCTAGGTTAAAAGTATCGGTACTGGTAATATTGGCCCAGCATTTACTTGGAATCAGACTGCTATCAAAATGTGCGGTATCGCACAGCACTGCTCGTCGTTCCCGGAGGGTCACATGGAATGAGACTGTCCTAATGAGGTCTGGATGACTGTCATCACAGGCAGGCCAAAGCATCCTGCCATCCTTTGCCTCCTGCTCACGCTCACCTTGGTCGTGCAGAGGCTGGCAATAAACTACAGCATTTGTTTCATCGTGGTTGGGCGGAGTTTGTCACAAGAGGGGCGAATACGTTTGTGATCAAAGAGAAACTTAAAATGAGCCTCCCGGCTCTCGCTGAGTGGGAAGCCCTATCTATCTTGTTCCTAACATCTACTGCCCTTCTTCCTTTCATCGTGCCACAGCTGCTGTCTTATCATTAGATAAGGCAATCCGTCAGGGAGAGAAGTGAACGTAACACAGATCAGTCACGAGGAATGGCGCTGTGCAGATGAAAGTCTAACACGGAAAAAATGAAAGTGGTCATGTTTGGGGACAGCAGCAATTTGGTCACCACTCTGAGGTGACAAAGACATGTAACGGTACTTGATTAAAAAAAAAAATCATGCGCATCTTTAATGCACGTTAAGAAAATGGAAGGCAGCTTCTCACTGCGGCTGTCACTAATCAGGATGTAGGTGAAGATGTGAAAGTGTCCAAAAGCTGAAAGGAAAATGGAAGAAAAAGTAGCTGAAATACATTAAATGTAATGATCCTGATGATGACTTTTTCGGAGACGTGAAATCGGAATATTGTTCTATATTCGGTATGATTATTTCCACATACGGAATGACCCACTTCGATGAGTCTATCAGCCGCTCAGGACTACAGCAGCATATTTGCGCCCTCTACCGGCCAAAGACGTGTACAGCCATGTGGTAATAAACGAGGCAGTCCCACAATTAAATTAAATACAATTATTTTAATTAATTCACTTATTTCCCCCAACATCAAGTGGAGGATAAAATGACAGAATATCAACAAACTTCACTCATGGAAAAAAAATATTGCTCATTAAATAGTTCCATATTTCTCAATGAGCAGTGGACACAGAAGAGCTTTGCAAGCTCGTTTGTTGATTTATTTCACTTTGAGTATAAGTGACTGTAATTAAGTGGATTATTAAAAATAAATGGAAAGTCTGGGGGCCTCTGGTGATTATAGTAAAATCAGTTAACTTAGAAGAAACTTGCATATGTGCCTTAAAGTATCACCCCATACATGTTCTCTGATGACATGCAGGGACTAATTTGTGCCTTTAAAAAAAACAAAAAACAAATAGCATTTTAACTTTGCAGGTTTTTTTTTCACAAAGATGGAAAAATCTAACTGAGGTAAAAGGAATTTGAATTATGCTGTCCCAAATTTTTTTAAAAATGTGAAAACTGATGTATTTCTAGGGGGGAAAAAAGTTTTCATTTCTCAGCATTAAGTTAGAAATAAGCGATGTTTTCTTCTACAGCACGACACAAAGAAGCGAGGACACGAGGGCTGTTTTGCGTCACTATGTACAGCTGTTTTATTTGTGTGATTTCCCCAAAACATCATCAGTATTTTACTAAATACAATGCATTTAACCAAAGTACAATGGATCAACTTCAAAGAGAAGAGCAAATAGAAAAGAGCAAAAAACAAAATAAAAGGTGGTGATTCATACCACACAGAGACATTAGTTCATGTATGTATAACACTATCTGTCTTTACGTAAGGCTATTGATGGTGCCATCAACAGCAGCGCCCTGGCAACTGTGTATTCTGAAAAAGACAAATTTCTGCTCAAAGCACTGAGATCTGCTGAGTTTTACTGCATGGTGGTGTGCATGTGTGAAAGCAAAAGTACTTATTTTGGGACTCTGGTGAGATCAATTATTACTTCAACTTTTATTTTTATTCTACAAGAAATACACAGACCTACATAATAGATCGTTATCTACTGGAAACCCTTTAAAAAGACTTTTAATCGAGCCAAATTAGAGTTAAAAAAATTAAATCAGACTCCAAAATGTTTTTTTTCTTGCTTGTTTTTCTGTTTGCTTTAACTCTAAAGTGTCGTCTGAAAGGGGAATAAATAAAGTATCACAACTAGCTGAAACACTGACATAGCACACCCCGTGGAGGATGCGCACCTTCCACATGCACATCGTAAAACCGATTGTGGAAATAAAGGGAGGGTTGGGGAGGGCTACTCGATAAAACTCAACTGTCCTCTACAGAACATCGTGTATTCTGGTTAAAACCCCTGATATTGTCCCAAAATAAGGCTGTGGGTTCTAGGCACACCAAGGTACAACTGAGCTGAGAAATATGTGCATTTATGTTTCTTTTCTCTCGTATTTTTAAAGACATGAATCTTTCTATACAGATGAATGAAAAACCTACTCACTTCTAAGCACCTGGCTAGCCCAGGTCTTACTATGGAGATTACAGGTTTTAAAAAAATAAAACTTGATGACTAATTTTTTTTAAAAATGTTTTTAAACATATGTTTTGCAGAGCATTTGGAGACAAAAACACAAGTGCATCATTGGCAAAAAACTGCTGGTGAGGGAAAAGAAGTGGGCACAAGTGTGCGTGTGTTTGAGTGTGTGTCATGTGTTCACTGTCTTCTTACAGTCAGTTACAAATGGGTGCATGTTGACCTTTGAGTGCAGCGTTTTCAGTGTGTGTGTGTCTGTGTAAGCGCATATTGAAAGAGGTAGCAAAGAAATGCAACAGATGACAATCTGTTTAGAGTGAAATCCATCTGTTAGACAACAGAAAAGCTGGCTTTCTATCTGTCCGCTCTCCTTAGGTTCAAACACAGGCAACATATGAATCCGAGTCACAGCCTGTTGTTCAGAATACAGCTCGTTTAAGTGTAAACTAAGACTAATCCTCCTAATAATAGTTTTAAGGACACTATATGACGTCAATCAGGAGGCAAATTGAATGAAGCATCTGCCAAAGGATTTCCATCAGCAACAGATGAGGGTGCTAAATGAACCTTAGAAAACCAAAAGCACATGCTGTGAGCTGAAACATGACCCATTAATTTCTAGAATGCCACAGTGAAGTCTCGCTAAGTCATTTATGTCATATGTTTCTAAAGGCCTGCTTTAATTTGAAAGCTAAGTGAGAGCAGCACATAGGTGAAGCATTCAGAGTTAGAAGAAGGCAGAAGTGCTGGGCTGGTGCAGGTGCGTGATACTTTGATGCAAAAGAACCCAAAACTGTTACTGTATCTAAAATAGGATCCCAATGTTGTAAACCCTTATCAGACAACTGAAGGGCACTAGAGAAAAAGAAAACACACGCACACACAAACACACGCAGACAGTAACGGGAAAACAAAGCTGTCCGAGGGTCACTGTGGTGGGAGTTATTTTTTTACATTTTGAATGTTAGGGGGAAAACAAAGTTGTCAAAGTCGAACTGCATTTCTCATTATCTGAGCTGAAGCTGACAACATTTACATAAGTTTGACTGAGAGGTTTCTGACTGTGTGGGATGAATTCATCAACAGTAGTGGGTCAGTAGAGACAAACATCTGTTAGCGTATTATTTTGATTAACTGACGAGCAGACTCAAGTGGGACCAGCTTCCTCTTGTTTCGCAGAGCTCAGATTCTTTTGGTTTGTTTGTAAAGTTTGCACATAGGTTCTCTGGCTTTATGCTACTTTCATACAACAACCCATGAGACTCGATTCCTGACTGCTCATAATGAACCATCTCTATTTTGACATGCAATCAATTAGCCTCATGAAACTCAAGCTTGTCAAGTATGTTTTGATTTAAAATCACTCATTTGTATTTTGTCCCTGCTTTGTCTTTGATTTACTGCTCTCAACTTTACCTTTGCCTTCTGTGACTTTGTTGTTTAAATGAATTGTTGGGGCAGCGTGATGCTTGCTTTCTTGCAATGGTATAAATGAGATTCATACCACTCTCACGTCTGTATGCCTAATATAAAGCTACATCCTGGAGACAGTTACCTTAAAGTGGACCCGTGATGCTTATTTGCAGCCCCATATTTTTATTGTTGGTCTGTACTGAGTAGTTGGCATGATTCAAGGATAAAAAAAGAACATCCCTTATTTTAGCTTATACTTGTCCGTGGTGCAGCGCCACAGCTCATCCTGTTCGAAACATTCCTTTCCTCTAAGGGAACCGTCCCCCTAAGCTAACTTTCTTCTGATTGGTTGCCCCTCATACACACACATAGTGTGTACAGCAACTAGGTGAAGCTTACACCAAGACCAAAGGCATCATACAGATCTAGGAGTATAAAAACAGAGTTGAGGTTTTGGCTCACAGTGATTACTTGTACATAAGCCATTCATTATTTGAAGCTTCAGCCATATTTAATATGAGTAGCTTCCATCATAAGTATATATATAAATGATACCAAGCCCCACCCCCCAAACAAATAGGGAAAACATAACAGGTCCACTTTAACAGCAACCTTTGTATGGGTGGAGGTAAAATATGGAGCTTATATAACTTTACATCTTGTTACAGAAACAAAGTCGCCGCTTAATATTTGCACCGAGGCAAAGTGGTATCAATCAAACGTCTAACTTGCTTCATGAAAGCAAGAAAATGAACTTCCATAAATGTTAAACTTGTCACTATTATTTTGCTGAGTTTATGACACATCTCTCTTCAGAATTTTTATAAACTGTTTTTAGGTCCCGCACACCTCGCAGTAGAGCCTGACTGATACAGGATATTCAAGGTCGATTCTAAAATCGAGTGGTATGAAAATCCAATAATCCAAAATATCGGCTGATTATTTTTGTTTCATATGCACGATACATACAACTTTCCTGAACATTTGTTATGTGTAGTTATTTATTCACTTGTTCACCTTCTATCCAGCTCACCTCAGATCATCCGCTTGTTGTTTGTGCCAAGTGCCCTCTGGTGGAAAAACTATGTAATATCACCGTTCGCAACATGGCTGAAGGGTGTTTCTTCTGTCTGTTCTTTCCATTTCTATTTTCAATTAAAAATAAATCAGTCAGGCTCTACCTCTCAGTCATTTCAAAGTTCTGTTATACGATGCTTCAGTCTACAAAACTTCACCTATCGAGTCAGCTCTTCTGCTTGGTAAAGGGAACTTTGTAAAGTTACTGTTTCATCAAAATTATGTCTGTTCCACCAATAAGTTGCTCATTTAGATATTTACCTAAACAAATGGGGTTTTTTTTCTCTCCTGCGTAGAACAATAATAATAATTATAATACTTTAAAAAACATAAATCTGCTCTTTGAGACACATAAAAAGAATCCAAAAGAATTCTGGCACTTTCTGCTGCTCTGAATGTAGCCTCACTTTCATGCATCATTTTTAACATGCATCTACACACTTAGGTGAGAAAGTGGAGCTAAAGAGGCCTCGGATTTAAGTGAGTTTAAAATTTTATATAGAAATTTGAAGTAAAAAAAAAAAATAGATATCATCCAGCATTTTTTTAAAAAAAGAGATAAAAAAGGAATATACTGTACATATACACCAAAAAACTTCTAAATGAGTGTTAACGTAAAAATGGATGTTTTATATTAAGCACAATCATGCTGCGACAAAAATATATATATTTATAAATTTATGTGCAGAAGGGAGAGGTAGTATGTTTGGCTAAACGCACTGCTAAAGCTTAGCGGTGCGTCGTTCGTTTACAGAGACAGAGAGACGACAAAGTCCGAAGAAAAAAGAGAGCAAAGCAGTGATGACAGCAAGTGAGTAAAGAGAAAAACAACGAGAGTGTGAAAGTTAACACTGAGAAACATTGGGATCCACTGGCCTACTCACAACAGGATTCTACCTAACAACCTTTTTACAACAATTGGCAACTAGTTTCCTGTATATCTTATGAACACTGCAAAGGTTGCTGAGGAGAGAGTTGTAGTGTGTGTGTTTGTATTGGTGTGTGCTGAGTACATCTGTGGTATGAGTTTATGTTTGGTTCCCTTGAAGGCTATTGTGAAAAGTTGTCCTGTACATTACTGAGGTATCTGTTAAATGTTTCCAGCTGAGTGAGGTTGCTGTAAGTAAGGCTACCGAGGTGGAGCTGCTGACCTGGGTTGAAGGGTGGAGGGGTAATGGTGCGAGAGACTTGTGCATTGTTTGGATTCTTTTGAACGCTAACGGCCTCTAGCATCAGCTACAACTATTAGGTTAAAATGTATAAGCCAGATGTTTCATGTTTAACCCTAAATATATACATTAATAATGGCAAGTAGGGCTTCTCCAGAGAGGAGTCAGCATCCAGCAGCAGCATAGCAAAGTTAAATAGGGAATCCTTACAAGTGAGCAGACTCTCGCACCATCACCCTCTCCTTCATTTCTTTTGAAACAGATGATGTAGATGTAAATGTAAAAAGTCTGTCAACAACTGTTCTTTAGCAAATGACGATTACTTTAAAACAAAACAAAACAAATCTGAATTTAAACAGCTGCGATGCGAGACGCAGAGCAGTGACAAAGGTAACATCCCGCTTTGGATTTTAACAGGCGACGTATCAGTCAGTCAGTGTCACAGTGTGTCACTAAGTCTGCACATCTGTGGCAATTTTAAAAAGTCTTTTATCTCCTTTAATCCTCTATACAGATTCTACACAGTCTTCTAGAGGTCCACTCCAAAGGTTTCCTGGGTCGAGCCGGACAGAGGAGCCATTCTCGGTTGTCATCTCCACATTTGAGCGACCTGTACAATTCCACAGCAGTTGTGGCCCCTAAAACTTACACTCCCATCAGCCCTTGGTGCACCACAGTTTTCCAAAGTAGAGCTTGACTCGCTGCTGAGTTAAAGCTATGAAGAGTAATCCTGCTGTAACTGGTTATTGAGGTGGTTAGATGGTTGATGAAAAAAGAGGCACGCCCATGCTGTAGCTGCAACAGTTTGCGTTGGTTAAGTCCTGTGAAAGTCAGTTGAGGCAGTGTTAGTTTATCACATGAGGGTTTGAAGAAGGAGATGTTTTTGTTTTTCTATACAGAGTTGGGGACTGCCTCTCCGTTCACAAAGAAATGATCCAGCTCCAGGTGGAAAACAGCGACACTGACTTCTTTCCTTCCATTAACAAAAATCAGTGTCAGTGTTCCTTCCCTTCCCCGTATGTGAGGATGAAGCCACTATGTGAGTTAAGAAAAAGCTATTCCATCTTCACTCACTTGATATCAGGGGGAAAAAAAGGGAAGAAGAAGCTTGTTCTTGGAAAACGGCTCCAGGAGTCCGCTTTGCTCATCTTTGCTTCACTAAAACGACACTGCAGCGCAGCAAGCCAAGCGCCAGCAAGACGGCAAACTCTGACACGCAATACAAGTGACAGTCTTGAAAGGAACAAAATTAAATCAGTAAATAAAATCAGATGTTCACCAAAATGAAAAGATTATGAATATACTGTATAATTGTCAGAAGCTTATCGATTGACTTTAGAAGGAGAGAGAAAAAGACATACATCCATAAGCCTGAAATGGACAGAGAAGACGTTTACTGGCCAGAAGTTACTGAGCTGTTGGGCATGTTTCAAAGGCCGCCAGTGTGTTAGGATGCTTACACCAACTGTGTGTATACTGTGTAGATGGAATGCTCAAAAACAAATGCCACTGGGAATGTTTAATCATATGAAGTGTTTGTAATTATAAAACATTTTTTCGAAGTCTCATTGATGTTTGTCCACTATTTGGGACTATATAGGCCAATTCAGTAGGAATTCATTTAGCTGTGGTGGTGTTTTACTCATATAAAACAGGTACATTTCTTTCCACTTAATGTCAAAAAGAAAAAAAGCCAGCAGTCTTCTCCGGTTCTGCCTGAAACAGCTCAGCAACCTGTCCAGAACTGCCATGTCTGTCCGTTCTAGCAGAATAAAACATAAGAGTTCAACTCCTAATTGCATATAGCAGAGCATCTCGCCATTAACAAGTGAATTCTCTTCCTATATTATCCTACGTTAAATTCTAAATATGTACAGAATTAGCAAGTGGTATTTACAAAGTTTGTCCACAAGGGGGTGGTCCAGGTCTGCATGAGGGTGAGCAAACACTGTGTCAACAGAAATGTGATGTATGATATGTAGTGATGTTGAAAATTAACATTCTAAACCTCGCTTATGTGGCTGGTGTTAAAATTATACAAATGTGATAAAAAGATATGAGGCTTGAGTTTACCTTTTTACAAATAAAGAAAATCTTTCTCGTGCGTTGTATCGCTACTCTGCTACTAAGAGCATCTTCAGGATTTCATTCACAACATTAAACTACTGTATATTGCTACTGTTCTGACTTTGGGGGAAAAAAACAATCAGACAAACTAAAGCTAAGGCAGATACTTTCACACCAATGAGTCTGCGTTTGAAATGTATTAATTATGACCTCTAATGTAATTTCTTTGATCAGATAAGCTTAGAAAACAAAGTCTCGCATTAACTATTATTTCAAAATGTCCCTCTTTTAGCTTCCTCCTGCTGTTATTTAGTATGATTAGAAATCACAGTGATGCCTAGAGCTTCAAAAACAATCTCGGTCTCATGATTGTACGCTTACGCCGCACACATCGTAAACACCAAGTACACAATATGATCAGACAAACTTTTCCCTGAGGCAACAGCTGGTAGCTGGTTTCTCTCCAACTACGCAGCTCTGTCTTAGCAGCAATCTAACCAGCTGAACAAATACTTTTGGATAGTCACTATCCATGCAACATGAAGTTGTGTTTGCGTATGTCACTCTACAAACTTCACAGGTCCAAAATGCTTCCCTGCACTAGACCCTCAGTCAGAGCCTGTACACACCCCCCCCCAGTGGTCCATCAATATTCTCCCTCTCTGTACACGTATCTCGCAAATAAAAGGACTCCTCACACGCTTCTCAGTGTGTGTGTGTAATTGCCTTTTGAAATATGACATATACACACACACACACACACACACACACACACACACACACACACACACACACACACACACACACACACACAACAGAGGAGAGGCCTTCAAATCCTCTACATGGTACAATAGTCAGAACTATTTGCTTCCATGGAAGCAACCATGTTTTCCCATATATGTCAGCTTATACGTATCATTTATATTTATATAGCTTTATACATACATTCTTTTTTACTAAATTCCTTTTTGTCCTGTGAAAAAGGAATTCCATCATCTGTAGCACCTCCCTCCATTTATCCAACCTCGTTTCCTCCTTCCTTCCCACCATTCCCATCCTGACGCTTTCTTACTTAAATGTCCTTCTTCAGTCTATTACACTATCTGAGACTACATGCACAGATTCACAGGGAAACACGCCTGCTCCACTCTCACTTTGTATTTCTATGAGATTACTGTAAGCTTGCCGATGGCTTCTGATATTTAATATATTTGGATGTCTTTGCTTTTGAAAACTGTAAACCAACAAGAGTTAATAGCTATCTAAACCGAGTTTATCACCCAGCATGGGTAATGAAAGTAAATCTGTGCATTTGCTCCTGTGTATTGTGGCAATGGCGTGAACATGGAGCAATGTTACAAAGAGGATGAGACATTTGTGTCCATCCCACTGCAGGAAAAGTGGCAGGAATCTAGTAGTTTTTGAGGAAAGGCCATCATGATAAAGGGGTGATTTTTGGAGTTTGGGGATGGAGAGAGGACCAGGATGTCAAAGAGTCTGGATATCTGAGTGATGTAATGAAATCTGATTCTGTACAGTGTTTGCAATTCCAGAAGCAAAAATAAAATCTGATTATCCAAGTGCAACAGAAAGCAAGAACCTGTTTAGTGTGTTTCATTTTTGTAAATCCAGAGGTCCAGTTGTCTGAGTCTTGTAGCTTGAGGTTAGGAGGATGAAGAGATGATGAAGAGGTGAAGATTACTGTCTACCTGTCAGAATATCCATCTTTCTCCCACATGCCCAGGTTTTTATGAGGGCAGTGGCGTTCTTGGGGAAAAGGCAGCAGGGGTTCGTTACTCATCCTCTGTGTTACGAGCGTGTGAATGCATACACGCAGGCCTCCTCCACCGCTATGACACCTCGCTGCCAAACACTTCCAGCACCAGCGGGGTCAGCTGCATGCTGTGCTCGGGCTGGAAGGAGAGCGAGCGGTACTGCTTGGAGTGCTCCTCGTTCAGGCTGCGCAGGTCAGCCAGCTTCTGGATCATCTTGGCGTAGAGCAGACGTCCACCTGGGTGGTTGACTCGGATGTAGGCCTGCAGCACTTCGGACAGGTCGTCCTGGAGCTGCTCGATGCGGGCATGGTCTTGGACACCGGGACGATCTGACATGGGAGAACAAAGAGGGTGGAGGGAGTGGAGAGTATAGCCCATCGTGAGCAAGGTCACACAACAAACGAGGTGGGGGCGTGGACAGAAAGGCAGAATCAGACAGAAGCACAGAGAAAATTAAAGAGGGAGCAGCAGGGTGAGATTGGAGACGGGAGGTGTGGGTGGATGGAACGAGAAAGAAAACATATTTCAGAACATTTAATTGTTTTGTTTTTGAAAATACTGAATTTAAATGTTAAGTAGTAATGCTACCAGCCTACAGACATGTAGGCTGGTATCATGCTCCCTGTTAATAAAAAGTTTGATTTGATCATAAAATTAATGTAATTATCATATCAATTACTTAACACTGTTGCCGAAAAGCGCTATATAAATGCAATCCATTATTATTATTATTATTATTACTTCTGTCTCATTTCTGTGTTAAATATGCTCCTCATGCTTGACTCAGACTTTAGGATCTTTATATACACGTGTACAAGACGTGATTAATGACGTGGGAGAATGTCTCTTTTCAGGAATGTTTGCTGTTATCTTCACTCTGTAATATCCTCTCTGCACTCAGCAGAGACAGCTGACGCACAGACGCTCTTACTGTCTCTTCAAGAAAAATGCATCAGCTGTCTAGTGTGCATTTCAAATTGAACCATAAACAGTTTTTTCATAGATTGTACAACAATGTTGCTGCTCTAACAGAAAACATTTACCTGCTTTGTATAAAATGTTGTGCAAAAGTTTTGAGCCATCCCTCACATTTTCTTGTAAGTTTGATAGTTAACCCAATCATAATGACCTATCAAGCATTCAAGCATAAAAAAGGCCTACATAATTCTAGCACCAACAAAGTGATTCCTCAGAAGATATTACCCATCACCCCAGACACGCCGGTACGTCGAGTCCATTTCACACTTTGCCTCTTTAAAACATGAAATGGACACACATGCACAAGCTGCATCACCAGCAGGGGGACTCAATATGTTTAAAGCAAAGAAGTAAAGAACAAAAAATGTATAAAGTGCACTTCAAGGTCCTTAATCATCAGAAACGACTATAAAGGAAATTTAAAAAAAAAATAGGAAAGAAAGCTTGCCTTGAGACTTCACAGTATTGCACAGTATTGTATATGAACAGGTTTATAAAAAGAACACTGTCTGCTATCAGTTAGTGTCTGAGACGTGTAAGGGCCATGGTGATGGGATGTTCTGGGTCTTGATCACGTCTGTCACTGTTAGTCTTTCTTATTACTGGATAAATATATTTTGAACCTTTTTCTTTTCTGTGTGCTTAGAAATCTGCACCACAGAGTGTGTACTGTAACTAAAGATGTGTAGATAACAAGTTTATATTGGATTACTTTCAACATAATAGCAACAGAGAACAAGGACAGAACTAATGATTTTGTTCCCTCCCTCAAAGAATTTAATTTCTAACTGCGGCTGCTTTCTAAGTGCTGTTGCTTTGATACAAATAGTGTGTCCCTGAGGCTCTCGAGTCTCAAGGAAAACAAAACAAACTGTTTTTGAAATGGTGTACATTCTCTACAAATGACCCTGCTGCTTGACAGATTCTTTCTGTGATTCAGGGATTTGATACTCCTAATGTTCATTCACTGGTTCAAACTTGTCACTTACAGCATGCAAACTTCTGCTTCCCACGCTGTTTTGTAACCTCATGCTTTAATGTACTGAACAGCACATTTGGTCTTCCAGGAAAAGCTTTTTCTTGTGTTACTGGCAGCACACGACTATAGGAGGAATCTAGGTCGGAAAGAGAATGCGACACACACCCTGCGCCATGCTGTTCACACTTTGATGATACGGTGTTGTTAGTAGTGAAACGAACCACTAACCATCTCTAATCTCTATTCTCAATCTTTAAAGCATGGCTCAGCTGGAAATACTCCAAGACAATGAAGGCACGGACGAACACGCAAACAGCAGCGGCAGTACCTGGGGAGAGCAGGCAGATGGCCATCAGTAGCACGTGCTCCTCCTCGTGCAGGTTGAGTTTCTTCAGACCGACTTGGAATTTCACCAGCGGCTCCAACAGCTCCAGAGTGTGACCCGCTGTGAAGGATGACACACACTCACTGTTAGTACATTGTGCTTATGAATGAAAACACACCTGGTCTCCATGTGTATTTCTATTTTGCGGACAGAGAACATCGCTACCTGCCCTTCATGTACCAGTGAATAAGCACAGAGTGTGCGCTTGTGGCTGAAAATACCTGAAATTGAAACCTCACAGTAATGTGCAAGTGTGCGTAAAAAGCCGAGTGTGGGGGATCCTTGTAAGACTGTTATATAAACTGGGAGAAAAATAATCCCAGCTGTGTCACCAGCTTCAACAATTAACACTCTATACCTGGGAGTGTGTAAAGCTATTATTCACCAATGCCTCCAGAGCAGTGACTCAAGAAGAGGAGTCCATGTTTTAAGAGTATATATAACAGATAAGCATGGTCTCTTACACGCTCTGTACATGCTTCTTTAAAAATACATACTGTAAACATGAAATGCAGTCACCGATGCTTTAGTTTTACTGTGCAGCTGCTACATGAATGAGAGGAAACCAACCCTTTGTCACATCGGTGATGCAATACTTAAAGTCAGGTCCTCCACAGCTCCAGGACATGTCTTCCAGACTGAATGACTGGTTTGAACGCAGCATGATGATCTCAATGGCACTTGACTTTAAAAGAGCGATCTGGTCCTCTGCTGTCAGGTCTCTGTACAACACACACAGTTACAGATAAAAGCATGAGTCACACTACACTGGTTCAGTCAGGCACAAGCACTGTCAAATCAGTGAATCTGGACCTGGGACAGAAGAAGAAGGTGTTTTCTTTGGTTTACTTTACTTTTTGAAGCCCTGAGAGAAATAGTGCCTTCATAATGCATTAACCATACAAAGTTATACATGTATAACTTCATGAATAACCCATACAAGAGCAAATAAAATAATAATAGATTATCATAAATTGTGAATTAATCATGGGTAAATATATTTAAAATACAGTTTTAACTGTAAAGTGTTTTGTTTAAAAACAAAAAGCCAAAGAAAGAAATAGTGCATGTAGTAAGTTTGGAAATGGGTCAGATTGTACTGTTATATAGCGGTACACGTGCACGGTAACAAACACTGGCTGCAAACAAACTTTACATTTTAATTGATGCAAATTAAGCGTGCCAATAAAAAACCCAAAACGTTCTCGTCCCCAGAATACACATGACCCTGTTCCATCTGACGAGTTCCACTTAACCACCTATATACACAAATAACTGTTCGTCTGTGAGGTAGAGAGATAGTAGAACAAGAAATAAAACAATGTATTTAACAGGTACTTTAGCAACAGAGATCTTTGCAAACAGAACTAAAAGTATGTGCATCTGCATTCACTGATGCAAGCAGATGCAAATGTAAGAGAACCACAGACCTTTTATCTACATGTTCATGCCATCACTGCTGAATGAAATCAGATTTTTTTTTCCTTTGTTTTTACATACCAAGGATCTAAACACTATTTAAATGTTTCTATAATTATGCCTACAGAAAGAAAAGAAAAAAAGAAAGTTGACAAAGAAATCCCAAACTTCTTCATTTGGGCCTCACAGCATAGAGCTTACTTATCCATGAGCCATTATTGTTTCCCAAGATGCAGACATGTATGCGTTATGCACACCCATGTGAGAGATACAGTATTCCATGTTTATTCTTCTATTTCATCGTCTCTGTATGTGCATACATTTACAAATTTATCTCTGCTCCGCATGTATTTATAAAGCTACAGCCTGTTCTGGAGTATTCTTGGAAGAGCATGTTTGTTTGGGGGTTGATAATAGCATCTCGCCTTACTCGGTAATGCCCAGCAAACAACCGGGCCCTTCATGTGGGTGGGGCATCGTCTATGTGCTACCCATTGGATGCACCAGAATTTACAATGCATCGGGAAAGTATTGACAGTGCTTCACCTGTTCTACATTTTATCATGTTACAGTCTTATTTCAAAATTAATTAAATTCATGTGCCACCTCAAAACTTTGGTGAAAAGAGCCCATAGTGAAAAAGTGAAAAAAGTTTGCTTGAAACTCTTGCAAATTTAATTTTAAAAATGAAAATATAACATGGATATACTGTAACGAGTCCATAAAAAAACATATCAGAAACTTAGTTAATGGCATTGAGAATAAGATTGCTAGAATATTAGCGACTTTATGGTATGAGACGTCTAGCAATCAGAGCCCCTCTGAGCCCAGCAATTTTCCTGCTTATCTCTAATTGGATCAGATTAAGCAGTCTGCTTTGTCTCTAAGACATTTCAATTACATTCACAACAAAGTATTCAAATTATATGTTCAGTCAGATTACTGAATAATCTGCCAATCACTTTATTGGTCTCATGTCTATGGAAATGAAATCTATGTGGGAAAAAAGAATCTGAAAATGTTCTTTAGAATCTTCCAGAGCCAAATTAGCAGATTCAGTTAATCCGTACATATTGAAAGTTAGAATGGCCAAATTTTTAGCATTTATGTTTATGTTTTGTTAGTGAATCAAATGATTAATCTACCGAAATAGCTGATCAGCTATTTTATCGGTGCATTGGGACCCACGTAAACCCAAATAAAGCTAACATTATATAGTGTTTAGCAACTGTTGGTAAATTATGGCAAATTAGATGAATCCATCTTTTTAAAAATATTAGTTACAAAAATAACAAAATGCTTTAATGTACTTTCTTGGCAAATCTCATTAGAGGCTTTAATTGGTACCTGAAGCCTGGGATCATCTTGGCAAAGCCTATAACCTTCTGAATGCTGTAGGACACCAGGTCAGCCAGGTGGGGCAGCATGGAAAGTTTTGTGTCCTCTTCACTGGAGTCTGGACTACTTGCGCCATCTTGGTACATCATTAACAGGTTGCTGAAGTTCATTTTGGTGTCCACTGACTCTGCTCAAGGAGGGGATTAGGAGACAAGTTGATAAAGGAGGAAGGGGGGGAAAAGGGAACAGGGTGGGGAAGGAAGGGAGGGATTACAAGAAAACATTTAGAACGGACAGAAATAGCAAAGAGCAAGTTACCGGTTACACAGCGGAGATGGCAAGTGAGTTCACCTTGAACCGATGGGTTTAAATAATAAATGCACCAAAGACTTAAGTAATTTAATGAAAGGTATTAAGTGTATTCTGTTTGGCCGATATGGCAAAGAAGCAACAAATTCTAAAAAAGATTGACACACAGCAGCTCAAGATCAGTACAATCACTACAGCTTCACTGTGGAGCATCAGTGATTCAGTATATGACTAACAGTGGGCAGAAGCACCCCTCATATTTCTTGTAACTGCAAATATGAGTATTCCTTTATTGGGTCTGTTTGTTTTCCACAGTGGGTATGATCCAGGAGCTCACTGACAATGCAGCTGGTGTGATACAACCGCAAAATGGAGCTTAGTTATTATTATTTTTAATCAACAGATCTCTTCACAGCTGGGTCCTTGTGTCCTAACCCTGATTGATAAAACACACAAGAGAAGAGGGACCCTTTATTGTCTCACCAGGTGAGTGGTTGAATGCGTCAGACGAGGCATCAGAGAGTGAGTGAAGAGAGGCAGCTCTGCTGGCACTGCGTGTAACCGGGCCTTCGCGTACCGGGGGCTGCAAACACACACACAAGCATTAATATTACCCAGTGCTGCTGGGCTTGTTTTCATGGGCTCCAAAAGTCCAAGTAATCACAACACACCACAGGTCTGTGTCACAGGAGCAGGGAGTGCTGGAACTGTTCTTTTTCTATTTGAGGTTTTACTCAGAATAGCAGTCGCAATAATAAAGTAATAAAGCTTCACATAATAGAATTAGAAATGTCAGGTTTGCCGCACAGTGTTCACCGTGTTCTGAAAATTTCCTGTATGTACTGGGGTTACCAAAAAAAAACAAAGAACAAGCAAAAACAGCCCCTGCCTCACCAGCAGCTGATGTAATCACTGATCACTGAAGAACACTTTGATGAATTTCAATAAAGCCCACGTTTCAACAACAGTGAACTATTAAACAGCTAACCTGGTCGGCACACATGGCACAACACTGTTGCTCTATTAGCTCTATTTTTGTAAATCATGTTCTCAAATTCTCATTACTCATTCAAAAATATTTGCTTCATTGTTACTTATAATTATTTTCTGTGAAAAATATGCATAAGTGGAAACTGTGATTAAAGTATGTCACCTCACATATACATGTCCAGCTCAAGTCAGTGTAATTGTGTAAGAGTTAACGCTCAGTAATAATGAATGGGGCTTGCTGTGGTGTTAACACATTGCAGCAATTCCTGATGTTTTACTGCAGACAAATTTAATCTAATCATATTCATTAGGCACAAAGTAAAAGACAGATCTGATTCCATGCTTTCACCCTGTGTGTACCAGGTCATGACACATGACACCTGGTACACCCATAGTCATTTGGAAAACAAAATGAATTTGCTCCACTAATCATAAAGTGAGCTGTCACTGTCCTAGTAGGGCCTGCTGTGGTTTTACCCTGTATGGTCGTGGGTAAGGTGCTAGCCTTTTTCTACAGCTGACTCTACTCAGCAATTAAGACCAGAGAATAGAGAGCGCTAGTGCAGGGGTGTCAAACATAAGGCCTCCGGACCAGAGTCAGCCCAGCAAAGACTCCAGTCAGACCCACTGGAAGGCTGGAAAACGTGAAAGAGGGGCATACATTTTTGGACTTTTAACTGTAAGTTTTACAGTTTCTCCTCCCCCATGGTCGTTCATGCTAAATCAACTGAACTAAGTAGTACATAAACAATTACATGACAGAAATGTTTCTGTCATTAACCATCTATAGAAATATAGAAACTTTATGTTTTAGAAATACAGGAGACTCTGGGCAGTGAGCTACTTTTTTCTGTAATTTTGCACATTTTTCATGTCGAAACCTGAGACATGCAGTTAAAATTGCACATCTCAGTGATTTCATGTGTAGTTAAACATCTTTGCACTGAAAGAGAGGAGATTTTCCTTTATCCCATCTTAAGGTCAAACTGGGCTTTATGTGGCCCATGACGCCAGAGTGCCAGAGAGGCTTTTGTTATGTTTTCTTTCTTTTGAAGGCGATAGCAGCTCGTCCATCTCTTTAAGTTTAATTATTCATTTTTTAAAACTTTAACAATTTTCCTTCCATGTCTCTTTTTTTCAAACCGGACACTTTTTACTTTCCCACACCCCTTGGACTTTTTCAGGAGAACTTAACAAGTGGGGGCTTGTCTCAGATTTTAACCCAGGACCTCTGGCAGGTGTGAAGAAAGAAAGTAACTTTTCACAGGACTAACCCTAAAGCGTGTGAAGTCAGAATAGGAGGCATCGTAGGTCTTGTGGTGAGCTTCCACCAGGCAGGAGATGATCCGAGCCTGTTCCTCATTCAGCTGGGGCCTCATGGCCTCTCGGGCTGCCTCCTCCTCTTTTCTCTTCATTATCATGTCCCTTTTCCGTTGAACCTCTTCATCTGTCAGTATGACTGCAATGGAAGATAGAATAAAAGACACATCAAAACATTTTACAAAGAAATTATGAAAAAGAAGCAAAATCAAGTTAGGAGTTAAAGGAAAGCAATTCCTGTGTGGTACCTTAGATAATAGTTAAGGCATCATTACCAACTTTCATAGATGAAATCTGAGAAAGTCAGCAATAAAAGTAGCTAAGGGCGATGTAATGTAAGCCCCAAATATTTCCATCCCAGGTTACCATTGCATCGCTTCAAGTTGGCAAGCAGAAAAACCTGTCATGTCTCTGGTCTTTTCATTCAGATGACGCGGTTAATGTTAGATATTTAAGTGCCTTTTTCCTTATTCATGCTGCCCGACAGAAGCTGCAGGCAGTGCGGCGCAGTGGTGCAGAACAGAATAGACTTACTGCTTATAATGACTCTTGACTCGATGAGACGGTTGCTTGGGAATTCCTGGGTTTGCACGCACACGTTTTAGAGCCTTACATTGCTTTCTAATTATAGACTATCAAAACATATTATTTACTACAGATTGCCGCTGACCTGCATTTGTCTGCTTTGGATTTTAAACATGATATACAATGACAGATGGCCGTGAATCCTCTGACAAAATCTGATCCCTTTGACTAGGCAAACCATGATAGATGATGATAAAATTGTATTAGAAAATAAGATCACTGTCAACATTTCCTGAAGTGGCTAATCTCTGGTTTTACATTACAATACAATGGTCCTGCCACAAGGGATTCATAAATACCATATTTGATACATGGGTTTTGTGAGTTTATGTAACATCTTGTCAGAAGTTTTTTTCACCCCTAAAAAAACCATAAATAAATCGCAAAATAACACATTGCAGTAAATTACACAAAAATGCCAGCAATGGTAGCAAAAATGATACAAATTAAACTGATCATTAATTTCTTTTTTTTTAATTAAACAAAAGGTTCAATAAACACTCCAGTTTCAGTTTCTCTTTTAAATGAGCATCTGGATATTTGTCTAATTGAAGGGGCACCTGATTGTAATTTAAATTATTGAAGATAACGTTTTCAGAAATGCTAAAAATACTGGTAAATATTTTTACAGTTAGTATTTATGTTATCTGAAGTTGGAGCCCATGGGTCACTGTAGTCACTGCTGAAGCATTCCACTGACCTATGAATGCCTTGGCCCATATTATACCTTTGACTCTGCGCCATAGTAAACGATTACCCATGAAGAGCTCAACTGGGCAGACAGACAGTGTGATTGCCAGACAGGCTGCGACTGCCAAGAAGAGACAGACTGTCATGGCTGAAGCCCAAAAAGATGAGGCTGCAATCTGACAGCTACAGAAAAACTGTTTTGTTTACGTTTTATGCACAATTAATTTAGTCTAATCACATTATGCAGTTTTTTTTAATTGTTTAGTATTTATAGCATGTGCAATTTTTAAAAGACAGGGAACTTTTGTAATTCAGCTGTAGCCTTTCTAATTTTTAAATACATCTTTGGATCAAAGGTACAAGGATAGCAAATATTTATGTACTTTAGAGCTTAAGAGACCAATTATATGTCATGGCTGACTGTAAATTAAATAGAACTCAGAAAACACACACTTCATCTTGAATACTGGTTGTTTCCCTGGAAGTTGTAAACAACTAATTTTAAAGTGAACTTTCTGTAATTGCACCCTGGACTGCAACCACAGAAGCAGCGTTACATAATCAAATGATTGGGTGATGCAGAGACCAACGACAACAACAAATACTACTACTTGAGGCTTAAAAAGGCAATTCAATAAGCTTGACTGCTTAGCTAACTAGGTTTTACTAGGCTTTCATCTCTTTTAACTGACTGTAATTAATTAGGCTTTGGCTACACTCCGGTGTCCATCCAGTCACAAGCCAGGACTGTCTTGAACCACTCCTTGTGGTGAAGACATCCAAATAACTCAATCGTGAATGGGCACAATTTGGTCAAGTTTGGCACCAGCCGTCAAAGAAGCTATTCTAAAGCCCAGAACATGATTGAACCGGTTTCCAGCCAAGTTTGAGGACTGGATGGAATCATTAAGGCTTTCCACAAAAAACAACCAACCATCAAAGGAACATCTTGACCACCCCACAGCACTTGGCAGGCAGCAGCAGTTTACCAAAAGAAAGTTTGCTGTTTGTAAAGTCAGTGATTGGATGTGGTGAAGTGCCCAGAGTGGCAGAGGAGAGCAAAGAGAGAAAGGCTGAAAGAAAGAAAGGCAAACTGTGATGGGGGCAATTAATTAAAATCCAACAAGTTTTGGTCAACACCGGTCCTGTTCCCTGGCAATAAGCGAGCAGCAGAGTGCCCCTGTGGTGGAGGCCCAGAGGTTCCCAGCAGGCTTATTCATAAACCAGCCAACCAACCACTTAAACACAATTGAGACTTCTAATACTCCAATTTGGTGAGATATATGTCAAGGTGGTTCTGGTGACCAATACTGTTGCAGCACTTACTGCACTTACTATTTAGACAGGAAATAGCCCATTAGATTCATGACGATGAAGCTGGGAGATCAAGCTTTTAGTTTTGGATCCACACCATTTCCCTCTGTTTAACATGTTTGGTCCACAAAGTGAGCATCTGGCAATTCTGGTTACATCGAACAAGAGTAAAGGTTGTCAAAAGGACAGAATACAAAAACATTAGAGAAAGGGTGAAGAATTTAAATTAGGGAACTGATGGGCTTGGCAACAGCAGGCGAGAATCCAGCCACCTAAACGGTAAAATGTTTCAGAAATTCTCCTTAACTTCTAATCCTGTTACAAATAAGCACCCACCCAAGGATAAGCACACAAAAATACACAAACACTGCAAGTATTATGACACACACACACACACACACACAGGCGTGGGGGAGGGGTGTCCTGGCATCCACCTAACCTCTGTCAAATAAGGACAGCATAGGGGTGTTTACTATGAACTCAGCTGGCACAAATACCAGAGGGCAAACACACACACGGAGTTCTAATCTGAATGGCGGTGAAGCTTAGACAAAGCCGTCAGAATAAAAAGGATAGAATACAGAGACAGAAACACATACACACCAACACTGATGCTAACTGAACTGTGTGAATGAAAAGACTCGTTCAAATTCATTTATTACATGTTATCCTCAAAAACAAAAGAAAAAAAACAAACAAAAAAAATCCTGAAACCTAATCCTTATGTTATTTTATTTCCATGGAAATAAAAGCTGACAAAGACATAATATTTTTTTATGAAAATACCTTTGAGTCAGAAGTTTTAACGCAACCGCAGCGAGGCCGCCTGATGAAATAAATCACAAACAGCTGGGATTGGCGCATAAGAACCGCATGGAGATATATGCACAGAACGAGTTATCAGAGTTATCTTCTTTGTCATACAAGCAAAATTACCCTAAAAACAATGCTTTGAAAACTACCACGAGCACTTGTTTGTTCTCCTTTATCAACTCGACATATCACTTTAAATAAATAAAAAATAAATAAATGTTTGAGTAGATAGAATGCTGTATCTGGCTCTTTGTTGGGATCAGTTTGAATTTTCAGTAATCTGCGGGTATGTTATCACAACAAAGACACATCAGTAAAGATAACTGTACTCTTTTATAACTGGAGGTACACACAGCAGTCCATATACACTTTGATCTTATCTTCTACAGGGTGGGCCATTTATATGGATAAACCGTAATAACATGGGAATGGTTGGTGATATTAAAGTCCTGTTTGTGGCACATTAGTATATGTGAGGGGGCAAACTCCTCAAGATGGGTGGTGACCATGGTGGCCATTTAGAAGTCGGCCATCTTGGATACAACTTTTGTTTTTTCAATAGGAAGAGGACCATGTGACACATCAAACTTATTGGTAATGTCACAAGAAAAACAATGGTGTGCTTGGTTTCAACATAACTTTATTCTCTGATGTAGAAACTTGTAAATAACTCAAGAAAGAAGCCAACTGTATGTATGTTGCTGAAGCTCCAAGGTGCATACACTACATAATTTTTATTCAATTCAATTTTATTTGTATAGCGCCAAATCACGACAACAGTTGCCTCAAGGTGCTTTATATTTCAAGGTAGACCCTACAATAATACATACAGAGAAAACCCAACAATCATATGACCCCCTATGAGCAAGCACTTTAGCGACAGCAGGAAGGAAAAACTCCCTTTTAACAGGAAGAAACCTCCTGCAAAACCAGGCTCAGGGAGGGGTGGTCAGCTGCAGTGACCAGTTGGGGTGAGAGAAGGAAGACAGGATTTTATATTGTACAAGAATGCATGCATTTTTGCATGCACTCTTGTACATGTTATCTATTGATAATATATTAATATTTTTAACAGTTACTCTATTCACAGAATGCTAATAATCTGACTCGATTCAGTCGTGTGAACTGGGCTTTAGTGTCAAGCTTGCTAGCATACAGTCCTGCTACATTTCTTTTCAGTGTCAATGACACAATTGCAGTTGGTATTAATACGTCTCTTCTATAACAGATTTATCATTACCAAAGATCTGAGGCTTTAACATAGCATACAACGGATATTTATTTGGAAAAATTGCTTCGCAGGCACAATAGAGACAAGCAGAGCAGCTGTAATTCCCAGTAGTGAATACAGTGGGCTGCGTTTTCCCCACAAACCTGTGTATAAGCTCTGACAAAGAGACCATTTTATCCACATAAGAGTCCCTGTCGCTCTCTAACTTCTTGCTCTCTCTTCGCTCTTCTTTCATCAGACACAAACAGACACTGCAGTGTGGTATGTCTATTTATGGTGAACACGGTGGCAATCACCAGTCTGAATTGTGCCCTGCATCATCTCTCTTACACACACACACACACACACACACACACACACACACACACACAGTCTTTTTGTGAATGAAATGGAAGCTCAACAATTCTGTCTCTTTGAAGAAAGCGAGCCATTGTTGAAAAGTACTTTAACCCCTCCTGGCTTCCTTCCTTCTTTCCTTCCTTCCCCCCTTCCTTCCTTCCTTCCCACTTGCTCTCTTATTTACCTCTTGTCATCTACAACTTGTTACAATTATGCTCATGCAGTGATGCTGGCGGTACTTTCTATTACTATATAGTTAGTTTTAATGTGACTGAAATGCACACTGGCTTGTAACATTAAAGTCCCTATTTTTCATTTAAATAAGTTGGATGCAGGACCGTTGATGTAAGCACTGTATAATATGATCGTTTGTAAACATGCAAAATAACTATGGTAGCCACTGCGCATCAAATGCTATTTTGTGTTAACAAAAGGTGAGGTGATGGCTCATTTTCCCTTGACAGCACCTTCTTCTTGTGTTACACCCAGGCCTGCTGCTGCATGCATAACCAACACAGTTAAATGCAGAACACTATCAAACTGAAAATACAAGACAATATTACTTCAGTAACTGATTACAATGCTTTAATCCTACCAACTAAACTTCACTAACTACAGAAGCCCTAATCTGGAAGGCTATAAGGAGAATTAACAACATTATTAAGTTCAGCAACAATCTGACCCACGACTGAGTTTGCCACATGGTGCAAACCTTATGATATCTACTTCCTGTAAATTTGATCAATTTACACCAAAACCATTTATGCTATTGGCTGATTTTCCATCCCAGCTACAGAAATAAAATAATTATTACAGATCAATTGTCTTTTGTGCAGCGGTGGCCTTGGTTTCTAATTTAAGCAGTGACACAGAAGCAGCATCAGACCAGCTGCTCAGTATCTCAGATACGAACATGAATATTACATCAAAGGTAAGTCAAGCAGGAGCAAAGCTGTTAATGCTGGCTTTAATATCAGCCTCAGTATCACTCTGCAAAGGCATATATCAAAGTCCAGCACAAACATCAAATAATAGCATGATTTTTAATCATAATCTTGATCTTGAAGCTATCGTAATTTTTCCATCTATAGTCATATAATTTATAAAAAGAATATTATTTCAGTGTATCTTACTGAAATAAAAAAGTGCTTTGTCTATATGCCCATTTGTTTATATGCTTTGTCCTCATTAACAAAGCATATATTCAACCCCACAGTTGAATATATAAACCAGCAGGTTTAACTCTGATACCCAGCCCAGTAACTTACAACTAATCATTAAAAAAAGGATCACTTACATACAAGATACTTTAGTCATGTTTTACATGTCAAGCAATGGCACCAACAACATAAGTACTGTTAGACTATTAGAGGTCATAAATATCAACTTACACTCTTTCATCATGCCGATGTCAATGCAGCGTTTAAGACGACAGGCCTGGCAGTGACGCCGGTTGTCCTTAGTGATGGTGCAGCTCCCGTTAAATGGACAGGTGAAGGAAGCTTTACGTTTCATGCTGCGCCTATGAAGAACCACAAAGAATCAGTTACTCATTTGGGATCATTTATTATTTATAACATAAGCGATATACTACTAAAAACAGGCATTTCTGGTGATAACCCAGCAACAGATGAACTGTACATACTACTGAAATGTAGACATCCAAAATTTTAAAGTTAAAAAGAGAAGGCCTAAGCCAAAAGATTAAATCCATTTTATACTGTACAGATATACTCTGTGGTGCCAAAAACATGATTTGCTGGGACATGAATTTAAAAAAATCCTTTTAGTTTCACAACATTTCTGAAACTGGGACATTTGGTCTCTTAAGTCGTGTGGGTTACATACTTCTGTGATGAGATTAAGGTCTGAGTTTGAAGACAAAGATAAGAAACACAATACAGATGAATTGAGTTGTTTCCGAGCAGTTTTTGTGGTTTGGTGTGGCACCTTGTGGGGAAGCCACAGCTTGTGTAACAATGGGTGTTGGTTAGCAACAGTGTTTAAGTGGGTGGTGCGCAACAAAGTAACATCCACATAAATACCAACAGGCAACGTTTTCCATTGTAACAAGACGGTCATTTACTTCAGCTGTCAGTGATTTTCACACTGTGGCTGAATAGTATACATACATTAAAATATCACTGTTTGAGTAATGGGCAAGAAAAAGGAGAAGAGAGATGAGGAAGAAAATGAAAAATAACAGGACTGTGGTGAACACTGAATAATTTATAATCTTCTGAAAGCACTGCAATCGTTGTCATGCAGCCAGGCAGAAACAGACAAACTATACCTCAGTGTCAACAATAATGCACTCTTCATTAACATGCAGGCAGTAATATCTACAGTTATGATGTAAACTCAGATTGGCAATGTTCAATAAACAGAATGATCATTTTCTTTTCCCATAAGCTATTGAATATACAACTTCATTTATTTTAAACTAGCAAGACCCAGAAGTATACAACAGAAGGTCCCTTTGCTGTTTGAAAGTAAAAACATAACAGCTTTTATTTCTTATCTCAAACTTCTTATTTCTAAGTTTCACTATTTTAACTTGATTAATGGTCCTTTTGGCAGAAATGTGCAAACAACATTATTAAGGGGGCAAACAAACCCCCAAACCAGAGACTGAAATACCCAGCAGGATGTATTCACATTGCCTGGACCCAGAAACACCCTACACTCAGCAGAAACATACACCAAAACGCAAAACAGGCAACATGCAAAAACATCAACTGAAGTATGAAACTCACCTGAAGAACCCTTTGCAGCCCTCACAGGTCATGGCATTGAAGTGGAAGCCGGTGGCCTTGTCCCCGCAGACGCCACAGATCCTGGGGGCATTGCGATCGAACTCCTCCGGCCCGACCACTGACGTCGTCACCGTCATGGGCTCCATCACTAAGGAGAAAAGACAGTAGAGGTTACCACTGCGGCTCCATGCTGTCTTGGTCACAAAAATTCAAAAAGACATTAAAGTCAGCATAAATACTCTAAGCACAGATCCATAAAAAAGCCAACCTCAAATAAGCTTAAAAATCTCTTTGCCTGTGTCTTCTGTGGGAGTCTTTGACTGTGTGCTCGACAGAGAGGTGAAGTGTGTATTTTTCTCTCTTATACAAACAGGTGTTGGGTTATTAGCATATTTAGCAAAAGGCATTGACAGTCACACTCTGCATTGTGCAGCTATTGGCTGAATGGGTCTGCAGGGACAGCCACAGCCACACACACACACACACACACACACACACACACACACACACACACACACACACACACACACACACACACACGCCTCAAGAATTTTCAAATTACTGTGTTAATGGCAAAAAGAATTAATGACAGAACAGCGTACATTTGAAGAGGCTGTGAAAAGACTGATGCATTTAATACTGCCAAGATGAAACATTCTCTGCCATCGGAATTTTTCCAGCACATCCACCATCTGGCTTTCCTCTGAGAGATATGCAGGAGTAGTGTAACAAAAAGTTACTGGCAACTGTGACCAAAATAATACCAGCAACAGTCTTTTTTTTCTCCAAATGCAACTTTGTCTAAAGTCTGACTAAGACCAAGACTTTCTGGACGACAGTGCCTCTATTTATAGATTTTGTGGGGTGGATGATTTTAAAATGATAGACAGCAAATCTCCCCCCTTATGAACCAGCATGTAAACTAGCACAATTGCCCACAATCATCACGAAAACACCATTTAAAGGAAAAATGTTTGGAGGAATGGTGCTCCACCCATCACTGTATGGGTTTCCAGAGATTTGAAGAATCAATGACAAGAATCACTAAAGCTGTTTTTGTGGCCCACTAACTTAATAAATCGCTTGATGTTTTTCATTTAATTTAATTCCCCATTCATCTGTGCATTGATTAAAGTATTGTATTTTCATCAAGTCAACTCATTTGGCTTAATGGTTAATATTTCTTTTTCTCTTTGTGTTTAAAAGGTTTTCATTTTTTTTTATTCACTGTTTTCGCAGTGCACATATGACAAACACCCCGCTACTTATGCAAGTCTTAAAAAGCATTAAAACAGAACATAAACTTTTTACCGCCTTTCATGTTCATTCTATGACATGTTTATTGCGCCTTTAGACTCAAATTGAATTTCTCTTTAAACTTTTTATGATTCTGTCTTCACTGTCTTTGTCCCCTTGTGTTGCCTATGTAATAATCGTATAGATAGTGGTGTTGACTTCCAAGAGTAAAATTTGAAACATGTTGAAATTAATTTGATTTTTAAGAATAAAGTTCTTGAAAAAAGTGAAACAAAACTGTAGAAAATACAAGGAAAAAAACAAAGATGGAGATTTCAATGTGACATATAAATGAGTAGTGTGTTGGAGCCTGCTGATAAACAGCACTACAGAGGGGGAGGTCAAGTTAGGGGAAGACAACAAAATGAGGACAAAGAGAGGGGGCTGCATGCACTGAAGTAAGGAGCAGCAGGAGTCACGTGGCTGCAGAATATAGCCGGGGAGGAGCTGACGTTCATAGAAGTAGAAGCTGTAACACCAGTTCCCAGGAAAACATAAACCCACAGACACGTGAGCTGGGAGCTTCTGGCTGTGAAGACATCACTCCACTTACCCAGAATACACTGTAGTGGGAGTGCAGGTCACACACCAGCAAAGCTACAAACATACTTAATACTGAAGGAATATTACTTTAACACACGTTCACCATCTAAACCTGGCTCGTATGTATCGGTGTTTACATATCAGTGATTTCCTCTAACAGTGCTTGTGCATGTGTGTGTGTGTTGGGGTGGTTGGATAGGACAGATCTGCACACACACATACACACAAACACACACACAGACACAAGACCTCTACCATTAGTCATCCTGTCACAAAAACAGCTTTGTTTACTGATGTAGCAGCAGGTGAATAATGAAATAATTAGAGAAGGTAAAGCAGGGAGACAGTGTGTCAAACCTCTCAACAGATCTAAAAAAACAAAAAACACCATAACACCACAACCCGCACTTTCATTAATAGCGCTGATTAACAACAATGCGATTCAGCCGCAGGTATGTAATTAACAACTCAAACGGTACTTCTCCTTTAAACACTTTCCCCCTTTTGTGTTTTCTCTCGTTTGTCATTTGTAACACTGCTTAATAACTGCCATTTTATTTATTCACAGCGAGCATGATTAGCTGATAGAGATGACAGCCCTTTTTTCTTCTTTTTTCTCTTGTCCCTCTCCTTTTTTCTTTCTTTCTTTTTTTTTTTACCTGGCAGGTTATTCAGTCTCTCCTCTTGTCTAATCCTGTTACTGAAACCACCTTAATCTCATCATCATTATCTTTCCTTTAAAACAGCAGTTAGATCTGCAAATCACTTTTTCCACAAATCTGGAATCATACTTGAAATGTGTGATAACTAAGATAATTGATGGAATAGTGCTACCGCAGTCTGCCAGAAGTCTTTGTGCTTTGTTTGGATTCATTTTAGCAATTTTCAGGGTTTTGCACGCTTACTAGGTATAAGCTGGTATAACATTTACACCCCTAAAACAAACTGAACTGGATTAAGGGAGCTAACACAGGCAATATTTCTGGACAGAGCAGTTCAGCTGTGAATAATGAATTCTAACTATGAATACAATTTTGCCATTTTGCCTTAACC
>NW_005187440.1:4108925-4140103 GCF_000239375.1 Pundamilia nyererei | reverse complement strand
TCAAACTGGCCGGTACACACACACACACACACACCCCCACACACACACACACACACACACAAAGACATTTTACAATAGCACTGAATATAATATAGCATTTTTGTAAAGAAATATATGAATGTGAATATCTGACTCAGTCACCTCATATTATTTTTATACCTCAGTTACTTTATATTTCTTACTATTTATATTCAAACTACCAAGACATAGAATGAATAATGTCTTCCATGTATAAGTGAATCTATGCTGTTTTTGAAACGAAAGCCCACCCCTGCTCACCACACTATTAGAGCCGTGTGACTCCCATCTCACTGTAAATACTCAATAACAGAATTCAATGGTAAATCAAATGTGTACCAAACAATCATTTTACTAAATGTTATCCAGAAGAGTCATTAAAATTTCATGTCCCGGGTGTGTACATACATAGACTGAGGCATGAAAATAAACCAAAAAAGGTCTGATCTTATTTATGCATCACAGCATCTTGAATTTAATGACTTAAATAAAACAGAAAGACGCGAACAGGACACCAGTTCTAGAATCTCACCGTTCTTTTAAGGACTTCTCAAGTATATAAATATATAGGAATATAAGCCAATTTACATTGTTTGTGGCTTCTTTTTACCCCTTCTTTTTTGTAATTAACACTCCAGCATCAGCTGTAAACACACATCCACAATGCCTCTGAGGGCCATACAGATGACATCTAATGTCAACAGATGAAATATGTAGTGAGGGGGGATAAACAGGCTAGATTACAGTAGCTGTTTATGCTGATGCTGATGCAATTTTCCTCTGTGAAGCAGTGGGCAGTGCAGCTGAGAGCCATCTAGTCTTGTTAAAAATTCAGCAATCCCCTCATTGTTTGTAAAAACTAGTTCAACGAAGCAGGCTTTAGAAGCCCATAGCAGTGCATCGTACAGAACAAACACTCACCAAGAGGACATTTAAAATTCTTTACCGAATCACTACTTTGTGCTTGCTCATAACATAAAATACACTGAAGCTTTTTCAAAAGCGGCAGCGCCACACAGCTTTTAAAAACAACATCTATTAAAGACGCAGGCAGTAAAGGTCAGCGCTGCAGTACACCTGTGGTGATTGCATGAGGGTGTTTGCTTCCAGTTGTAAAACCACATTTTAGTCATTTTGATTACTTTATTAATTACGCACCTCAATGCACTTACGCTGATTTATAACTATTTCTAAAAATGGTTTTTACAGCCTATGATGTTAACACATATGAGAAGAAAATAATTATTTTACCTGTGAAATGGATGAAAGAAAAAAACAACTAAAAGAGCTATGAGTGATGATAAAACTGAAGACCAATAAATACAACCTCTTGCGTAGGAAAACACTCTACTGGAATAAAGCCCGCCCACAACAGTTGACCACAGGGTGGGTACGGTTTTTCTTTTACTCCAGCTTCCCTTCTATCATAAATCACATTTTCTACTTAGACAGACCTTTATATCCTACATGCTGCTAAAACAGCAAGACCACATGGTTGTGGTGGAAGAAACAGAAATTTGCCACATTCCCTGAAAAAATGGGCAGATGTGATTAAAATTTTTGGTCTTAATAGGGAAATAGGGTTGCTGGGATGGCCAGCGTATCTCCCACGCTTCCTTGCAGCATTGTTAGACCATAAATTCAGGGAGTGGTCCAGGCATGGAATCACTGCAATCTGTAAGATAGTTAAGCATGGGGAGCTGATAAATTTTGAGGACATGTGTCAGATTTACAAGATCGGCAGGGAAGATTTTTATCGTTACCTACAGGTTCGCTCCGAACCTGTAGGTAACGCTTCTTCCGGAAGGAAATTAGAATGCTTGACACAGATGCTAGTGGGGTGATCAAAATATTTATGGATGCTTATGGTGAGAACATTAAAAGAAGTACTATAGGCAAAATGTACAGAAGTTTTATAGCTATGAAAAAGACCTCAACAAGACATGTCAGTCGTCGATGGGAAAAAGAAGCCGGTATAACTATCTCAGAGGAAGATTGGTTGCGGATGTGGAAGAATGTGTTATCTACCACAAATTCTTTAACATGGCGAGATTTTGGATGGAAGAATTTAATTAGATTCTTCATCACACCAAAGCAGAAATCCAAAATAAGTGGTTCAGGCACTTCATGCTGGAGGGTGTACGGGGAGGTCGCTGCAGGTTGCGTCCATGTCTTCTGGTCATGCCCTAAACTGAAGACCTGGAAGTAGCACTGGACTTCTCCTTTAGTACCATGTACCTTGGGAATATCCCTGAGGATATAAATAACAGAGACTCATACTTACTGAAAATAATTATGGTTGCATGCAAAAAGGCAATTATTAAACGTTGGTTACAGACAAGCCGCCCCACACGGAAGCTGGTCATAGACATTATTAACACAATTCATCGTATGGAACTGATTACCCTCTCACTGCGGCTACAGAAGGAGAAAGGAGAGAGACTTTGGGAACGATGGGATCGTTATACGTCACGAGACTAGAAACTGATACCTCTGTGATGCAGAGGGACAGCTGCGAATTTGTTTGAATGGAACATGCAACTGTGTAATATGTAATATATGTAAGTAAAATAAGGCGTTGTGTATTTTGGAATATGTGAACATATGTGAATGTGTTGGTTTCCTTTGCCCTCTTTATTTCTGTATGTAAAATAAGATGAAAATCAATAAAGAGAAAGTATAAAAAAAAGATTTTGCCCAGACATGCCATCTAAGCTCCAAAGGGGAGTTCTTCTAGTAACAGTGACTGAAATACATGCACAGATTAACAAAGACTTAGGTGGAACAGTAAGGCAGACTGGCTTTCTTAAAAAATCTTAAAGTCAATAAAAATGTTTGACTTGTTTGATCAGAATCATAACACATCACATGCTGCTGTAGTGTTTTACAGATACTGAAACTTAAAGCTGGCACTAACTGAGCACAGCAGATAAACTTAATTCCTACCACCTACACTGCTGCTGCTGACCTTTGATCTGGTGTAAACATCAAGAAAAAAGAACAATAAAGGGATCAATAAAGTATTACAGTATTACACTCTTTGAGTGACTAGTTGAAAAATAACTTTTACCACACAAACACTAACTTCTGAACTTCAGAATACTTGAAGCTCCTGAGAAGATGCATAAAATTAGAGATGTGCAATCCAACACCAGTGTAACTCCTACCAGACTGAATGTGGACACAGCATGTTAATGAACCATAGTAACAATAAAGTCTAAACCAGTGTTAATTTCAATTGAAAGCAAGCAACTTTCAATGGTTAAAAACATGACAAACCTGTACACTTTATATTTTACTTAACTGAGCCTTAGATTTGCTCTACTATAATCTTATAATATTCAGTCGACTAAAACTAGAGTAAAATATTGTCAAAATATTCTGTCAAAATTAACCAGAATCTATTTGACAATATTTTACTCCGAAACACAACTATGCACTGCACACTGTAATCCCATTTTAAAATTATGAAGCAGTACATCAACATACGGGTTCAACTGTCCTGTATTTGTTGTATGTACGCTGAGGTTCCTCTCCCTCTCGGCTGTCTAAGGTGGGGCATTCTTAATAACAACATTGGGCTAAATAGTTCAACAAAATACTTTCCATCAGCATTTTCTTCTGGTTATCAAAATCTTGCAAGGCTTAAGAGGGGCCTAACATTTTCCCTCCGAATAGTTTCACTTCAAAGCTGAGCAGAAAAAAGTTTTTTGTTGTTCTTTATATGATATAGTGTGAACTCCTCTATACGCGGCACTACAGGGAACATGGCCTACTTTTACTACCAGCTGCCTCACAGTGGGCCTCACTAGAAGCTAACTGCCATAAACTCTAGTCCACTACATCACAACAGAGCAGCAGCTGAGCCGGAGCTTTAACTCGTACACATACTCAAAAATCCCACAACTCGAAAAATAAATGACTACTTCTAATGTTTCCTCACTCTGGTGATATACAGAGACTTCTGGCTGTGTCACCTCAGGGCTTGACTGGTTTTGTTTACTGAGCTGGAAAGTGAGAAACTACAAGTTAAATTTTGTTTGACAAGGTGGGTTTTCTCTTTAAAAATTTCAGTCCAAAGACATTTGATTCCCATTTGGCTCCATGAATCCTGGACATCAAAACATACAGAGGGAGGTGGGTGATTTTATGATCTTATATCAAAGACAATCTTGACATATGATCTATGTTTTAGACACATTATGAAATAAATTGCAGTGCTGTCAAAACATTCTCCTGCAAAAGGAACAAGAAGAAAGACTGTTTGTGACAGAAACAGGCTGACCTTCAATGCAAACACTAGGTAAATAGTGGATAGAAAGACAACTATAGGTAGAGGTATGATGGTGCTATCTGGTAAGCAGAATCGGACTTTCAGTGATCTCAGAAATCAAGCACAGTGGAGGATGAAGTGCCAAAGGACTCATCACACAGGCTTAGAGAACGATTTGCAACTGCCTGGCAACCACCGGTCTCTATGGAAAAATGAGTGTCTATTGCCGACTGGTCTCTGGGTCTATGTGACTGGGGCCTAAAGGGCCAATATTATGGGGGAAATAAACAAACTCAAAGCAGCAGGTACGTTTAATAAATGTAGACACTTTAGAATGTAGAAACTAGTCAATAAATTCTTGAGTTATAACCAAACATTGTTTGTTAACAGAAAACTGAAAGTTTCTGAAAAATTGAGAAAACTAATTCTGTTCAAGGCTACTCTAGATGGCTTCAAACTGACAAGAATAAATGGTCTGATCACGCTAAAACACAATACCTCTGACTTTGGAAGAATGGAGGCTGCAAGGATTTAAAATAAACATGTGAACTGAATTCAATTTTTTTGTTCAACAAGCAAAATATTTCACTGACAACTAAAACAACAAGAAAATAATTTAACACGTAGAAATAACATGCACAGACACATAACAATAACATGAGTAAATTATCATCCAAGGCATGGATGTCAGCATTAATAAACTACAATAGGCTTGATTAAAGTATGGTAAAAAATCGGCGTCACAAGATGTCAAACATTATGATTTTACGCAAACAGATGCCTGAACGTTGAATGCAATGAAAGCAAAGGAAGTTCTCGTCTTTCAGTGTGTCCAGGTCAGTTTAAAGATACTAACTAGGGCTGCATGATTATGGCCAAAATGACTATCATGCTTATTATGCTTAGGCTGCTGCCCCCGCAACCCGGCCTCGGATAAAGCGGATGAAGATGGATGGATGGATGGATGACTTATTATGATCAGTATTGAAACCACAATTATTGGTCATGTTTATTCATTGATTTTAGTGAAAAAAGTTTATTGTTGCACCCAACTGTGACACTGCTGTCACAATTATTGGACTACAGTTTACTAATGTACAAATCTTTGCATCAAAATAAAATTTCTCTCCCTTATTAAACTAAATTTTGCACATATCTTAGGAGAAAACTATAAATATATTTTTTTAAATTGCGCCAAAATCTTAAACAAAACTAAATCAACAGTGTACTCGCTTTCACTTTTTAAATGTATTACATTCCAGCTAATTAAAACATCTTTGCAGACACATCATTAATTGTACCTGCTTGCAATTGAAACTCGTAGCAAAGTACTCCCCAGTTGTGAGATCCCTCTCCACTTCCCCTGCATGCTCTTGCGCACAGTACAGGTACTGCTACTTTGAAAAAAATAATTGCTTTTGTCCAGCATGCTGACCATTTTCCAGAAGCCTGGAGACAAAATATTTGTCCAAATGTAATATGGCTGTGTTGGTGGTTTCTCTCCGTCTTTGTGAGCTGGACTGCTATGCAGAGTCTTCTTTCTTAGAGACGACTTTAGTTGATTTTTGAATGCGTTAGTAACCATTGCATTGCTTTTCTTGGCCTTCAGGCATAAATTATCCAGCAGTTTGTGGTGTGTTTTCAGTCAGTTGAATAAGTTGTGTTGCTTTACAGTTGAGACACAACTCTTCAAAACTCTTTGGAGGATTTTTTGGTTAGCACCATTTGCACTAATTCCAAGAATTTCCAACAATAAATGATGGTTCTTTTCCAGAGACATGCTCTTCACTTTCTACTGTTGTAGACATTTGGATTTTTTGCATATCTGTCTTTTAATGGAGAGTTACTCATCAAGACTATGTCCAAGAAACTTTGTGCAGGAACAGCTGTAATTGGCACATACAACCCTGTGGTCAGGTTCTCAGACACAATGTAATTGTGGAAAGTTAAAATTGAGATCAGGACTAAAATTATATTAATTGTGCAGCCCTAGTACTAATGGAGGCCATCAGAAAATTTAATTGACGCAACAACAAAGTCGTGATCTTCCTGCTGTAAGAGCAAAGTCAGACTTAAAAGTCCTCTACTAATGCAGGCTTATTAACATTATTTGAACTGCTAAGAAAGTAGTAAAGTTTCAGCTTTGTCAAGGTCTTTAACCATTATGTGCTTTAAGTAAATATAGTTTTCAAGCCAGCAACAAATCATCTATAAATGATACTCCTCAATAAAACACAAAATGCAAATGCACTATAAACTCCTGTTATTCATTAGCCCTACTCAAATTATTACATACAACTCAGTGAACACATTGCAAAACCAGAGCATGTTCTTACCTCCTTTATATGTGCCTACTTGCCAGCATGGTACATGCTGAGTGTGTGCACAAGTTAGTAGATCAGTTTGTTTTATTTTTTTTATTACAGGTACCAGAAAGATGGAGGCTGAAAGAAGATGTGCTGGGAAAATACAGGTGAGCACTTAGCTTACTCAGGTGGAGGCCCACGAACAATAGAGTACACACGTCTTTGTGGCAAACACACTCACATTCTAACATTGGAACAACCCAGAACAACCCAGCCGTACAAATGAATAGATTAGTCACATAGAAAATATGCTGGTATACACTAAGCATAGGCAGGATGTGGAAACATGAAAAATGACCAACCAATCAAAATAGAATTCCTCAGAAAGTGGCTTTGAACATCGTGTGTTTGTTGGTGCCACACTGTTTTGGTCTGAGTAATTTAGAAACTGCTGATCTGCTGCAATTTTCCAACCATCACTAGTGTTTACAGAGAATGAACTAGAAAAAAGTGAAGATCCAGCAGCAGTTCTACATGTAAAAAAATGCCTTATTGATGTCAGAGGTCAGTGGAGAATGGGGAGACTGATCCGAGCTGATAGAAAAGCAACAGTTACTTAAATAATCACTCAGTACAATCCAAGCTATGCACTAGAACATCTCACGTTGAAGCAACTGGGCTACAGGAGTCACTGCTGTCATAACAGGTTACAATTCACACACGTTCATCAAAACTGGAAAAAAGAAATTGAAAAATGTTGCCCGGTCTAATGAGTCCCAGTTTCTGCTGCTGGTCATGATGAGTCATAAACAACAATGACAGCATGGATCCATTCTGCCTTGTATTAACATTTCATATTGTTGTTGCTGGTGCAGAGGGTATTTCCCTTATTCTGAATGCATTTAAGGCACAAGACTTAAGACAAAAACATTTTATTCTTTCACTATCGCATTTGAATAAAATGTGTTGAGACGCTGGTCAAGACCAGAGTAAACGATTCCTGTTTTATTCACCCAATTCAAAGTGATTACGTGTGCTGAAATTAAAATGTGGTATCTGGTTAAATTCAAATTCCATCTACTTAAGACGATATTCAAATCTGTTTTGACCCAGGTCTGGCCTCCTTCTGTGTTCCCTCTCCTTCCGCCAATCCACAACAGCAGCTTTGAACTTTAGACCTTGTTTTCTAGGCGGAGGACGAAAACGAACAGGCTGGGCTGTTGGGCTGTTGGCAGACTGTCAGGGAGACGAAGAGGGAGGAGTGAGAGAAAGAGAGGGTGAGACAGAGAGGAGCTTGTAAAGAAAGGAATGAAGTCATGAAAAAAATGAAAGCAGGGAATTAAGTAATGAAAGGAGAAAGTGAAAAAGGGAGAGACAGATGGAAACTGAAGGAGTAAAAGAGGAAAGAAAAAGTAGTATTTGAGAACACAGCGAAGGCCCACTGCTGAAAATATAACAGAAAATAATGAGGCAGTCGAGTGTGGATAAAGAGAAGGAAACAATGAAGATGATTTCTTTCCATTACTCACTGCATGAGCTTTCTTGCGGTAGCACCCTCAGGGCCAAATTTTGCAAATGTTTTCCACACAACTTATAGTTCTTCAGATATGTTAGTCAGGAAATTGTCCTCATAGTTTACAGCTGTCTTTTTTGGAGCCACAGGGTGTCACGTGGTGTGTCCAGCACTGGATGTGGAAGCTTGATTTTGCTGGCTTAGTGAGAAATGTAGCTGTGATGTACACACTGGCAAGGAGACCATTTATTTTGCACAAATCGTATCCACTTTTGTTTAGAGGGCATACGGGGTTACTTACACTTATGTCTGGGTAATGGGAAAATGCCCAAAAGCGATCTGGGATAAAACAGAGGCTCTTTGCACAACTCCTTCAACTCTTTCAACTGAGAAGACACTTGCACACATGATGAGCTAAGGCTTTGTTATTAGTGATCAATATATTCTTATCATCTGCTGACCTGGAACATGTGAATAATGGCAAACAGCAGCTGATTGAGCTGTCATGCAGAGTCAAAGTCAGAGTACAGCTACAGTGTGGAAAACAGAGCCACAGATAACGACGCAAGCAACAAATCTGTTTCAACTGTAAGATAGTTCTGCTGTTTTCAATAATGTCAGCATACAAGGCGGCCCCTACTTCTGAATTATTTCCAAAATTGATTAAGTAGTGGATCTTGTCAAAATACTACATCAAAAGAAATAATATGCGATTCTATTCAAAATTTTAGGACTGACTAAAGCATCTCTTATACTTTTAAACACAGCTGATTGCTAGCTTACAAAGCTAAAACAACATATACATAAAACTGTACAAACTGCACTTTACAAAAGGGTCTTTGTCAAGCAGCTGAGTGGATATCAACATAGACATTAGGGCTGGGCCATATCATATCGTTCACGGTAATACCGGTATAATGTTGGGCAACGACTATCGCGATAGAATATGGGTAAAACGCGCATGCACAGTGCCTTTGTTTTCATACGCACATGGCGAAAAAGGCGACGGGGAATGACAAGGGCGAAAGCAGATCGTTGAATGAAACGGATGAACCAAAATTGGTTTGTAAAAATGCTGCAACTTCAGTGGTGTGGAACTGGTTTAGCTTTCGTCTGTCAGATACACAACAAAGCACTATTTTTGGTAGAGCATGCTAGTGGGCCGTCGTTATTACTGTGTTTTTTGGAAAATACGGCACACTTAAAATCAATCCTTTGATTTTTTTGAAAATCAACAGTGCCCCTTATAATCCCGTGTGCCTTATGTTTGAATTCTGGTTGTGTTTACTGACCTCGAAACGATTTTATGTACACGGCGCTCGAAAATCTGTCAGATGTTTCAGTACGACTTTGCTAAGCTACGAACCCGGACTGCTTGATGGATTGTCGGAGCATTACGGCTATCGTAGGCAGGAGCCTCGCGGAGTGATACGTACTGTGCTTCAACCGTATTGTGTGTGTATAATCTCTTTTTAAGTTTTGTGGATATTATACATGGTTATGCTGAGGATATGTCGGCCAATTTCCACTGGAAATGCGTTTTGGTTAAACTATCAGCAAGGAATTTACATTCGCACTGTTACGTTTTTATACAACTTAAATGCAGATAAAAAAACAGCTGCTTGTTTAAGTGAAAATACATTGGGGTTTTTTTAACTAATAAAGTTGTGGAGTTGGAAAGTATTTTGTCTAGTGTCAATTATATCGTCAGTTATATCGTTATCGCAAATTTTCAAATCTATATGGTGATAAATATTTTTGGTCATATCGCCCTGCTCTACTAGACATTATGCTATTTAAATAACTTAATATTAATAATGCCCCTGCTTTCCCTTAAAGCTGGGCCAAGTAAAGCAAATAGCACATTAATAAAGGCTGCAATTCAGGCCAGATCCCTGCTGACGTAAACTGTGATCTAGTGGAGAGATCTGATGGCGGGGCAAATGGTAGCAAGCACTGGACATACACCAGTGTTTGCTACATTGATATGTTTGCACAGTAGAAAATGATGTGTGGGAAATAACAGAATAATGACAAGCATTTAAAAATTAGACAGTAAATTCTGCATTGGATTTGTACTATTTTCGTGTTTTAAAAGCACATGGAGTATGATTAAATAAGAACAAAACCTGTTTTCTACCACAGCATCTTCTAAGGATAAACACAGCAAAGTGCAAAGGAAATGCTTCACATTACATTTTGACTTAAGCATTATGACACATCCGCGTAATGCATTACATCCGTAACAAAAGACCACAGAACAATGGAAAGTAGCTTATGCCTTCTTTCACAATGTCATTATCAGATTTGGCACACATTTGCTCAACTTCTTATTCCCAATCACTTCTAGATATGGGTTCCATTACATAAAGCCAAATCTACTGCCGCTCATCTGAAATTGCTGTGGATTTTATAGACATCTGTACTGCTTTCCAGTGTTTGCCTAAAGTGAATGGTAACTTCTAATGAGGCATTTCATTACTTTGCAATGTCTATTCATGTTATCAGTGTCAACAGTTAGTGGAAAATGACTTAGCACTTACATTTTTATTACTGTTACCAGAAAGATAAAACGCAATGATTTAGGAGGGCTTCTAAACATTAGACCTGCAGAAACTCCCCTCAAAGCATGTTAGGTCCGACAGGACCCAGTCCTAGTTTATATCAGTTTCATCTGGAAAGGACTTTACTGATTACCTTCAAATCACTATGTAGTGACTCTATATCTCGGAAGTGTGAACATCTTACACCGCCCAGATGACTCAGACTACATAATCAATTACAGTTAAAAGGTTACAGGCTTAAAATAAAGGATCGTGCTTTATCTGTTTTATCCCCAATTCTGTGGAACAAACATTACTTATTTAACACCAGCATGATCAGTTCCTCATTTCAAAAAGCTTTCAAAGACCCACCAATACAGAGTGGCCTTTGTATAACTTGCATTATACAGTTCTTTTCACTTATTTTATATGTATCAAAAGTTGATTATTATTTGTATTATTTTAGTAGCACTAGTATTAGGAGCAATAGTAGTTTACCTATTTGCATAACAAGTCAAAGATCCCCAGTTCAAACCCAGGAGGAGACACAGAAAATCAGGAAGGGCACCTGCTGTAAAATCATGCCAAATGAAACATGTAGAACTGCCCACTATAGTGGTTCCAAGCAAGTAAGGGAACAGCAGAAATTAGCTGCTTTTTTATTATTAGTTAGATTGTTAAAGGATGCTCCAGTGATAAGGCAGCCAATGAAGAGCTTTGACTGGAGGACTTTGTCTGTGTTGGTCTAATTAATATAGTTTCTGTATACAAAGTTACACTATACAGTGCATTTTTTAAAGCTGAATGTTGAAAGTGTATTCAGTAAAATTTATATATATAAGGGTGTACAAAAAAGAAAGGTTTCCCTACCATTATTATTCTATCAATTTACTGAACTTAACTAACCCCCTGAAAAATACCACATAGCGCAATCTGCCTAGAGAACAAAAAAACGAAACCTCAATCAATGGACCTTTTGAACTGCCAGTATAATAAATAAAATAATTATTAAAGTCCTATTTGCCTATGTATCTCTGTTTTTGTTTTTTTGTTTTTGAATTTTGGATAAGTTTTGCCTGGACTCATTAAGGCTAATTGTTTGTTTCATGGGTGCCGATTTCCCCGCAATATAAAGGAAGAATAATAGCCAAACATGCCTCATAAACTTGTTCTGTGTGAGTCAGACATTACTCATGTAGCATGGGTTCATGGCTGTTTTATGAAGAACAAAACAACAATAAATTCAGAAAGAAATACTTTCTATTTAGCATCTCATATCTGTGGGGAGAAAGACAGATAAAAGTGTAACTTTGATGCAAATCCCAAGGATGTTGGGATTTGTTTAAGTCAGTGTTGCTTGACTTAAATCAGAAAGACAAAAACATTTTGATAGAAAGCAAACAATATGACACTTAACGTAACCTAAGGGCACTGTCAATAAGAGAGGCTTGTTCTTTTCCCTTCAAACAGATAAACACAAGAGCTTAGCGTAAAAAAACCCCCCCAAAAAAACCCCCCAGGGACAAAAATATTAATTCAACTCTTCATATGCTTTCCTTCCTCTACAAGAACCTTGCAGCTACTTCAATAACATTTATTGATACTCCCTTATAGAGCAGGGCGATATGGCCAAAAATATTTATCACGATATATATTTGAAAATTTGCGATAACGATATAACTGACGATATAATTGATGCGAGACAAAATACAACTCCACAACATTACAGCGCAAAAAGACAACCTTCCATTTATTTTCACTTAAACAAGAAGCTGGTTTTTATGTACATTAAAGCTTTATAAAAATTTAACAGTGCAAATGCAAATTCCTTGCTGAAAGTTTAACCAAAAGGCATTTCCAGTAGAAATGGGCTGACATATCCTGAGCATAACCATGTATAAAAGTTAAAAAGAGGTGCTTTGCAACATTAAACTGCAGTGTGCAGTACGTATGTTTCGGACCATAAGGTGCACGGGATTATAAGGCACATTAAGCGAAACAAAGCAGTCAGATAAATCAAACTTTATTAAACTCATTCTTCTTGCTTCCTCCACTTCTGTACCATTGATTCATTAATGTTGAATTCTCTGGCAGCTGCTCTATTCCCATGTTGTTGCAGTATATTAATGACTAACCTCGTATTGTGGATGGATTATCTCAGTTGTTCTCCTGACTGAAGTTTGGTCCGTTTACAGCATCCTGCCATGCGATTGCATTTGTCTCTAACTATCAGGAACCTTAACGTTAACTTTTATAAGTGGAAAAGTGTTAGTGTTCGTCTTCCAGCTTCACTGTTTATGTTATGCTAACATAGCTGTGTCGCTAGCAATCACGTAGCACATCATCATCATCATCATCATTTATTTATTTATATAGCACTTTAAAAACACACCTGGTAGACCAAAGTGCTGTACAATACTAATATGCACATAGTAATAAAACCAGACATAGCAATAAAGTTAAAAAACATCATTATATACCAGCTAGCCCAACTTCAGTAACCCTACAAATGTCACTGCTGTTTAGTTTCCTTTCTTCATTTATGTTGGAAGTGATAGCAGAGCTGTACGTTTGAATTTTTTCAGAAATCTCTCAGTCAGAACATGCTATATCATGCTTAGGTAACTAGCGAAACTAGCGTGCTAACTTCCGCTAGCTTCCTGCTAACTTCTAACTCCGTTTAATATAATAAATTTTGTTTTCATGGATGCCTGGAAGTTAAACTTCATAGTTACACCTGGTAAAGCAGCAATGCTGATCGTTTTATTAAAGATGAAAGAATTTAGACAGTTTTTAACTCTCAGTGATGCTGCAGTGTTGTTTGACTGGAAGAATACGGAGTTTTGGACCCAGATTACTCCCAGATTTAAGAGCATCTTAGTCCGACAAGTACGACAATAACGATGGCCGCTTGTATGTTCTGCAAAAAAATGTGCTTTGTTGTGTATCTGACGGACAAACACCAAACTAGTTCCACATCACTGAAGTTGCACCATTTTTACAAACCAATTGTGGTTCATCTGTTTCACTCAACAATCGGCCATGTGCGTATGAAAACAAAGGCACTGCGCATGCGCGTTTTACTCATATTCTATCGCGATATTTCATTTTCCTATCGTTGCCTAACATTATACCGGTATTACTGTGAACGGTATAATATGGCCCAGCCCTACTCCCATACTCCCACGGCAAGCCTCTTTCTTTGCATCCTGACTATTTCCTCCCAGTACTCCTATCACATCAGTAACTTCCCTTTATTTCTCTTCCTCTCTTATTAACAAGAGGTTAACATACTGGAATCAGAACAGAGTAATGTAGCCTGTGGCCACGTCAACGATGTCACAAAGTTAAGGACGAGCAAGGTAAAGCCTGAAGGTTAATGCTTAACCTGATAATAAGGCTCAGCAGGGAGAGTGGGAAACCTCATAAATATAGCCAAAGCCATGACCGCAAGGGAATTAGGCAGGAGAAAATAGCAACGTAATGACAACAGAAATATACAAGTAAAAGCAAGAGATGGGATGATAAAATGGGAATGCAATGAAAAGGAAATAAGCATGAATACTTAACTGTAAGGGAGATTCCTACTAACAGATAAAAGGAAGCCGGAAAAAGGAAACAAATGATGAAAAAAAAGTGAATGAGACAAATAACAGGTGCAAATGTGGGGAAAGAGTGAAAGGAGGGGAAAAAAAAGCTAATGAAAACCAAAATAAACATGAGGATTCCCTGAACTCAGCAGGAACCTGACAAGAAACAACCGCTGCACAAACATTCCCAACACTTTGACTTGAGCAATAATTTCAGTGACATCATTAGATCAAAGGAGTGTGTAAATGCTCCTAAAAGTTCAATGAAGCTGCTGGAAACTGTTTTATAATCCACAATTTGGTAATTTTCTCAAGAAAGTGAAATTAGAAAAATGTGTTAGCCATCACAACAAAGGCTTCATTCAAATGCATGGATGCAGATGGAGACCTTTGATGTAGCTTTTACTACAGCAATTGTTGAACTCTTGAGATAAATAAGCTAGCAACTGCTTGTGTTTTGGCGGCACCACAACCTTTTTATATAATTCCTGTTTATAGTACGATGGAGAGTAAATGAGCAGGAACATCTTTAATCTATATATTGACGATAAACATACCACCTTTGTCATGTTGGAGTGTGATGTAGTGAGTATGTAAATGCAAAGACTGAGAAGCAGAATACAAACAAAAAGTGAGCCATTTATTCAGGCTTGAAAGCCCATTGGTAACAAACAAAAGTGAAAAAACATGAGGGTAAGTAGCTCAACTGACGCGAGAAAAAAAAAAGAAGCAGGGAGCACGAAAGCTTAAAAAAAAAAATCACAAAACGAGTTCAGGGGGCTGGCCTTGAAGGACACCCTCTGGTGGCTTGGCTGGAGGCTGGTGTTGAAAGAGCTGATGGAACGCGAGAGCCTCACTTCCACCTGCAAAAGAGAGAAAAGTGGGAACAAAGGCTGGAGGCTTCTCATCCACTTAATGTGACTGCCAAAGAAGTAGCAGAATCGGAGCTGAAATGGTGGTAAGCACAGAGTCCGTGAGCCCCAGAGCCAAGTCCAGCAAGGCAGATGCCAGATAAAGTGAGCTGACAGAGGTCACTGGCTACTGATTCCAATTCCACCTGAAGCACCCGAAGCTGGTTAGTTAGAGGAGCAATGTGGAGTTGGCTTGCTGCAATAGAGGGAAGGGAGCTGGCTGGCATGAAGCTAAACTAACCAACCCTCATCAACAGTGATTCAGGTGGTGGGGTATTGTGAGTATAATTAACATAATCTGGATTAGTGGAAACTGCCCAGTTAATCTGGATCCTAACTGACTTCTTCTCTGTGAACAAATCAGATGACCATCCACAAAGCCCAATAATCCAGAATAAAAGCCCCAGAAAGTTACTGAGCATTTGAGTTCATCATCTACTCACAGTGTGATGTAGTGGGGACTAGGGATGTGTACCAGTACCGGTTCTGACATAAACAATAGTAACCAGACCGAAAAGCAGCGCACATTTCGGTGCTTTTTTTTCCTGAGATGTCATACACTTTGGATTCTAGCCATTTTACCTTTCCAAGGATAGTAGGCGGGCCCAGGTACGTACGTTCTTTTAGAACAGAGCTACAGATTAAAAATGCCCAAGGCGAAGCAGTCAAAAGTTTGGCTGTACTTCACAGCAAAAGATGCAAACTCAGCAGCCTGCAACAAGTGCTTTAAGGTGATACTGTGCAAAGGAGGTAACACCTCAAATCTGATGAAACACCTGGCGATGCGTAGCGTTTTTATAAAAGCCGAGAAATGCACTGTATTTGATAGCTTGCTACAAGATCTCACACCGAGCACATCTACTGTGGGTGTGTGGTGCCTGTTATCGGACCTGGAGTTTGTAACATCCCCCAAGAACCCGAAGAGGAGAGTCCTGGCCCCTAGCCCTGCCAGTGTAGCAGAAATGATGAGGATGATGATGGCAGCAGCAGCCGTTCTTCTCTGCGTGAGTAGCTTAATGTTGTTCGTGTGTAATTTACGTTGAGTACTCTAACCACGTTATTAAATTAATGCATGTAAGGTGAACTAGCAAACACGTAGTAGTTACATGAGGCTGTCTTCTTGTTTGATACTCCTTTCATCCGGGCCAAAAAGGCTAAAATGACGAAAGAAAAAGTGGAAAACAGCTAAACATGAGAGGTTTTTGACAAAGTCTGTGTTTTTTCCATTGTTTAAGCACTGCTTCCAGCCAAGAGTGATACCATATATGCCCTATAGCTGCAGAAAAGGCTAACATTGTTATCTTTTTACAAAAAAACAGCTAAACATGAGGTTTTTGGACCAATTTTGTGTTCTCCATTCTTTAAGCACCGGTTCGAGCACCGGCACCGTTTCAAAAGTACCAGTTTGGCACCGGTATCGGATAAAACTTAAACGATACCCATCCCTAGTGGGGACTCAATTGCAAAGATGGAGAGAGGTGGAGTACAAACGAAAAGTGAGCCATTTATTTAGGCCAGAAAGTCTATTGATAACAAAGAAAACTGAAAATACCAAGAGGACAACTACAGCATTAGGACTCTCAAGGAATGAGTTGGAAACAAACAACAAACTGAGGGTTTAAATCAGGGAGAAGTGGAAACAAAATAGTAACACAGCTGAAAGTAATAAGAGATTAAACAAGGGAAGTAAAAGTAAATGAGGCACAAGAGGCAAACGAATACCAAAAAAAAAATATGATCACTAAGTGCACCTAACACAGACAGACACTTAACAAAAACATGAGGGGGGCAGGATAAACTGAAGCTCAAGGAATAAAAGATAAACTATAACCATGAACCGAACACAGACAGCTCAAATGAAGCTTATGCTTCATTTCTGATCTGTAATCACTCATCTGCCTGCTTTCCTGGGTGTTCATATGCTTTTCTTTTCTTTACATGACTACAGCTTACCCACACTGTCAATCTCAATACTGTAATCATTACTCCAATCATTTTCTCGCCCGCTTTATTTGAATAGATTAGAAGAATAGAGTAGAAGAATAGAATAGAATAGAATAGCCCTTTATTGTAATTTTACGGGTACAACAAAATTGTGGGTGCTCCACACCAACTGTGCTGGAATAAAATATAAATAGTAGACAGCAGGAATAAATAACAAACAGGAGAATATATACAAAAATATGAGAAAGGAACACAATAGAGATCAGCCTCCACTTCACATGTTTAAATCTGTGCTCTCTGTCATTCTCCCTTTCAGACTCTTTTGTGCAACTCACCTCCTCCTCCTCATCTCCACCTCAGACATCTCAGCCAGAGCTCTATTTAAGCCTCAGTCTTCATCTTCGCCACCACTAGCGTCTAGACTCCGGGGGGTCCTGTCCTAAATCCTATCACTGCTGGGATTTTGTTCTGCCATGATGGGTCATTGGAATCTAACTGCCAAATAAATGAATTTCTCTATCTCGATAAATTATATTCAATTCTTCCTAGTGAGCTCTTCTTATTGAACAAAAACCAGAGAGTATAACATAAAGAAGCCAACAAGTAAGGATCTATAAATACCAAACCCTGGATCCATGACAACGTCTGATTTATAATGTGGTCCAAGTTAATACTGTATATTAAATGATGTTAAAAATCCAGATAAATCCCCATAACTATGGTTACATGAGATTCATTTTAATAGGGTAAATAAAATCAGCATTATACGAGAGAATATCAGGGATTTCTTATTAGTAGACAACTTGAATTAAAGCAGTAATAATAGATTGTTTGGGCCTTTGGGCCTTTGGGCCACAGGACAACCTGTAAACATAACATTCACATATTATCACCTCATAAAGTTGATAAAGCACATGCATTATTAGTTGCCTACAGCTTTCCTACACATCCAGAAGGAAAGGTATTACATTATCATAATTCTTTCAGGCCACCTGGCAATTATAAAGTGTAGTAATCAGTTGTTTTTAAGTCCTGAACCACGAAAAACTCAATACTATGTTCGGAAGCTAATTACTAACTTTGTTTGCATGCTATTTGTGTCTTGCCAGTTTGTGACAGTTGAGTTTTTGCTGAAAACAGTTATGTATCTGGAAACGGACTGAGTGCAGTGCACTAAGAATAAATCAAAATTTTAAAAAACGTCATCTATGCTTTACGAAATAAAAACAGTATTCTGATCCATCATTTCTTTAAAAAAAATAGTTATTGCAGCTTTATCTGTAGCATGTAAATATGACAGATGACATTCAACCACAGGCAAGTATCCTAAAATCACCTGGAGTCGTGTAAGCCGAATAACAAGGTACTTGAGTTGGTGACTACTCTACTCGGGTAAAATTCCCCTCATAAACTAAGGTTGCAAGTCACATGATAATGGAAAGCCATGGAGCAGCAGACATTAGATGTGAAGAATTTCCTAAGCCCCAAACAGCCTGAGGAGACCACGGTTAGTCTTTTTAAATGAAGACAAACTGAAGTTCAGATGTGCATTTTTGGATCAACATGTTTGCAAGGTAAAAAATTCTACCAAATTGCTCTGACACATCTGTGTTAACTTAAGTAAATAAAATAGGAGTTGACTCATCAAGACTCCCTCATTGATTCTCTATTCATTAACTGCACTATATAGTTTTTGTGGCCTTACAACCATTCCACTTCACAGAGAGTTAAGCAGCATAATAGAAGTGTTTCCCACATATTGTTACTATTTGGACAGATTACTTAAGAAAGACTGCGGCTTAAATTCATGTCAGATGTAGTGATGCACAATATAATGGCAAGCCCTGCATGCATCAGCAACTTATGATTCCTGGTATATAACTGTACAGAAATAAAGAGAAAATGTCAGTTGTGTTGAAAAGAATGCATTGAAAAAAAGCAATATCACCGCCATTATGAAAGGTCAAATCTCGTTTGTATGCCAAAGTTGGGAACTCCAAAAAACAGTCCCAAAGAAAGTTTGAAAAAATAAACAAAATAGTTTTTGAAATTTAAAAAACAAAAAACAAATACAATAACGTAAGGTTCCTTTGGCCACTGCCAAACTCTCAGCGTCAAAATTAAAACGCAACATGCCAAAACTAACATATGAGCTTATTGACGTGCAGGTTGCTCAATGTTGACAAAGACTAAATGAACTTTGTCTCACTGAACTGACAGAACCGTTTTTAGGATTCAAAACAAACTCATAAGGACGGCGTCCTCTGCAGCCATATTAAAGGGTTGCTGAGAAATTTGTGGCTGGTGTTTGTTTACCGCACTGTTTCTGCAAAGATGAAGGCATAACGCATGTACTAAACACGGAGCGAGACTTTGTAAGGGTTACTTACTGTTAATTTCCCTTCGAAACAAAAGTGTATTTAATTACAGTGTTTCTTGTAAAGAACTGCTACATTTAACAAAAACATGTTGTTCTTTTTTTTTATTTTAAAAAAATTAAGCAAACCGTTTAGGAGGTTGGATGATAGACTATGACATCAATGGCCATTGACAGTCCCTACTCACCTCCTATTATAATTTATTAACTGGAAATTTCCCGAACAGGAAGCTTCTGCATACATTCAGTAAGTCCCTATACACACAGGTCTAGAAAAAAAGTTGACAACTGCCTGGCAACCACTGCTTGCAAAAGAAAAATTTAAATTCCCCAGCCAGTGAGTTGTTGCTGGAAGTAGTCAAGTCAATTGTGGAGTCCCAATTTCCATTGCACTTGTTCGACATCATGGTAGTTAGTCAGCAAATTAAAATACAAAGAAGTCAGCATCTTCCATGCAAACTATAGGGCAACCGTGCCAGTCTGCCTCCAATCAGCCCCCTCTTTGTGACTAACGTTAACCAGCTGTTGCTGGTTGAAATCAGTTGTTGATTGATTTATTTATTTATTTATTAAAATAGTTGCTGGAGGCAGCAACCTCCAGCAATTACTTGCCAACTGGTTTGGGAGTATATATTTTTAATAATGGTGACCAGGATGGTTGGGAGTTTGAACTGCTCTCTAGGCGTCTGAGATGCAAAGCAAATGAATATGTATTCCCTCAAGTTCTGCCTCTTTTCCTGTTGTTCATTTGGGGTAGCCCTGCTGCTCCATCCTCCTGTCCATGTTCCCATGCCGTTAAAAATCACTATATTTACAATATCAACATTGCGGATCTCGTCCAGTGAGCTTGATGCCCACGTCGTCTCCATCAGCTCTCCACCAGTCATGAGACGATGGGGAGGAGTTCCTGTCCCTAATGTCTACTTTTATATGTAACTGGTCTATGGCATCCCTTTTCGTCAGTCTAACTTCCAAAATTAGTTTTCAAAAGGCTATATTTGTCATACACTAACAAACAGAAATGCAGGCAGAATAAGGTTATTGTTTACAGAAATTAGATTATATTTTTATCATTACTTGACAACGGGAAAGGTTCTTTAAATAAAAAAAAAGAAGTTTTGAGTTGGATTTCACAGGGAAAGATTATTCTATTTAGTCTTGAAAGCTTAGCAAGCTGATTGTGTTGGGTGCGGGTACACTGTATGTGTAGGAACTGCTACCAGCCAAAAGTACAAGATAAGCCAGCCCGGTATGCAACTCTAGCTTGCAGCTCCTTTTGTTCTCTTTAAAGGCAGAAAAGGTGAATTCCTTTGTGTATTATCTTGTTGCGTTAACAAAAACAGGCAGTGGAATGAAAAGAAAGAGGCCCACAGAAACAGTCAGTCCCAACATTCATTATGATAAACACAGGTATTATCTGGACAACTAACAGTCAAAAATGTAGTGTCTCAGCTATGTGTTAATTATGTGCTGTAAATGAAAAACACATTCACTTATACACACTCAAACTAGACCAAAAACACACCTCCTACATGCCTTCTTGTCATCCTCAGACTTGACACCCCAGGCACGTGAGGTGGTCCTGTGTACAGCTGCCAGGTCCTTTGTTGAGTAGGTAATAGTTATAATGGCAGCATTAAGCCAAGTATCAGTTTATCTTCCACCACAGCATTGTTTGAGTACTCCTCCCAACTTGTCTAGACTGCCAAGTATGCAGATGTAAATCAATACCCCCATCACTACCACAAACACCACCAAATGAACCCAAAAGTTCACATTTAAACTTCTCATGAATGAGAAGTGCAGTTAACAGGGTGCTCTCAGCGAGCATTACAACACAAGAACAAGTGCTCAGGACAAATAAATAAATAAATAAACAAACAGATAACGCAGGAAGGACAGACAGATGTAAGAGCACAACCCCATAAAAAACTGGTGACTGTAACAGAAGACAGGGTTCAGGGTCAGGAAAGGGGTTAGGAAAATAAAAACTGAAGTGAAGGATCTTGAGTCTGTCCTTGAAAACAGACTCTTTCACATTCCCTGATGTGGTTGGCAAGCTGTTAAAAGAAGAGTCCCTCCGAAGGAGCCTTGTGTGGCACTCAGCTAAGCAGATGTGCCTCTCACTAAAGGAGAAGAGCCTGACTTTTCCAAGATCATAGTAGTGAAAAGGCAGTTTCTCCTTTTCTAAACCTCATTTCAGAATGCCTCTGTGAATTTTTTCTTTTTATTTTTTTGGTATCAACGATCTATGGTTGACATAGCAAAATGTTATATGGTTTCTAATAAACAAAGCAACTTTTTGTTTTGTGAAGCAAGAGGCAAGTGTCACTTTCACATGTGACATAACAACCTTGAAGTGTAAACACATAGGCTTAAATTTTTAATGCATCTAATTCAAGCAAGGTATTACAGATAAGCGCATGGATACCTGATCATTTACTCGCTCTCTCTGTCTCACACACACACCTGTGGGGACTAAGGATCAAGCAGCCTCTGGGAGTCCATTAGTCCAAAGTAGGTTGACGGAAAAAGAAACAGAAGGTGCATGTTTCACTTTCTGAACAACAACAAAATTTTACGTGGCTATTTTACATATATACATTTACATATATTTTACAAAAGCCATTTGCTTACTTGTGGATTTTTCATTCATTATTTACTAAACAATGAAATTCAGTTTCAGTCAGTTAAAGCACATTTTTCCGTGTGCCTATATCTTCTCTATTTTGAGATAGAGTCACTTTGTATATACTATATGGCCATATCTTGTCCTAACACATCTTCCTCTATTGGAAGGATCTATTTCTGTAAATACATATATTTTTCAAGATTTTATTAAATTAAATTGACTGTGTTTGATGTGCCAACAGGCAGTTAAAAGGTGCAAAAAATGAAGCCCTGCTATATAGAAATATGGCTGTAAAACAAATAAAGCACAAAGAAGAAAATTAGGGTAGCAACATTGTGATGAATGACCAAAACGAACAAAAAATAAAAACCATGTTTCTTATAGGAAAAAAACAATGTATAGAGTTTACAGCTATAAGGAGCTAATGACCACTCTGCGCTTTTCATTGAACTCTTTATAAACCTGCCTATCAAAGGTTAACAGGTAAGATTAGAATTATTCAACAAAATATAGCCTGCTTGCGACAGGTGCAATAACAGTGGTTTACTTCTGTCAAAAATCTGGCAGGTTTTCTAAAGAGTAAATGCCACTCTCTACAATGGCTTATGCTGTGGAAGCTTCAATCATGGAGAGAAAGAAGCGCTTACAGTGGAGCGATCAAACCAGAGATTAGTCACTATAATAAAAGGAGAGGCTCTCGCAGGCGGCTTAACGGGGAGCAAATGGTTTCTTAAAAGAGTTCCTTCAAATCCAAATGCAGACACAAGTATCTACTCAAAACCTGTTATCCAATTCAATTCCAGTTCATGTGTCATTTGAATTAGCTCAATAAAAGCTGTTGGTGATCTAATAATACTCCATACCTTTCTACTTAGTTCGAAAGATTTTAATGCCATCTTCCATATCAGTCTATCCAGCGTCTGTCCAAGAAGGGCCAAATAAATATTCATTGCTTTATTTTTCTTCCTGTCAGTAGTTTGCTTTACACAAGTTGTGATCAAGAACTGTCTCTCTAACAACCATGCCTGATTTTAATGTAGCTTTTATCCCCTTTAAAGTCATCTTGTGCACTTGGCTCACAACTCCTGCAAAATTATTTTTATTAATGTCTGACTCTCTGCAACAGTGTGTCTTTTGTCCCGTCTCCCTTCCCTAATACCCAACTGGTCAGGGCAGACCACTGCCCTTCCCTGAGCTCGGTGGCAGTGGGAAGGAAAAACTCCTGATGAGCAGGAGGAACCCTCAGACACAACCACGTGCTTGCTCAAAGCTAAACAACAGATCGACCCTAATTTTCATCAATCTTTCAAGCTAACAAGTATCAATACTAGGTAGAGATTTGCGAATTACTGGTTTTTTAAGAACTCCCCGCATTAAGTATTGTAAGAACTATGAGCGTTTCACATGTTTTGGTTCATGCAAAGTGAAAGGAACATTGGAATAAGTTCATAAAAAAATATTTCAAGTAAAAACCACAGTCTGCCCCATCATAAAATTACACCAAATGTGAAAACAAAAAAAGATACTCTTTTTCCACCCACTACCTGGCATCCATTTATGAGCGAAAATAACAGGGTTTAGTGGAAAACAACAGCGTCTGACAGAGAAAATGACTCATCTCTCACTCCATCCCTCCATCTCTCACTCTCCATGTTCCTCTTTTTTCTCATTACCAGCTTGAGCACATCCTGTACATAAAAACAAAGCTCAACTTGAATGAGAACATAGACCATAATACTCTACCCAGCATACTACCTCTGTTCCCAGAAGCAATTGAGCAATCAGAGGGGGAAAAAAAGGTTAAATAACACAGTGTCTTAATTATATATTATACAGCACACATACACGCATTTAAACAAAACAAAAAAGAACTAAAAACATTTTTTATATAACCATATTTCCACATATAATATATGAAGTGGTGGCATGAAGTCTGCATTGCTTGCCAAAGTTTTTCATGTAGTTGTGGCAGTTTGCCTCCACCATCAGCTGATTTATTCTGACATTAGTAACAGCTAGTGGGAGGATCTACTGGGAGAGTTTGACTAGATAAGATTCATTTTCCTCCCTCATATAAGCCTCGTGTGAAGGTCAGGCTCCTGCTAAAGTACAATTATTGCTAAGAAAGTGCAAAAAATAAAAATAAATAAATAAAAAGTAAGAAAGTGGCTCAGGTAACTGGCAAGCCTAGCACATGCTTGATTAAAGCTTAAGCTCTTCCATTATTCCAGGGGTAGAGGGAAATGAGACCCCTCAGACTCCAGCCTGTTGGTATCATCTGACAAGACTGGAAATATCTCCAGGACCTAAAGTTTTGCATAGTGCTATATATTTGGACTTTTGAACTCTAAAATTGCACAAATTGATGGAGATCTAAAGACTATCAGCTTGAATGTCTATACATATTATTAAATTGAAATTTGTCCCTGATGCTACAGTCACATTCAGAAAGATTCTTTTAAGAATTCAATAAGATCCAGGTTTTGTTTTCAACATGTGTCTTGAGCCACACCTCATTTTGTTCTATTTCACTAGGAAAATTGGAAATAAGTTCAGTTATGTATTGAAAGATGCAATAAATCACCTTCACTGTGTGATGACACACACTGTTACCTCACTCCTGACCTCCTATGCACATATCAAACATTTGAACCAAATGTTTGATTTGAACCACTAAATTCTTAAATTAAAATTAAATTCTTTTAAATTTTAAGATTCATCACTAACACTTGTTGCCACTGGTTTTAAGTCCAGTATTTGTATAACTTGGCATATCTCCCCCTTCTATAAGAACGGCTTGTCGACAGCCAACCTTCCACTGAGATAATTTCTTATGAGGCTTCAGCAACCAGTGAATAGATTAACTTGAGATGTAGTCCAGAGCCAGTTTCTCAGGTCCTATGTTAGTTTCAGCATATGATGTTTGCTTTTACTTTTGGTTTTTAGGCCTAGCACTGCTTCATTTTTAAGGGCAAAATCCACATCATGTAGAGATATGCCAAATATTTAGCTAATCATTCTTCATGAATCTCCTTGTTGTTTTAAAAATACGACTTTATATCTGCCAAACTGATATCTTTGGTTGAATATATAAAATATGCCGAAGAAATGGGAACAAACTGCGTGGTTTTGACAAATTGTCTAAAGTTGGTTCTTTGCTAAACTCTCTGCTTCAACCCTTAAGTTTGGTGTCTTTCTGAGGCCTGAATGATTCATATTTAAGGGGGGAAAAAACCCTGAAAGTCTTTAGGTTTCTAAAAGAAAAATTTGAAAGACCTTCAGAAAACCTTGAAAACTACTGCTCAGGAAACACTTTAGAAATATTACAAGAAAATCTGGTTCCTTGGAAAAAATTGAAGTATCCGTAGCATGGCTTTTGTACAGTACTGTGCTTTTTTTTAATTTAATTTTTTTAATTTAAACTTTATTTAACCAGGAAGATCCCATTGAGATTAAAAACCTCTTTTTCAAGGGAGACCTGGCCAAGATAGGCAGCAGCGTTTCACAGTTACAGAAATTGCTCAATTAAACACAGGCAGCAGCAACACACATGCAAAAATAAATGGAAAAAATAAAATTCAATAAAATTCAGTAAAATTCAATAAAATTCAAATAAAAATAAAAAATCCGTTAAAATGACAGGCTGGCACATCAAATGTAGCACATTTTGCAAATATTTTGTACTCCGTCATCTACAGACTCCAGCTCTAACAGAGGCCGGCTTAACACACACACTGCAGAACTTTGACATTACAAAACCTCAACCAGTTCTGGTGGGGCAAGGAATATAACTTGGTCTTTTCAAAATACCCAAGTCTGTCCAGTTTTCGGTAACTGAGGCTTTCCACTGTTTTCCAGTCCCTGAGACATAAACATTAACATCAGCAGCAGCACTGCTGCATAAATGCTTTCAGATTAACGCATTGAATTGAAAACAAGAAAAAAATCTCTTGGAAAAACAAAAGGTTCACCCTCATCAATCTTACTTCAAATGGCAAAGGGCAGGAATCAGCAGTTGGGCACACTACATCAAGAAAGTCCAAATCTATTGTCATTTTACTGGATAAAGAAAACAACAGTTTTGACGACAACAAATAAGAAACTATAGAACCACATCTGATGTAATATAATGTAACAGTATTAGATTCACAGAGACTGAGGACAATGAATAATCTGTGTGTGCATAGGTGTGTCTGTGTGTGCACACTGGTGTTTTGGGGGGGGTTTAAACAGCATGTGAAGGACACTTGTAAGATGCTCGTTTATCGTGAAACCCCACTTAAAATAAAGGAGATCCAGATTGCAAACAGCAGGACGTCTTTCAACAAGCATGTGTGTGCATGTATTTGCAAGCGCATGCTCTAAGACACGACTTCAGTTTTGGCTTTTTCTGGCAACTAACTAAATAACTTAGTCTCTGTCAACACCCTGGTTGCTGGCCCTGTCATGCACAATTTCATGGTTTGAAAAATGAAGTAAGACTTACATGAAGATTTATTTAAAAAGGCTTTGGGCATGAAAGGAAATAAAAGAGAATGTGAGAAGGGCAAGATAAGTAGCACCAAAACAAATTTGTGCTTGATTAAAAAAATATATTCTGCCCTCCATCTGATTTAGTGGAAGCCTTCTGACACTCAGGTAGAGGTGCCTTTTGCTCATATTGCTTACACATTTAATCAAATGTCACAGGGCTCTTCCATAAAGAGCCAGATACTCATGTGACATTTGCCACCTGGAGAGGCGGGCAGCGGGGGGAGAGTGAAAAACAACGTTTTCACTTCACTCACAGGCTCCAACGTTGACTTTAAAAGCCACCGAAAGAGCCCAGGAGACTCTCACTGACACTTTGTGATGCTGCATCTCAGGGGGAATTTTGGTTTTAAAACCTAATTGTGCCAAGCTTTGCCTGAGCAAGTTAAAATCATTTAATTAGAATGTCGTGTTTCTCTCCTGCAAGTTGTGTAATGTATGTATGGTTGGAGGGTAAGATGGCGCCGCCATTGTGTGCAATAGGTCGGCAGCCTTGTGAAATTTCCCCTTGTGGGACTAATAAAGGTATATCAAATCAAATCAAGTTTCACTTTGTGCTGCTGCAGCCTTTAGATTACACTGACAGCATTCAATTAAAAAACCGAAACTGATCTACTAAGGCTGTGGTTAGTGCCATAATGCGGATAGATTTTCTGTTTGGCAAGTAAATCAGAGAAAGCTTTCTGCCACACTGGTGGGTAAATGTCTATACTGAACCTGATATGTGATAAAAGGCTCAGAGAATCACATGCAGATATGCCGCTTCTGTTTTTGTGTGTTTGTGTCATGATTTGAAACAAAAGCACACAGCTTTTTGTAACCTTTATCTGTAATGCCACGCCCTCTTGGCTTTGATTAACCAGAACTGTAACACTAGCAACGAGTGTTGAGTAGGGCAGAGTCATTACCGAACACTGCACCGTCAGGTGCAGGTGGCCAAAACTCATTCACCATGCAAATTTATTTTAACATTGAGTGGCACATTCAACAGAACTTGGAGATTAAAACGTTTTGAGTTGTATTCTAAAATTGTCCTCTGGCAGTGTGATTGGTTGTTTGTGTCAGACGACACCTGTCCATCACATGGCTATCTTTAAGTTTTTCTTTTGCCTAATTGCTTTTAAAGAGGATAAAAGGTTTAAAAAACAATGCTCATTGTCCATGTAAACAAACAGTCAGACAATCCTTTTAATGCTGTATGACGGCATTTGTTGTTATTCTGTTTTGTTTTGGGGTTTTTTTAACTTTTAAACAGTTTTTATGACTGTTAAAAGATGTTTATCGATTGTGCCCTAGTATTTAGCTTGAATTTCTTTTGATCTTTAAATGGCATTTCCTTCTACTGAGAAAAGCCACTCCTTTTCTTTTTCTTTTTTTGAAGGCATCTTTCTTTCGCTAACAGTGATTTCATTGAAGTTGTGCCATCTGCCACTGCTTTTATGGATTACTTTCTTGACATTAGTTCAGTAAGTGAGAGCTCACAGAGAAGAGATCGGGGGAGGGGGGGGTGGGTTTGTGGCGTAACAGACAAAGACGCACCCTTAAACTTACACAAGGAGCCTCATCGACAAAAGATTTTACCATTTGAACATAAACAACTACGGGCGGCTGTCAAAATAGGATACGTAAATCTAAATCTGTGAAGGAACTCTGAAAGTGCAGGTCTGTCAAACAGGACGACTATTTTCTAAACAGGAGGTCGACATCACCACATGTGAGAGTAGAATCTGATTTTGAGTGGCAGCTTTGAGTCTGCGGTAACCAGTACAACTGTAAACAAGTGGGATATGGGAGGGAACAGGCTGGGCTAAATGGTGAGCGTGCAGACGTTTAGTCTTGCTTTCTTGACGCCTGCAAATGTGCTTGAATTAATGGATTTTTATCTGTTTGTGCATGCAGATGCATGTATAAGTTCATATACCAAAAACAGCAGCCACAAGGTCTACAACAAATCATTACATACACAAAGAATTGCAGAATACAAAAACCACAACCACACAACAACATGGGGAAAACACGGAGAAACTGTGGGGAGAAGAGAAGCTGGAGGGAAACGATTAACTCTGTTTAGACTCGTGTGTGTTGTTTGTTGCTTGGTTTTTCTTCTCTGGGTTACTGACCGCATATCCAAGAAAAAACAAAACCGCTTTCTCCCGGTTTCAATGTCTCTCTGAACACACACACACGCAATAATGCACACGCAGACATACAAAAGTATGTACACTGGAATTCAGCTTTACGTTGTTTTTGCAAACACAACACAAGCCCAACGCACAGTGTCCTGCTAAAATACTCAGCTGATTGAGAAGTGAAGCTCAAATACGAATAGCTGTTGAATATTTACAAATTTTACTGAAACAGTGCCAACAGCATTGGAGCCTTTTGGATCTTTGCACATAACAGACAACTGTCTGCATATATGCAAAATGAGGCAGATTACTTTTAATAGCAAACGAATAATGATTAGATTTATTTATTGCATCCATGGGAAATAAGCTAGAAGAAGGAGCACTGATTAGGAAGTTCTTGGCAGAGTAATTCTTGTCCATCAGCACACAATGCATAACCGATTAGGTTTATCAGTGTCACTTCCCGCTCATTAGGGCAGATCTGATCTACAACCCTGGTGGTCTTAAACAGTCTTGGAAGCAAGAAAAATGTTTGTTTTGTTTTTTTGTTGATCAACAGGGCATATTCTGTTTCATGTTATCGAACAATGGCAGTCCTTTAACATAGCTGGCAGACAGCAGGAAAAAAAAGGGACAGAAGAAAAAGCATCTCTCGTTGATGATCATCAGGAAAAACTAATCTGTACACCAAGGTCTGTGGGATCTTGCAGCACCAAAATTAAATCAGGTCATCAGCAGTCTGGGGTTGCTTGCTAGGTGTTTAGCAAAGGTTACCATGGCAATAAAGGAAGAAAAAAAAAACCTTTTTTTTTTAAACTGAAAGACCAGAGATAAACCTGGAGATACTTAGTTAAGCTCCAAATCCTACAGGTCTTCTTAACATCAAAGAAACATTTTTTCATCTATATACATTATGAAAAGATTTTCTCTTGCTAGACTACATCACTGTTCCCCAGTGATATTTATCATATTATGGCCTGTAATTAGTGTGAACAATTTCTCTTGGTATTTTTTACAATTAATCAAACACCAGAATTACAGAACCTAACACTCAAGCAGCCAAACAGCAAAATCCAAGATTGTATAACTATACACACATCATCAGCATTACACTTTCTCAGCCAAAAAACCAACATACAGTGATATGCATAACACTAAACACACCTGTGTACATTAGTCAGTGATATATCACGATGTCACTTCCTTGTAGAGGTTGGTGATAAAATAATAAATTGCGCAAAAATGTTCCTCAATAGCGATATGAAACATGCTCAGTGTTCAAGTTCAACTAAACTATAAATGGCAGGCAACAAAAAAGGCCAATGACAACGAGAATAGCACCGTGCTGAACGAATCAAGTAGAGTCACGTCATGTCAGGTTAACAGCATAGGAGTGGGCGGCAACAGCATACGTGCTATTGTTTGGGCTGCTGCACACCAGTACATTAGAAGTGAGAGTTCAGGAGGATAGAGATAGTTTGGCCATTTAAAGTCCGAAAAAGAGAACTTAAAGCATTTGCCTAGTCAGAATTAACAGTTTAGTTTACTATATGTACTCATGTTTTCTATTTTAAAAACAGTTGTACAACGTTGCAGTACATATATCATGTTCAACCTTTGACAGAAAATAAATATTTTAAATAAATATTTTCATATGAATACACTTATGAACCACTTGTTTAAACACAACAAAAAGTGACTGACACACGGCGACTTAACTGTACACGCACCAATTCAGGTTTAAGAGCTATAAAACAGCAACACGCGCGTTAATTGGGTGTAGTGATTAAACAAAATAAGCACAATTTTGAAAACGACCTAAATTAAGTAATCTCAGGACAGGACAGTCATCTTTATGCATTCAACTAAGAGTAACAATTAACTCCTTTACATCAGTAAAGACAGTAAGCATCAAATTGAAGAGCTAATTATCTGATTCATAGGCCAATATGTAGAAATAATATCAGCTAAGTTACAAGGTATTTGTGGAATGACAACGTTATGTAACTGCTGCTGAATCCAGTCAAAGCTGCCATCAGGGAGTCTGGATGGAAAAGAAATATGAGCCAGAGTTCAATTTGGGTTCTTCAGATGTTTTCCTTTTTAAAATTGAGTTGACTTCACTTCTGACCATGGGCCAGGATCACCATAAACTTACATATACTTTATTACATATGTACCCTGCATCTGAAACACACAGAAAAGTAATTTAAAAAAAGAGACCTTCTCATTTAAAAACAAAAACAAAACGTGACCACACTCTCTTTTAATAAAGTAGAGCATCACTTAGATGCTATGCAGATAATGCTATTTTCATCCATAACCCATAATAACTAGAACTGAGGAGCCAGACCTTCAAACAAGTACAGCACTTAATATAAATCTACAGCGGAGATAGACACTGATGACTAA
>NW_005187440.1:4106824-4108627 GCF_000239375.1 Pundamilia nyererei | reverse complement strand
TGTGAAAACCATATGAGACCCAAGGCTTAACATAACAGCTGCTGCAAACCACCACCACAGGGGAAAACTTAACTAATTTACCTACACACATTCAAACATTAATCATGACATTACCAACTACACAATGACTCACAATTGTGTGCTTTTCAACCTGTCAAATTGCAGTTTGTATCCACACATCATTTCACCCATTTAATGAGAGCTGTCATCTGAGAAGAGGTTGTAAGGACAGCGGTACAAATTGATTTTTCCCTAAACCACATTTTTGATTTGTAAAATACAGATGAGTGGTTTAAGAGAAACAGATTTCATACACCTTAATTAAGATTTTTTCTTTTCTGCTGCATGTCTACTGTATTCCTTGTATGTTATGGCCCACACGCTTTGTTCTGTACTCAGTGGACGAGTTATAATAACATGTCTGGAATTTCATATGCTTCTGTTTTGCACCCTTCAATCATAACACTATAATTTGGTAGTATTTGTTACCTTGAATCTGTTTTCTGAAACATCTCTGGTCTAACTACTGCCTGGTGGCATACTCACTATCACAAAACTTGCCTCCATTGTCTGCCTCACTGTGGTGCAAATAATTTCCTTTCCAATTTCCTTTCTAAGGTGAATTAAAATACCTCACCTCCCGGCTGCCCCTGGCTCCCAGCCAGCCCAGAGGCCTCTGAGGCTGGAGGATGGGGGCGAAAGCCTCTACCTAACCCTCACTCTGTATCATTCATTTTCTCTCTCAGGATCTTTGTGAAATTTATGATCCATTAGGAAAAAGCAATAAAAATGAGTTAACACTGTCCAAACCTCTGTAACAGCATTTTATGTTTGCTGCTTAAGTACACTTTTTTCAAATAAAAAGAACATTTGTGAAATAAGTAATGATATAAATTTACTCTGTATGATACATCCCATCAGAAGTGTGCTAACCCATCCTGGTGATGCTCTACCAGAACTCTACTCTGTGTCTGCTTTAGGACTTGGTTTCATTCTGGTTTACAGCGAGTGGGACTCAGGACAGGCGACCTAACATTCCACTGTTTGGCCACAATAGTTAAAAAACACACTGGTTGTTTTTGCTCCATGCTGAATAACACTGGAATCGCATAAAACTCAGAACTGTGCATAATTAAAGGGCTACTATAATTAAAGGTTGCTATTCTGTTCACCTAATATGGATGGAGAAAACTACAGCAAAATGCTAAAATAACACAATGTGTCACTGTTAAATACTACTGAACATACATTTTTTCCTTCTTCATTGTGACACCAACACGTCTTTACAATGTCCAGCCTCTATCATGCATGCCAATCAACCCACTGCTGCATCTGTTTGAAGAGAGACCGGGCCAGGGAAAACAATTCATGGCTTTCCTTTTGCTCTGTTTTTCACTGCTTCAATGTTGAGGTCTAGGCTCTGAGGAGGCCAGTCCATGACTGATAGTGTTTGGTTGTATGTTTTTCTATTCAGGCATGCTTTTCCTCCTGCATTGGCAGTGTGATTGGGATCACTGTCATGCTGAACACCACTGTTGTCAACCAAATTCCAGTTATTATTGCATGGTGGAGGAAAATCTGGCACGTTCCTGCTTTCATAACTCCATCAATTTTGAAATGCACCATGACACAGCCTCCACCATGTTTCACAGACGGCTGTGCAAACTCACTGCTGTACTCCATGGGCTACTAAGAAGAATGACTAAAGATAAGACTGCATCTTTGCCAGGTTGTCCATTATGTGTAGACACAACACTGGTTTAACGTTTAGTGGTCAAGTGACTAAACACAAACACACACACA
>NW_005187440.1:4103405-4106804 GCF_000239375.1 Pundamilia nyererei | reverse complement strand
ACACACACACACACACACACACACACACAAATTTCTCTGGAAGTGGTCAGATACAATTATTGTACTTGCACAGCACTATAATTCCCTAATGTGTTTTCTGCTGTTTTAATGTATTTTCTTCGTTAGTTCATAATTTGTTTTTCCTCAACCAACAAAAAACAGTTTTTTGTTATTTGTTGAAAAATCTCTGAATCGTTTGATCACTTTTTACACAATGACTAAAAATATCCTTCCTTCCAGGCAATTGCTTTTCCGTTTTAGTGACCTTCCTGAAACTAGACCTCACACAGCTAATTTGTATAAATGACTTCCTGGTAGACGTGTGCACAAAGAGTGACCAAAATGGCCATCTGAAGTAGCTAGGTGCACCTGGCCACTGAGCAAAGTTGAAAACAAAAGGAACCATCTAGTGCAGTAAATATATTACATAACGGAAAATGGTGTAAGCTGACCAAAAGGACACAATAATGGCAATGTGAGAACACATTAAAATGCACACACACACACTCAGGAAGTGAATCTGCAAAACAGAGAGAAAGGAAAATCTGAGACTGAGAAAAACAGTGATGGGGAAGTAGCTGGAGGTGACAAAAAACTGGGAGAATTGTACATGGTGTGGAAAAAGTGTGGGGTTACTACACAAAATCAAAATCAAACAGGAGCATTTTCCTTGCGAAACACGAGCTCGGAATACACACAAACACACACACACAAACTTCGGCACAGCTGCCAGATCCAGGAATGTCGGATCTTGCAGACGCCCACAGCCGCCGACACTGAAATAAACGTCATCCACATAGATTCAGACTAAAGTATGTCACAAATAGGGATGGGTACTGGTATCCGGTGCCATTACGGCACCAGTTCTGACATAAACGGTAGTAACCAGACCAAAAAGCAGCGCACATTTCGGTGCTTTTTTTTCCCTGAGATGTCATACACTTTGGGTTCTAGCCATTTTACTTTTCCAAGGATAGTAGGCGGGCCCAAGTACATACGCTCTTTTAGAGCAGAGCTACAGATTAAAAATGCCCAAGGCGAAGCGGTCAAATTCTGGCTGTACTTCACAGCAAAAGATGCAAACTCAGTAGCCTGCAACAAGTGCTTTAAGGTGATACTGTGCAAAGGAGGTAACACCTCAAATCTGATGAAACACCTGGAGACGTATAGCATTGTGTTAAAAGCCGATAGCTTGCTGCAAGACCTCACACTGTGCACATCTACTGCGGGTGTGGTGCCTGTTATCGAACCCGAAGTTAGCAACATCCCCCAAAAACCCGAAGAGGAGAGTCCTGGCCCGTAGCCCTGCCAGTGTAGTAGAAATGATGACGGATGATGATGGCAGCAGCACCTGTTCTTCTCTGGGTGAGTAGCTTAATGTTGTTCGTGTGTAAGCTAACCACGTTATTAAATTAATACATGTAAGGTGAACTCGCAAACACCGTTGTAGTTACATGCGGCTGTCTTCTTGTTTGATGGCAGGTACTCCCTTCACCCTGGCCAAAAAGGCTAAAATGACCAAAGAAAAAGTGGAAAACAGTTAAACTTGTTAAAATTGTTATCTTTTTACAAAAAAACAGCTGAACATGAGAGGTTTTTGGACCAATTTTGTGTTCTCCATTCTTTAAGCACCAGTTCGAGCACCGTTTAAGCACCGGCACCGTTTCAAAAGTACCGGTTTTGGTACTGGTATCCTGACCTAAACGATACCCATCCCTAGTCACAAACACACACAAGCACAGGAAACATCATGAACGGGCAGACACCAAAATATAGTCATCCATCAACCCAAATCTTGCTAAATGCTCAGAATGTGCAAAAGATAAAAATAAAATAAATAAATAAATAAATAAATGAATGTATGGGACACAAACCATATGCACTAACTAATTTTGAAAAAGCAGGAAAAGGGTAGCTGACAAGCTTTAGTTATCTGTCAGCATGCGTAGCAAAGAGACAAATAAGTAGACAGAATCAGCAGACTGCTCAATTTAGGGTTTTCTACTTCATAAAAAATATTACTGTTAGCATAGCGCAAATATGAACATAATTGTAGCCTTCCCTCAGATTTCTATTTCCTAGAGTAGAAATTTTCTCTCTTTGGCTTTAAATGTAAACCCTTACCACTCCTGATCTTGCCAAACATCATAACAGTGCCATCATTTCAGACATGTGTGGGATAATTCAGTAATAGCAGGGTATGAGGTACAAAGCAGAAAATAAAACAATAGTGAAAGAAACTGATATATAAGATATGTGCATTATTAAATTCTTTGTGGTGCTTTTTGCATTTTGTTTTTTTACATTTTTAAAATGCGCAGTTATGCCGATGCTCAATCACAGCTGCAAGAAATAAGTAATGACACTTTATTTCCTTGTAATTTGACTTGAGTCACAAAACTGCCACCAAACAACACACACCAGTAAGCCTGTCTACAAAGACAGCATTTTAGGCAGTTTTATAATTACTGGCGCTATTGGCTTTGCTTCATGAGAACAGCCTTGGTGGCCTGAGCCATCTTTTACTTCTTCACACACCTCCTGCTGTTTGCTGCCGACTAACCCCGTCTACACTTCTATGGCTGTGTTTTCTATCCAACTTTGTTACCCAGCCCAAAGAGCATAATGGGTAAACAAAAACAACAAAAATATTCCAGTAACTTCAAAAAAAATTGTAATACCACAAAACTAGGGACAAAAAAGGGATTTTAAGATTCATTTATATGTTTGAAACAGTAAGACCTTTGTCAACTGAAAATGTACTATATTCAGAGAATACTTGGTTAAAATAGAGCACACTTATTTAAATAACAAAGGCAAGTGTAATAAAAGCAGCATCTAAGTGGCTACACACACACATCTCAGTTTCTTTTATAGAGTTCAAGTTGCATCATTTTCTAAAATAAATCATTTGGTGATGGCAGAATACAGTATACATATGTTAGAGAAAGAGGCTGGCAAGAGTGTCTGCGCAGCAGTCTACTGTACTCTCTGGAGAGCATACTACAAGCCTCTATCAGTGTAGCACTAAAACAAATGTGACCCAAGCAAACTCCAGCTACTGGCAGAAGCAAACAGAGCTTTAAACGGTACAAGATGCAAAAAAAGTGATGGAAAATAGCAACAGGACAGAGAGAAACCGGGGCAGAGAAAAACAAAAAATTGTAAAACGCTGGCAGAAGAAAAAGAAAAGAAGAAACAACAAAAAAACAATGACAGAAGAAAAGGCAGAGACTGCATGATGTAGTGTGACAGAGCACATTTAAAGACATATTAAGATTTTACTGCTAACAGGAATCTGACTTAAGGACAACTTTGTACACAAACCGAAACGCGTGCACACACACACACACACACACACACACACACACACACACACACACACACACACACACACAC
>NW_005187440.1:4089749-4102960 GCF_000239375.1 Pundamilia nyererei | reverse complement strand
CTGATTACCCCACATACATATTTTATGAGTTTTTTTTACTCATAAGTACCACTGCAGGACTTGGTTGTGCATTAGCAACAAAAAGTTTAATTTGAGCCTGAGAGGGTTAAGAGGCTCCAGCCATCACCATAACAATGTGAGCTCTTTGAGCAATAATGTGGACGAGCTTAGTGATGTGACTGAAACCCAGAGGGCTTACAGAGTGTACTCCAATGTGTTTCATGGAGGAGTTGCTACACTAACACTTCCTAAACGACAGTGTGACCGTACCTGGCTTCAGGATTTTTTGGATGGACAGAAACATTAATCTGTGCAGTAAGAAGAAAAATGTGGGAAGAAACGCTATTTGTCTAAATCAATACAACATTTGGATTCCTCTATCATCTGATGCAGAGGTCATCCTACTAACTGTGGTGAATAATTATGGACATTAAATGGATACATCTGTAACAACATTCTCAATTCAGCTGCCATAAAAACAGATCAGAGAGAACTTATTTTACTGTTTTATATTTAGGTTGAAATGTATTGATCTCATAGCTTTTACTTTTTTAGCTTTTTAAAAAAAAAAAAAGAACTTATTGTAAACATTGACATCAATCATCACAGAATTTCACAAGCTGCTATTTCAAACTATTTTAGAAACTCTTGAACAATTTGGAATGGCAAAGAAACAAACAGAAAATACGCGTAAAAACAAAATCCAACTATAAAGAGTCTTAACTGACTATTGCAGGCCATAATATAATACTCTGAATAAGAGAAAATAATAGTGAGAGAGTGTGTGCTTCCCTGTGACTGTGTGTAAAAACACAGAATAAAAGTGCTCTGCCTCTGAGCCAAGATATGCTTTGTCTTTGCTTTTTCTGCTGGCATCTGCCTGTTGTTTTAAATTTACACTGGATCCAAAGTGATTATGGTAAATGGTAAATGGCCTGTATTTGTATAGCGCTCATGTACACGTGTCAAAAAATCTGGACGAAAGCAGAAGTAGTGAGAAGAAGGACATAATTACACCAGTAGTAATGACCACCATAGAACCTGTGTGCACATATACAGTGGATTGCTTGGTCATCCACTGCCCTTCTGGATGACTAATTATTGGACAAACAGGGTGAGATGGGCGGAGTCTTCTGTAAGGGGCCCGTTAAGCAACAGCCAATCGTCTTCAGTGGGCTGGTCTCTCTGTCTCTGTGCTAAGGTAGCATAAGGAAAGTGGAAATAAGAATGGGGGGAAAAAAGAGCTCAGAAGAAGGGTTAGCAGCTCAGTGAAAGCCCCTTACAGTGGGCCTCCGTAGACAGACACAGTAGGACAGACAGAAGCCTGAATCTCATTTCAGAGTTTCATCCTCCAACATTTCTCTGCAACAGTCAGAAATTCTACGATCCTTTTAAAATGAAATATTGACATGATGAAAATGATATGATGTTACCCATTTGAGGGACAGCTGAAGCCAAAATAACATTACACTAATCGATGACCAGTCCTTACTCCAAATTTGCTGCCAACTACACATAGCTGCTTTCATTTTAATTCAAATTACAAAAAAATTACAAAAACTTTTTTTGTCCAACTCAAAACACTCTGCACTGAAGGCTTGGTGTTGAGAGCTGTCCGTCACTCTCCCTGTGTCTTCTGTTAAATAACAGTCCAGTTCGCCATATTCTCATGCACTCTCTGAAACACATGTGCTCCTGGGTTTAATGAGTGACTACAGTAATGAGCCAGTCGTGCTTTTAGTGTGGCTGTAAAACACATCCAAGTGAAGTCTCACATCACTCTAATTAAAAAGCCCAAAGTTTAAATCAATGGAAAGTGTGTCTAATCTTCCACAGAGGTGGCAGCGATGGTAACAAAAAGCTTTTCTGCTGCTTTAAGAAATATCTTTTGCATTTTAAGTTTGGCTGCCTGACTTTAATTAAAATGAATCAAAGACACTTAATGATTTGTGCAATTCAGGATAAACAGTCACAATTTGATTCCTTCTTTTAAAGAGTGTGTATCTTGTCCTCCAGCATGAGCTGTAGAAATAAACTGTGACTGGCTTATTTTTGCCAGCCTGTGGACAAGGTTTTCATTGCATAGACTGAATCTATGGCTGATGGACTGCTTTTCTGCCAGCTTCAATACCATCTGTACATATATCACTCTCATCAACATTCAAAGCACAAAATGTGACGCAGAACCTCTAAAAGTCTGTTCCATGCTCGGGGGTGGGCAGGAAAACAGAAACGTGTGGATTAATTCTGTAATATCCTACAGCAGTACTATGTCTGACATAACACACTCAAGTGATTCAGTTCCATCACTCCTTACTCACCTGTTGTCTAAGCTTATAAAACATTTGTCTCTTTCTATATTTACAGGTATAAAGAATTATATGTTGCAATAAGTATATGCTTCTTGTATCGGGCGTTTGCTACTTATTATTTTAGACCTTGGCACCTTTTTAATCACCTGAACACCAATCTACCTCTGCAGAGACAGAATAGTGATTTTAGTTTCCTGTTGTCCTCTGGGCACATTAAACTGTGCAGGCCATGCTAAAACAAATGCAAGCCCGTGTTTTATTTTAAATCAGTCTAACAGGTAAGTGGATGATGCTGTACGTTAAATTGACTGATCTTAGATCTTTACCTGAAGACGTAATTTTATCACCGCAGCAAATTTTCCAACTATTCATCAAAGGTACGGCCACTTTCAATTTAATTTAAATTGATCTGGTTGAAGGAAAATGTCCAAGACCAAGAATCGGTAATAAATGTTTTGTTTAAAGCCAGAGTGCACAAACACTAACACAATCATATATTACACAGAGATTGTGTTAGATTTGCCATTGTCTATCATTTTGATGCACAATGTGATAAAAAAATTTCTGGCACAGTATTATTTTGTCTGTCATTTTATTTCCAAGGCTTTTTAATGATTATAGCACAGATTTAATAGCATTACAATTTATTTTAAATGACAATAGCAAAAATATAAAAAGTGCATGCATTCATGAACTCACTACTACCACACTTCACACCTCATAAGGAAGCGTGATAGCATGGTTAACATTTCTTCCAAGGAAGCAAACAGATGTCACCAATTGAATATGGACTCTCAGATGGTGCAAGTACCAGAGCTTGTTATCAGTTTTCATTATTATTTTTTTATTAAAAAAAAGCAAAAATTTATCAAAACTGACATTCAGATCCTACTCTGCCCCATATCTTTTTAAAAAACTGACTGGTTGTTTTTTTTTCTATTAATACTTGGCCAAACATGGAAGCATCATTGAGTCGACTTTGCAACCCGAGCAGCTCGTACAAAAAATGTTTTTAAAAATCTTATGCCTGCCGTGATGGACACATTTTGACAAAGATGACACCAAACAAAAAACAAAGTCAAAAACGAAACAGCTTCAGAAAACAAAGTCAACACCACCAGTCTGTTTCAATACTTGAAGCACAATCATATTGCAAAATATCTTATGGGCAGGGATAGCTCAGTAGCTAGCGTGGTCACCCCATGATCGGAAGGTCGAGGTGTTTGAATCCACTGAACGGCTACTCTGAGGTACCCCTGAGCAAGGTACCGTCCCTACACACTGCTCCCCAGGAGCTAGATTGGTGGCTGCCCACTGCTTCACTGAGTGAATGGGTTAAATGCAGAGAGGAATTTCCCCACGGGGATCAATAAAGTATGCATTATTATTATTATAAAAACCCCACCTTGACAGATAGATAACACAAAGTAGCAACACATTTATAGTACAAATGTGCAAATGTTGTCAGTGAACAATCATTCAGTCAATTCAAGCCAAAATGTAATTGGGATTTTAATTTAGCCCTAGCAAGCTCTAACTTCAACTCATTCTGTCCTGTTATTATTATTATCATTAGTAGTGGTAGTATTTCATTTAACAGTAGCTCCACCACCAGAATTTTAATCTGTCGCTATGGCAGCGTGCAGTCTGATTTTTCTGTTAAATGGATAACAATATTCGGTTACTGTGACCTCTGACGAAAAACCCTCACCCAATATTCAACCATCCCTGCAATCTTGAAAACTACATCAAATTAAAATGGCTCCTGACAAAACATTTTAAAATCCCTGAGAAAAGAATTTCCAGCAAGAGCACAGAGGAACTGTTTGTCTCTTGACTGGAGATCTATTATCCAAAAAGCTTTTTATTTCCAGTGGTGCAAGCATTTTTGCCTTGTGGAAATTGAACCTCTAACCCCATTAGTGTTATGCAAAGTTGCACTTGACCACAACATAGTGCACAAACCCTGTGATCTACGCCACTGTTTACCAACATTCAGTGTGGGACCCAGAGAAGTTGCAGCTCTGTGAGCGCTACTTGCATGGTAGCCTGTGACCTTAGGCTGTGAGGTCAGCTGCTATTGACGTTTATCTCGCCAAATCCCTTAGGGCTTCAAACAAGACCTAATCAGACTAACCACAACACCAGAACCTCCCCTGCATTTATGTTGTAGCTACACAATTACCTCTCATAAGGAATCTATTAGCCCCTGTTGAGCATGTTCGCATTAAAAAGGGAGGTGGAGAGGAGATGTGGCTATGGGAATAAAGGAAAATCTATTACATGTGAACACCACGAAGCAGAAAAATATCTGTTTTCCTCAACTGAATTTCCGATTTATCATTCATAGCAGAAATCCAACAGCTGGCAGGCTTAAAATTTTGAAACTACAAAACACCTGGTGTCTTTTAGTCTTTTCCCTTGGGGGAAAACCTTCGCCACACAGGGAGTGATGTGTTTGTTTTTTAAAAAACAAACAACAAAAAACTGAGGAGATAGTGGTTGGTGTGATCACCAGAGCAGCAGAAGAAAAAAGAGAAAAGATATTGTATTGAGTTTTTTAACTGAACAGAAAAAGGTCAGAGAGAAAACACTGAAAGCATTAACAACAATATATGGACAAATTAAAACACAAGAATGAGAACACTGCTACTGTCAGTATACTTTAAAGTTGTGTCCACATACCTTTGACGGTATTATAAATACTACCTAATAATAGCCTGATTCATTCATGTGTGGTAAAGGCCAGCAAGTGCTTATCTCTCTAAGCCCAAAGACAACACCCCATCCTGATCTGATGATGGTGGTTGAGCTAACCGGTACTGCTATTGGCTAAAATGAAGGACATGATATTTCGATCTGCTCTGCATTGTCCCCTTTTTTCTGATGATGTTGCACTGTTGCTCTCCTGTATGGTAGCAAGCTCTTCAGCATGAATTTTGCTGCACATGCAAGTGCGTAAACAAGGAAAACTATTTTTTTGCGACCATGACTGACTCAAGCTGTAACGCTCTGAGAAGCAAAAAGATTAAAAAGAAGAACCTCGTCTCTGTATCTCTACTAGGATTGTGCCGATGGATGATGTCGATATCCATCAGCACCAGGGATCGGCAACTGTCAAACCAGTGGTGATAGTTTGCTATAGTTTTATGCTTTTCCACTTACAAAATACTTGAATCACAGTAATGTTTTTCACACCAGTTGATATTGATATATATCATCATATAAATCAAATCACTATTTCTGTCAAGCTTAAAGATTCCTTTTTACTCCTTAGATATGAGGTTAATTTAATTTATTTTTGTCAGAATTTGAACATGATAAATATACTGCAAGACATTTACAACTGTAGGTGTATATATAATAAACTAAACTCTTAATTCCGACCAGTCAAAGGCTTCAAATGTTGCAGAAGCATACAAACAAAACGGGAAACTAACTCCTTTGGTCAATTCCAAACAAATAACAAGAACATGATATGAATGCAAAATAAATCTCAAGAGACTACTCTGTATTATTTCCCTTATGGTCCAGGGTAAGCAAGCAATCAGCAAATTTAATGGATACTTTAAAAAATGTACAGGAAGTGCATCACTGTCTCAGTGACATAGACAGTGAGGCTCATTTATGGATGTACAACTTAACCACAAATCCAATCTGGCAGCAAACTAGAAGAAGACACAGCTATTCAACTGTCTCTCTATGCCTCAGCTGTGAAAATGCCCTCTGAAAGAAATGACTTGGGCCAGGGAGTTGGCAAAGAGTGTCAATTACTTTAATCAGCCACTTAAATTCTACATGTGCTTACTGGCACCATGTCTTTTCAGTATAGTAGTCTGCTGCATTTGCGAAATCACTGTCTCTTTGTGTTATCATTTATTATTTTATCACCAAGCCCTACTTGCAACACAGATGCCACATGACTGCAGTTTGTGCAGAGCCTATTGTCCAACCCTAATCACTTATTTTAAAAGCTAGAGTGTCCAGGTTAAATGTAAGATTAATTAGTACAATTAAGGACATAGTCATTTTATTCAACAAGCTTTATTACTATTTGGATCAAGCAGCTTTAGAAAAATAACACTATTGCTTCTGCAGGTGTTTTAATCAATAATCCTCAAAGGAGATGAACAGAAGTATTCAGTTGAACTCACACCAGCAAATAGCCAATTCTCCAAATCAGACCCAAAAGTTTTTGTGTGCAGCATGCCAAATAAAAAAAAACACAAAAAAAACCCCCTTAAACAATCAACAAGTGTTATTGAAAAATGCTGACAACCAGGGTATGGGGTTACCATCTAATACATACCCTGATATTAAAAACTGATTTTTATAGGAGTGATTTTAACCAGGGGATTTGGTTTTATTTTGATTTTATAATGAGCCTTCCCTCTAAAATTTTACATTTTTAAAGTGATTGATTTTCTATCCCCATCAGAGCAATGACTCTGTTTATCTTATCTTCAATGTTTTTACCCAAGATCACTTTCAACATGTAAGAAAAGTGGTTGTGCCCGCATTGCCACGAGACTTTAGTACACAAATCACAGATGACTTGACCGGCATAAAGTTAGACAAAAAAATGTAACACGCACTAACAAGTACGTGTGCATGTGCACATGTATGTACATGTGCATTTCATATTCCTGGGAATTTCAAAACAGCACTCTCCACCTTGAAGACTCTATGCATCTGTTATCATTTTACAAGTTGCCTGTAACTCTGCGAGTACAAACCTCTCAAGCACAATGTGCCCCACTAAGCACCTCATTACAGAAGAAAGGTTCTGTGTATCCCGCTAAGGTAATAGATGGGAGGTAGGATCCTTTAAATGAAATAAATAACACTGCAAAGTGGCAGAAATTACGGTTTCTGCATTGTGTTTTTCCTCGGGACAAAGGAGACCAACAGGCAGGTAAGATCAGAAGAGCTAGGCAAAAAAAACCCCAAAAAACAGATGTACAAATAATGCAACAAAACCATAATATGACAAATTACCAGCTCATTTTCTTCATTTTAGCATTAACTTTCTGATGCCCTGGTTGCCTTGGCATGAAAAGATGTACAGAGACTTTAGCACTAAAAATAAAGCAAAACAGCTATATAAACAAATAATAATTAAGTCAAGGAAACCACTTTCTGCGCAGGTGGAAACATCCCAAGAAATATGTCCTGCTCTTCCAGCGAGTAAAACATTTACCTCTTCTTATTTAAAGCAAGCCTAACAGTGTGTTATTAAATTGAAACACATAAGAAACACAAATGATATGATGGGCACTAAGGACTGAGAATGAAAGACGCACAGGTTTCAGGATAGTTAAAGTTTACTTTGTGAAAAACAAACACTGAAATTAATCACTGGATGGTGTAGCTTTGACCTTTTAGTGGCTCGTATCTGCTAATGCATATTTAAGACATAAAATAGAATGGGACAGCAGACTCAGACAACATGTCACCTTACTGAAGTCTATGCATGTCTACTCTGCTCCCCTTGGCTCCATGCTAATCTGTCCCTTTGTCTTTTCCCTGCAGTCTCCTCAGCACCAGAGGCGGACAACCTCTGAGAAGGAAAGTATGCAACCCCGTAAATTATTGATGTGTCTAAAGCCACATCAATAATCCGCCTGCTGCTTTGCACGCCAGGCTAACACATGTTCATTTTAATGCAGTGTAATAAAGGATAGGGATTTGCGCATTGGCCTTGCTGCTGGGCTGCAGGGGAGGCGAACATACACATGTAGAATGTGGAGTAACAATAACACAACACACAAAACGACACCGGGATGAGGCGAGTGGAGAAGCGGCAGAGCTTCACAAATATCCCGAACACGGGATATATATTTTTTTAATATACAGATTTCATTTTGTTTGCTCGTGTTTAACTGATAAGAATCGCCACGCACGCTAAGCGAAGCTGTGATGCACCACAAAACCAAGCCAGTGAGTTCCGTCTTACCTGATGTTGCATATCAACCTTCACTTTTGTACAGTAGCAGAGAGGTGCCCAGATGTTGCAGCCAGGTCACTAACTAGTGGAGCTAAAGGTGAACAATTTCCCCCCGCGTTGAAAAACTTTGCCCTCTGTATAAAACAAAAACTGTAAACAGAGAAAGAAAGAAAAAAAGACAAGTGAATTAAGCAGGACTGTCTAACGGTCAGTCGGAGAGGTGGGAGTTGGGTAACATTACCGCTGACGTGCCGTTATTTCGTGCATGGAAACACTGTAGCGCCAAACGTCATTCTACAAATCTGGCGATTTTAACGACCTGACGTGCTCGAGGTAAACACGTCCAGAGGAAGGGGCTTTGGACTTTTTTCCACAGTCATTTCACGGGCTCGTGTGTGAGGAGCAGTAGTTACACATGATGCAACACTTCATTCAAACTAAACTTTGCAACACGTCCACGCCGCTTTGCCATTAAACGCTGTTTTGTTTGCCCGAATAGGACTTGGAGCGTACAACCAAGTGCTTACGTGTAGCCAGAAAATCTAGCAAACTGAGCATTTGCGATACCACCGGAGGTTACATGGCGTGTAAATGTGTCGGTACATATTCAACTGACACATAATTAAAAAGACTCTTTTTTTTGCCCCTTTCCTTTTCCCTCACACACAAGCGGGCTGAGCCTGATCGAGGACCGGACTCGGGGTAGTAAAAGAAAAAGAAGAAAAACAGCGGTACCAGCGGTCACACACCGCCAAAGTGTCCTTTAATTTTCACACGCCACGCTTATTACTGAATTGTTGTGTTACAGTAGCGGGACGGCTGTGAAAATGGCCTCTCTACAATGGCATTACACCTAGCCTCACTGGACGCATTGTTTGTGTCAGCTGCATGTCAAAATAATGCAGACCGCTAGAGAGCAATGACAACAGCTAACGTTAACGGCAGCACCACTTTGCTGGCCTGAAAAGCGCGTGTACCACTCGGCTTGAAAAGCAGTTTTAAGCTAAACGAAACGAGAGGGGGTAAATGGCCTAAGTATAATGCTACAAAAGTGTTATAACACGTCAGACAGCGCGAGGCACGCCCAAAGGTACGGGAAAGTCTAAAATAACTTACATTAGTCCATGCGAAAAGCAACGTAGGCAGACGCTCCGTTAGTCCAGTTTTTTTTTCAGATCTGTATCAACATAGATGGACAGCACTTCTCCGTAGTCCCGCCCCACATGGTTTAGCAGTCGGGCATATCTGTACATATATATAATCCCCCTCCCAGATGTCCAATCACAACTCTCCACTCTGGAATAGTGTCTTTTCCCATTGGTCGAGAAGCTTATCAGTCTCGTGCTGAGTTTCCAGCTGTCTCCGTACCATATAGGGGTGTGTCGTGACGTAGCTGACGGTCCGATAGATAGTAAACAATTGCAGAAATAAACCTTAAGAATATAAACTGAAATAAGGGGTAAAGTCGAAAAGAGTAAGGGCAGCTTTTAAAGTTCAGGGCGTTTAGCTGTATGAATCTATAAAGATGTATACTAAATATACTACACGTGTTTAGACCAATTCACGGGTGTGTGTATGTGTGGGTGGGTGGAGGGATCTGTTTTAATACCGTTGCATTTGAAGCTTAAATGTGTCCGCATTTCTCATCATGAATCATATATGGTTCACCTATACATAATATATGAAAGTTCCAGCTTCTTCTAACCTTTGTGCTCCCTCTGTACTGGAAACTGGTGGTAGCTGATAGTATACCCATGATGACGGGATAACGGCTTAGCCTAGAAAACATTTTGACCGACTCGCCTATTGGTATGTGTCCATAATTTACCGTATATTGGGACACACGCCAAAGCTAATTTGTTTACTGGGTGAAAGAATTCTGTGGGAATGATAGGGCCCTGTGGTGCTATTCTGTGTCACCCCTGGGCGGTTACTGTAGCACATCAATCACCACATCGCCCACTCTGTAATTAGAACTGATTCTCTTCTTTTAGCTATCTCTTGTCATTTCCCTGGATGGCTCAGGGCAGGGTATCACTCTGTATGACTTGGTTTATGTTACTTATTTATTTATTTATTTATTTATTTGTTTATTTATTTATTTTTTGCTTGATCTCATTGCTTTATGAAAATCCCATGAGCTGGATTTCAAACCTTCCAACCTATGCAAAGCTGGCACTGACAACAAGCCAGTTACATAAATCCATAAGTTTCTGTACATGTGGGACTGAAAGCACTGATACCATGTGAGCATATTGATGGCTTGAACTTTTCTGTAGAAGTAGGAATTTTTTAGCATTTGGCATAAGGAAACTTGTTGTGCTTTGTTTTTGCAGCAGACCATGCTAACTTTCTCTGCTCTATGCCCCTGCAATTGCTGATAGACCTCCTGTCTTAATACACCTACATGCTTTGCGTGTTCTTAGATGCACTGTAACATTGAGATATTTCTCTACAGAAGTAGCCACTGTGGTATCTCGATGCATTTACATGTCTTTGCGTCACAGTGTGATATGCATGCGAGCCTAAGCCACTTCTGCATCCTGTACACTATAGACGCATGCTGCAACTTACTGAAACATTTTCCACAAGTGTCATTTATCAGTATGTTGTCACCATTAATGCTTGATGACACACAGGTTGAGGCTGTGCAGGTCAGTCTAGCTGCCGGAGGTCAAAGGTATTCACGCTTTCCTGTTTAACCTTTCAATTCAAGTAAACACTAACACATTGCTCTTCTCCTTCTTATAGGTGCGACTGAGCATGTCAATACATTATCTCGCTGAGTCATTCGGTCATACAGTTATGTGGCATTATTCTGTCAAAGCCTAATGTCGGCTTGATTACTGCATTGAAAATCTTTACTTTTAAGCTCTGCGCCATGAGGATAGTCAGCAGTGAATGGCACTGTAAAGGTCATTCGAGCTGACGACTGCAGATTCTCATACTTCTATTCATGTCACTCTCCCATTTTTAAGAGCAATTGAATTGCATTGCCTACTTGTAGTTTAGTTGTCATTTTCTGCATATAAGGAACAGGCCACCTTGGTTAAAATGATCTGTATGGTTGGATATCACATAAGGGAGGGAGATCAAAGCTTTTCTATTTGTTTCCCGCTTTTTCATTTAAATATTAACTGGGTTAGACAATCTCCATTTACTAACCAAATATGGATGTCAAAAAACTAATGTTTACTGAAAAATATAATGGAATCCTTCAAAACTGGATATGTGGTTCCTATCGCCAAATAGCCTTTGTAACTGCAATAAATGCATTATTCAAATTTACAGCAGCATGGCTGCTCCCATTTGGCTGATAACAGTAATGTTTCTTCTTCCCCACCCCCCGCCTGACTTTCTTATCTCAATCAAGCGGTGCATGAATCAGTGCAGCCAGCTTTAACAGGGCAAATATATATGCATGTACATTCATAAACCAATATACGTGACAATCACGTGTACGGGATATTTCCTCTGTACAGCGTTGCCTGTGTGTGCATGTGCTGGAATCTAGGCCATCCCTTGTTGCTTTGTGTCTGAGAGGCGGATCAGTCTATACGATGCAAGGCATATGGGCGTGTTTATGTCAGGGGCATGCGCACAAGGGACTTAGTCTTCCTCTGGGTTTGTGTGTGCATGAGAAAGAGAACAAAAAAGAGGGAGCGAGAGAGAGAAAGTGAGCGAGTATCACATGAGATGCCCGGATTTTCTCGGGGTGTTTTCACTGTGCACACACACTACAGCAATAGGAGCAGAAGAAACACGAGGACTCCTCATAGCTCTCTCTTCCTCAATAGTTTCCTTCCTAGAACTCGGAATGTCTCCATCTCACTTTAATGCCCCCACCTACTAACCAACGCACACACACATACACACACAGCACTCTCTCCCACTCACAGGGTGAGTCTAGAAAACAGCTGGAAAAGCAAATAGTTACAGGCAGCCCTGGCCCACTGGCTCTTATATATGACTGGACCTTTACTTGGATGAATGCAGTCCTCACACTGGTTTTTCAGCTGCAGTCAGAAGGCACAAAGACCAGTGCAATTGCACAAACCTAAAGGAATGCTGCAGTACTTGGCAAACACACTCTTTGATCAGCTTCACAGTGTGCAGCCAGAAGATTGGTTGCTGTGTCCCCTGAGTGAGCCACAAGATTCTCAGGGATGTTTTGGCACCTACACGGCCGCACACAGGAACACACTGTCCAGGGAAAGGAGCATTCTCAGTAACAATCAGGCCCTTTCCTCTGTCCCCATTTTAAGATTTTTTTATGCTCCTTGGCTCTGCCTCATCCTTCAGCTCTTCGACAATGTCATCACAAGCCTCCAACATCAATAAACTGGACCCAATATTCTCAACAAATTTGCTGCATTCTTTCCATTCAGACACAAGGAAATTTGAGAGCTGAGCAAAAGTGGAACATGGGGTCAGTAAGTCAGCAAATTGTTTTTGCCACTCCTGCACAGACCAGGCTTTGTTAGCATAGTCCGCTCTGATTAGAATTTACAAACCTGAACTGTAATGTTATTGGAACTAGATTACAGTCATGTAAATGGAAATCCATTTTACAGTTTTATTCAACCAGAAAACAGTTAAAAATAAGGCAACAACGACTTGAAATGTGCTACATTTCATGGTAATCCATCTTAATGTTGAGACATTTCAGTCGTAATCACAAATGTCATTCTTGGGGTAAGACTAAAGCCCATGAATCACCAGAGTAAGCAGGACTGACTTATTTATTTCCTCTGTTTATAAATATCAGTATAACATATTACTCATGTCCGTATTATAACAAGCCATATTTCTTGTGGACAGTCTTCTTCCAGACAAGGTGTGTCCTAGGATGCTTAAGGCGTGTGCTGCTGAACTTGGGGAGCCGCTACAACGAGTCTTCAACCTCAGTCTGCGACTGGGGAGAGTGCCCGCCCTATGGAAGACATCCTGCA
>NW_005187440.1:4080807-4088211 GCF_000239375.1 Pundamilia nyererei | reverse complement strand
CTTCGGTCGTTGCTGTGCTTTTTTTGGAAATCGAATTTCCCAGAGGAACCCACCCGAGGGATTAATAAAGTTCTATCTTCTTAGCTAAGTTCTTCTGCTCTGTAATGAACGCGGTCCAGCAAGAGTGCAGTGTAGAAATGCAGCAAATGTGTTATCAGTGTAGCTTTGTCAGAAATCAGGGAGAACCTTACAGAAATCAGAGCCGCCGTGCAATCTGTCCATCCATCTGCCATACTCAAGTCTGGCACTGCGTTTCAACATAATTATGAAACTCGAGGAGTATTTCTCTCATACACAGCAGATAGTGCCTATTCAGCACCTTGCCCATTGTGCACTGTTAAAATTCTTACAAACCACATAAAGGAAGTTTTGTATCCTGAGATTAGTGGTACCAAGTAAAAGCTCTGACCGCCAAAATCCCACTGACGCTGCAGTCCACTTTACGGAACATAAACAAGAACCAATCGAGCCGCAGAAAATGTGAAACTTGACCTGTTGTTTCTTTTCAGAGTTTTAAGTTTCCTTTTGATGACATGTTTTCTACATGCGCCAGTTTTACTTACTCATCTGGTTACATGTTATGTAAATGGTTGGCCTTTTTTTAACAAAGAGGAACTGATTCTGTTTATTTGACTCTGTTTTTAAAAAAGTGGTTTTTGTTCTGTTTACAAAATACAAAAAGCATTTTTCAAATGTGAGATTTTTCTTGTCTCACATGTCTGACACATCAGGTATTTATTTTACCATTTCAAACAATTTGCTTCTTCCTTTTTAGATGCTGTTTTTTTTCACCTTCAGGTTCCAACAGGGACATAGAATGTGCTCTATACAAGCAATAATAATACTGATAATAATAATAATGAAAAAATAAACAAAAAAGCACACACAAAAATATTTAAATATCTCTTAAAATTGCATTTGAGCTTTTAATTAGTTGTAGTAAATGATTCCCTTAATCATTTAAATTTATTGTCAATGGAGATTTTTTGTAGAAACCTGCATTATATTTTATATATGTTGCAACACAATTTTACAATAAAATGGAATGAAATATCTAAATCACAATACTTCATAATATCATTTACTTTAAATTCATTAATATCATCAACAATTTTCCCTGTTTGTGGATATGAAAAGGAAAGAACCAGCAGAACACATGCAACTGGTTTCCCCCCAAAATAATGATTATGCTGAAGACATAAATGTCTCGAAACTACTGTGTAAATGTGATGCAAATATCTTTATAGAGTTACTGTAACAGTCATTCTTGCACTTTCCTTTTTCTCAGAATACATCCGTGTCTCACGTTTCCTCAGGAAGTGATGCGCTACAAAATATGTTGCCTGTGTAAACTGCACATTTAGACACACCCAAGCACTCCTTTCTGTGCCGCTGGAGCTCATTTTATTTGTTCACAATCTGAGAAATCCAATATGTTACGTTACTTTATTGCCACTTGGCTGACGAGCGCATAGGGGTGGGGTTATTTGATGGATTATTTCCAGTCTTTTCAGCTCCTCAGGAAGCGTTTAATGTGAAGTGGCTGGGTGGGAGAGAGAGCGCAAGCACTTCCAGCCAGAGTGGAGCAGTCCACCGCGAACACCTACACAGTCATAAATCACCTCTATCATAACACACCACCTGTGTACAGACAGAGTCTGCAAAAATAGTTTCCATCTGCGCTTAAAAGAGATTTTTATTTTTTATTTTGGTCAAATGATGGAATAATTGTAGAATTATTCAATGTGGAAAAAACACAGGCTGCTCTAGGAGTTTACAGCTTAAGTAAAACCATACAACAGCAATATCACAGAGCACTTAAAGCTGTATTTTTAAATAAAATGAATTTATACATTTGCATCAATGCCTAATACACATAAATGTTCAAGTAGTTGGGATATAGGTTGACTGAATAGAAGCAGGAGGATGAAAACACAGAAGACTTTTCTTTAAAAAACAGTTTTCTTACTTTTTTGCTACTAACAGTTATTTTAATTGAACCCTCAGAAAAGAATTATTCTTACAAGCTGTGGGGTTGTAATACTTGTCATAAAGAGCTCAAAGTGAAATGTTTTAAATAGTTTAAATGTTTAAAACCAAAACACTTGGAAAGCACCTGGCTGAAAAAATGCACAAGATCGCTATTAACACAAATATTTTGCAAAAACCCTGAGCTACAAAAACGTTACAAAGTAAAGTAAAACCACACAAATGTCTCGGAGTAAAATAGCTTTCCAGAAAAGTAGTGCAGTTTAAGTATAGCTTAAGATAGTGCTTAATTGTAGTATTTGAATGTGTTTAACTACATGTCACGACTGCTTCAGTCAGATTTAAATTATTTGGCAAATTCATTAACATTTATGTTGATTTATGCAAATCAATTAGGAACAAATGATCAGAACTGTCAGATATTTAATGTGATAATTCGGATAAACACCAAATAACGACTTGAAGAAATTTATCAGTAATTTCTTTTATTCATTATTTTCAGTAATGTAAGTATTAATAAAGATGCTGTGTTTGTAATTAAAAAAAACCTCTCCTTGCCTTGTGTACCCAAATATGTATTTGAAGGTAAATAAAATAAGTCATAAAACAATAAATACAAAAGGAAACATCTATGTTGAAGTTAAACAACACTAAAACAAAGTAAATATTGCACTAAAAAATAGGTTTGTTCTATATAGATTGTTTTTCTTTAGATTTAAAAAATATAGTCTGCCAAGATTCAATTAAACTTAAAAATTTGTTTTATAATACATCTTCTTGTTCACATATAATATTGGTTTAAAAAAATATATATAAGCAAATAATAACAGAAAACTAAAGATATAATCATCTGAAAAAAGAAAAAAAGAAGCTATACATTGTACTTATAAGAGCAGCATCTTACCACATTATAACATATTAATCATAACCTGGCTGAAAGCACAGAGGAAGCAAAAATGGAAGAAAAGCAGCTCCCACATTTCACACATAGCTCTTAAACATTCTGTGTAGAATTGAGAAAGATTTCTACAGATTTTAGATTGAGTGAAAGTATACGTTTTCCAGCTGTGGCAGAGGTGGTAGAGAGTCGTGATCATTTACATGGAGGAAAGTGTTGAGGACAGATGAATGACAGTTTGAGATTCTTGAGTGAAAAGAAATACGAGGGAATGTGATAGTTTGGGATACTTTGGTGCTAAAGTTGAAGATTTATGTGGGAAGCAAGGAACATTATCACCCTGTTTTACGAGGTTATGCCATGCCCTGTGGATACCGCTTGAACAGAGCAACTTCCTCTGATGGCAGGACACTGAGCCGAAGAAAAGGCTCACAGTGATGCAAAGACTATTTACGGAAGAAGCCTTCAGTTAGTATTCTCTTTATATTGGAGCTATCTATTGAGCTGTCGTGGGAACAGCTTTGCCTGTTGTACAGAAGAATTAACCAAGCCAATTCACTTGCTGGGAGGTGCTTTAAGAAGAGCGGAGTGAAATATCACCACATAATCTAAAACATATGCAGCTAGATTACCAAAAATCAGTAAAGCCTTGTGTTTGAAACATAAACTGATTTTTCTCAGTCAATACATGTTTTATTGCCTCTCTAATTTACTCGATAAATTAAAGTGTCAGTTAAATTTTTGGCTTATTTTAAGACTAGGTAAGATCAATTCACAAAACACAAGACCATTACATGGGGTTAAGTCCACACATTTAAAACAACATCTTAGGTTTCTTTTAGAGCTGTGGTAATGTGGACTTCAACTGATTCTCTATCTAAAGTATGTGCACAAACATAAAGGAGAAGTTTCTGGGTGGGGAGGGAGAAGTCACAAAAAGAGAGACTGCACACAGTGCAGATGGATGAGACAATGGACTGCCGCGTCATCATTCGACAACCCTGATCAATGTCAAGCGGTTGCACAACACCAAACCCCCTCTCTTTTGTCCTCCTTTCTTGCTTCATCTCCTGTCGCCCCGCAGGCTTGCGCTCGGTCCATGCAGGAGAAGTAATTACAGAAAGTTATTCTTTCTGAAGCCAAAATAAGAAAGATCCCAAACCGCTACGATGTGGTGACAATAAGACATGATAAGAAAACACAGAAAATCTTTAAATGGATCAATTTGTCAACATTCAAAGTTCAAAGAGCCCTCCAAAGTTTGGTGCCTCATCTCTCATCCTACAGCATTATATACTACATTGCTACATTAGGTAAAGACTTTTAGTGTTTTTGTTGTTTTTTTCAATGCAGGGTTTCTCAGCTGTTTTCATTCCTGTCACTCCTCCCTCTCCCACCGGCCCATCATGACCTCCACTGTACTGCTAAATGGAAGGGAGGAAGCCCTGCCAGCCTAAACTGAAGCACTCTTCCGTGTCCAAATTGCTCACGTTCCCTTTCTTTAATTGCCGCACATCTTCCAAAAAGTCCACGTGCTGCGTAACAGCATAAAGGAATACCCGCCGTGTCAGAGGCCAAAATGGAGTGCCAGTGTTGGCTAGAAGCCCACAGATGACATACTTTCTCATGAGCACGAATAAGCCTGATAACTCCAGCTATCATCTAAACTTCATATATAAAAAAATGGGGGTTGTCTTTTTAGAACTGAAGCTAGAGAACAGAGCAGCAGGGCGAGACCCCTTCTTTTCCAGCTGTATTATTCGCCCTTTCTCGTGTTATTTTTCTCATGGCATTTTTGTCCCTTTTTTTGATGTGATTTCACTGAACTCTGAAATCATACACTTTGACTACTGGCAATTTCCTACCACTAAAATTCCTGTTTTTATGTAGTATCCCACACATCCCACACTGGTTTCCCCACAGCTGGAAACTGGCAGCAGGTTTCAAAAATGAGATGGTGCCTTACAAGTTCTTCTTCGCCCTATTGTTGGACATGTTGTTTGTTTGTTCTTTATGTCATTGGCGCAGAGGCTCTTGCTGTTTTGCTTTTCCCTCCGCTGGAGGTTAGGCAGTGTCTATTTGTCTTTGCCCCTCGTTTTTTCCTTCTACAGTCCATGGAAATGATCACGGCTCTCTACCACCTCTGACACAGCTGGAAAACGTACGCTTTCACTCATTCTAAGTGCACAAAAGTTAATGAAACAACTGGAAATCTTTGTCATTTCTACACAGAATTTCAAGTGCTGTTTTCTAGCATGAGCTGTAGAATATTCGTGAGCAGATCCAGGTAACACACATCACAATACTCCAGGGGTTAAACTGAGCACGGAACATGTGACTCTAGGAACATACACATCCGAAAACAAACATGTGGGAGGAATTGTTACTCTGTTTGGCCATTAGGGTTTAAATTAAATGGCAGTGATCTGATTAAACTAAGTCCAAACTGAAAGCAATAATAATAATAATAATCTGAAATAAATGCATTGAATTACACTTAAATTTCCACTATTATTTACTTACTATTTGTTTATTATTTAAATTTACCACAATTAGTCTAATGAGAAAAAAAATCCATGTCTTATTTATAATTGAAATAATCCCTAGATGAAGACATAACTTTATTTTTGACAGTACTGTTTTAGACCTTTGCATGTGTGCAAACAAATGCCTGATGCATATTACAGCAGTACATATGGTTGGGCGCCTCAGGATATGTTTCCACATGTTTGGCGGCATACACCAGGATGTCTGTGTGTGGCCAGGCATACTCCACCGAAGTACAGGCTGTCTTGTGCTGCTGATGTTTTGCTCTCCTTCTAAGACAACAGGTGTAAATCTGGATAAGCCCGAATGCTTTCTCCATTATCCTGTATAATTTCCACAGAGGGGAAAAAAGAGAGAAAGGAAGATCTGAGGAGGCATGAAAGGCTTGAAAAATCTCTGGCTTTCCCCAGCTGTGCAGCCGAATGAAGAGACAAGACGTGCATGAGCACACACGCTCATATGCGTATTTACAGTGTGTGTAAGTCCATAAATTTATACTTTGTGCATGAGTGGTGTGTGTTTATCCCATTAAAATAAAAGAACATCAGAAGAAAATCATAAACTGGAAACGCTGAAAAGCGTAAAGCCTCAGAGCCAGGGTTATACATAGAAAATTACACACTGGCGTACCAACACCGCCTTTCTTGAGCTTGGACATGCAAACACTGAAATTCGCCACAAACACGATTCCTACTGAGACAGCCAGTGCACGCAGCATTATTCCTTAACATCCCGGCTTTGTATTTACTCAACCGATGAAGGTCTGCCTGCCACTGCTGCTATCTGACCACCAAACTGTTATGTAATTGCAAGGCGGCTCTATTTTAATTTTTTAAACCTCTACTTTTAAAAGGCTTTGAGGTAAAACCAGGAGAAGCATGATTGTTGAAAGTCTCCAGGCAAAGCAATAAGCTCCCTGACAAGCTCAGGTTAAATGTTTAATGTGAGGGGGGAAAGGGAACTGTGTGTGTGTGTGTGTGTGTGTGTGTGTGTGTGTGCACGTGCGGGCATGAGTGACAGGTAGGACATAATAAAGCAAGCTCAGTCAGTCGGTAAGTGACTGTTTGAGGCAGTGTTTCCATTGTCAGGTTTTGACAAAAGCATTTTAAAGCTGAGAGGAAATAAAGCTCTTGCGTGTAAACATTCGAAGGTCGGTGTGGGACGGAGCGTCTGCTGTAGCGACCCCTGTTTGGTTCAGACTCATTTGGCTTACATTTTAAATGTTCAGCTTAAGAACTTGACTTGAGAGGGAGAAAAGGAACAGGACTGTTAGGCCCCTAGACACTGCTGCTGTCTCCCTGAGTTGTCATGGGTAAATGTTTGACTACGAGTGTCCGTGCTTGTCATATTTGCTGCATGCTAGCGTGCAGTGGAGGCCTGTGAGAGGGGAGCAGACAGTAAGCAGTGTAAGCAGGAGTAAGCATGCAAGCTAAGCTAAATTGTTTTAATTATCATTTATGTTCGCACCAGGGTATGTACGCATACACTCCTGCTTCCGGATATGTGCACTTTAGATACTTTTTAGCACTTTTTATTTCGCACTATTTATCACACACTTGTATACTCTGTATTTTCTTATTCATGCTCTTATTTACTGTATTTACCTAACCATAGGGACTGTGTACATATTTGTAAGTTCTCATTTGCTTTTCAAAGTAGAATATAAAGCCACAACTGTTTGACTGTTTGACTCAATGGTCAAAGAATAGCTGATATTGTCTAAACAAAGTGTTAAACTGCTCACATTTTTTTGTGAAAAAAATGAAACAATATTTTTCCTTTAGTGAACAGCACTTATCCTTGAAAGAGTAGTTGTCAAACAGCTAACAGATCATCTGCAGAGGAATGGCTTATTTGAAGAGTTTCAGTCAGGTTTCAGAGTTCATCACAGCACAGAAACAGCTTTAGTGAAGGTTACAAATGATCTTCTTATGGCCTCTGACAGTGGACTCATCTCTGTGCTTGTCCTG
>NW_005187440.1:4073707-4079093 GCF_000239375.1 Pundamilia nyererei | reverse complement strand
CTCTGTATCTATGAAGCGCCTTGAGGCGACTTTTGTTGTGATTTGGCGCTATATAAATAAAATTGAATTGAATTGAATTATAGTGGCACAGTCATAGTAATGATTTACTTGGTATTACACAAGGAAAAAATTTACACTATCATGTCATCCAAAACAAAAGAAATAAATCTTGTTCCACGGCAATATTTGTTTTTATTTCTTATGCCTTAAAAAAAAGAAGAAAAAGAAAAACATGTATTCTTTTAAAACTTTGCTTTTGGATTTTGTGCAATTAATTTTGTCCTGGACAGAGAAGCAAAACTTAAAAAGACTAATTAATGTAAGCAATCATTCTATAACACTCTAAAAACACACACACATTTACATATACACTGGAACACACATTATGCCATTAGTGACTTTGCAAACAGAATACAACATCTAAACCATGTCAGCATCGACTACTGCATGCTACTGCAACTGCAATAATTTATAACAGTCACAAAACAGTGCAGGGAATCACTGAACATCCTGTCATTCTTCTACCTTTGGCTACAAATTCTCATAAACTTCACACTTAATGCTGTCCTTCTGTAAAGTATTACCTAAAAACAGGACAAATAAACAATTTGTTATCTTAAATGCTGTTGTCTCACTTCCCCATCCTTATTCCTCTTCCTTCCCCATGGGCAGGATGTGCTTATCTGACCAGGATCCACCATGATTGCAAATTGTTGCATGTTTTACAGTCTTCAATTTCATGACTTACACCTGTAGAATACTTTGACCACAAAATACAAATACTACCAATAATTGCTCTTAGAGTCTTTCGTCACGTTCTGCGATCATTTTGAGATTTGAGCCAAAGCAACTGGGAAAAACTCTAAGCTTAAATGAGTTCCGAATGAATAATGTGGGAGCTACTCAGATAAACATTTTACACAGGACACGAAGGGGCGATGACATGTGGTGGTGTGGCGAGGGGAAGACGACAAATTATACAAAGATGCAGACGGTGCAGAGGATGGTTGCGGGATGCACATCACATTACAAGAGCAGTAGGTGTGAAGTTGATGACAGTCTGCGGCCAGAGTGAAAGCAATATTTTGTGACTTAAGTATACCTCTGCACATAGAAGGCTTATCCTTTATTTCATTTTGATAGTGTATGTATTTTTGTGTGGTGTAGTGCAGCATAATTTTCAGCTTGGGGTTTTTTTTTATGTCTTTTTTTATACTATACTATACACGTATAATTTTATTTGTATAGCACCTTTCAAGACAGAAATCACAAAGTGCTTCACAGAAAAGCTAAAACATAAAAACAGAAATCAACCAAAAGCAAGTTTAAAAAGATGAGTTTTTGGCTGTTTTTTAAATGAAACCACTGAGTCCACAGATCTCAGGCTTAAAGGGAGTTCCAGAGTCTGGGGGCCACAGTTACAAACGCTCTATCGCCTTTCGTTTTCAGCCTCGTATGTTGGACGACCAGCAAGCCCTGATCACATGACCTCAGGGACCTGCTGGGAATGTATGGATGTACGGTACCAATTTTTTGGGAGCACAACAAGGAATTCAGTTTTCTCCTCATTTAGCTGAAGAATGTTATCAGCCATCCATCCCCTAACAAAATCTAAGCACCTATGCAAAATCAGTAGTTTGGAAACATCTTGGGGCTTAAAGGAGATATATAACTGAATATCATCTGCCTAGCAGTGATAAGAAATATCTTTAAAAGTGCTCAATAAGTGCTGAAGAGAGGGTATATACAGCAAAAACCATAAAGGCCCCAAAACAGAGCCCTGTGGCACACCATATTCAAGAGAAGTAGAAGAGGACCTGTATTTAGAATTAGCCACTGAAAAAGATCGTTCACACAGATAAGATGCCAACCAGTCCAAAGCGGACCCTGATATACCCAACCAATGTCTCAGCCTATCTAGCAAAATGTGATGGTCAACAGCATCAAAGGCAGAAGTCAGGTCCAACATCAGCAGGACAGAGCATTGTCCTGCATCATAATTCATCAGGATGTCACCAGAGAGTCTAATAAGTGCAGTTTCAGTAGAGTGTGCTCTACGAAAACCAGACTGGAATTTATCCAGAATGCTGTATATATCTAGAACAGCAATAAGCTGCTTAGCAACAACCTTTTCTAAAATCTTAGCAATGAATGGTAATTTTGAAATTGGTCTGTAGCTGCTAAGAAGAGAAGCGTCAAGCTTAGTTTTTTTTTTAACAATGGGTGGAGGACAGCATGTAAAGCCATGTAAAGCCATGTCCTCATGAAATCAGTGTCTCAACAGTATTCACTTGTGTTTAGAAAAATGTCTTTAATTTCAAAATGAAAGGAAATTCTTCTCCAGACTTCTGAAAAGCCTGAATAACTAGCTTTTTGATGGCACTTCATCTCCAAGGTCTCTTGCAATACAAGTTAGTTTTATATATCCATGTGTATTTAAGCTGACAGCCAGAATGATTAAAAAGAGTAAAATGGGATTAAAGATGTTAGTATTTTGTCACTAATTTAATTTTCATTACACGTTACATTGCATTGGAAACCTCAAAAGAAACTTAGTTGGACTAGAGTGGAAAGTAATGGTCTCATAATAGCCAACGTGCAATCCAATTTTTCCCTTTCAGCAAGAAACACTGACTTCTTGTCATTTCCGAGCTGAAAAAAGAAACATCTTTCATCTTGTCTGACATTCTAACATTATTCATGGCTTACAAATCAAGAGCATAAAGTCCAGCGTGTGGCCGCAGAAGTCTTTAAAGTTCTAAAATAAGACCATTAACACTATACTTCTGTTTGCAAACCACCTGCAAAAAACCTGGAATGAATTACAGCCCAGGACCATCTAAGCCAATCAGACAAGCAGGATCCCAGGAGGACGCCAGCAGCTTTCTTTGTGAAAGCGTGATTTAAATTACCACAAGTGGAACTAAATAAATATAAATTCTTCTAAACTTTAGGAAAGAGTGTGACTAAATATTCATATCTCAAGATCCACTAAACTACTGTTCCAGTGAACAATCAATCTTTGGGGAAGAAGTTTCTTCAAACACAGATTAGTTGGATATTTTGGGAGACTCTGGTTTATTGAATGTGCTCATCACTCCAATTTCTCTATAATGCATTTGAAGCTATATTAAGATATCAGCCAGTTTTTATCTTAGCTTAAAAAATATTAATTTGTTCTTGGTATGCAGAATTGGCCAGTTTGTCTACGTCCAAAGGTTAAAATAAACTTCTTCTAGCACATCAGAAGCTCAATTATCAACAATGAATATGTTACTTACCTAATCCAAACGGCAAGTTTAAAAACACCTGTCTGGTCATTCTGTATTTAGCATAATGATGATTGGATAGGCTCATTGCCAGCGTGAATCAGGTCACATTGTGCCTTTCCTTTGCCTTTTTGCTTCTTTGATGAAGGGGACCCCTTCATTAATAAAATTAAGCACTATGCCAGGGGGCACCTCCTGCCATCCTCACAACACCTGTAAATCGCTGAAAAGGGGGGAATAATTCTTCATAGACCTGGCACTCTGTACACAGTGTGCTGTTGCCAAGTTCAGTTTAATCTCCATACCTTAATTATAAAAAATGACTGTGTCTGACTTTGGTTACTGGGGAAACTGCATGCTGGGTACTGGAACATCAAAAAGGATAGTTCCTTTCCTGTTAACTCAAAATGTTTTCAGTTTTCAGTGAAAAATGTGTTTGTCTGAAGATAACTTTAAACATGTAAAAGTACCAGTTTTTGTAGACAGGATCATATGTGACTCCTCATTAGGAAAGGGATTTGTGTCAGTGTGGGACTGCAGCCTATAGCTTTATATTGTTAAATGGTAATTATGAGGCAATGTGTTTCAGGTCATTATATAGAAAAATGTGATTAGTGCATTACTTTTAAGAATAAGTGATATCAACAATGGAATCAAAATGACTAAATTCTTTCATGCCTTGAACTACCGCAGTGGAGCAGCAAGTTTAACACTATCCTGGCCACTTATGGTATATACTGTGTGTGTTATATTGCAGGGGGCAGTATTACAGATCTTGTGAAGCAGTGTAGCATACCAGGTTCAAAAACAAGCAAAGGATAAGATTCACTAGAAAATTAGCTCGTTTGGCAAAAATATATTTTTGCTTGTTTTGATCCAAATGGCCTTTTGTGCATGATAGTAACTAATATTCAAATGCTGATTTGCAAAACGATTGTCAGAATAATACTCTGATGTGTCTTCTTGCCTTAGACGCCTTCCCTTATGACTCCATTTGATTTGTAAGGCAGCCTCACTATTTTACACACACACGCACGCACACATCCTTGCTTACAGTGTGAGCCTGTCTGTGGGAGTTCTTCTCAGTACAGTATGCAGTCTGTGGGTTTTATCAGAGGCGTCCCACCTGGAGGGAGTCTGGAGGCAAAATCACAGCTTCAGACAGATTTAGAGCTCTTTCTGCTCCACAGGAATGAACGAGCGGTGTTTGTCTTGCACCATGTTTGAATAGTTCTCTTTTTGGGAGCGAGCCTCCCATTGGAAAGTGGCTCCTGGGGTGTGAGGATGCATAATGATGCCGTTGGATAAAAGTCTTGCATCTGTGAAATGGTGACAGAACACACAGAAGCAACAAAAAGATTATAATTAAAGGAAAGCAAAGTATTTCTGCACTTTTTCATTATTATTATTCAGTGAAAAGTTAGCCTTGACTAATCTTTGACAAGTCAAAGAGGTTTTTTGCAGAATTCCAGCCTTTAATGAGTAAGAGAAATGACAAAGGCCTCAATGAAAAAAACAATTTTTTAAAAGAACGTTGGAGTCTAGCATGTTCCTGGTTTGTTAGCTATTAATCTCCCCATGCAAGGCTTTCCTCATAACTTTTTAGCACCTTGTTTAATGTTGGGTAAAGAGGACACTTAAGAAAAGATGAGACACATAAATGTTCCAGTTTAAGAATCAAAATCAGAGCAGTCTGAATTGCAACTCTGGGCATATCCAGTCATATATTTTCTGTGGATGGAGGAGGAAGACGTGTTCGGCAGCTGTCACTACTGAGAACTGTGTACCTTCTTAAAATATAGTGAAGGGCCAAAAATAGGTCACATGCCTGTTTCTGAGGCTGATATGTGCCTCGGATTTAATTTAGTCAGGCTGACTAAGATTAAAACCAAAATTAAGCCTGGCACAAAAGCCTCACCTAATGTGGTTATGCTTTTTTTTCTTTAACACGTTTAAAATGCACGAGTATATGCTTTTTTTAATGACTTGTCAAAAGTGCATGTGGTTACAATCAGAACACGTCTGTTTATAGTCTGTTTATAGGTATGCCACATCATAATGATTGCTCTCTCTCTGATATATATATTAGGGGTGCAACGATACTCGTATCGATATTG
>NW_005187440.1:4052169-4071173 GCF_000239375.1 Pundamilia nyererei | reverse complement strand
ATAATTTTAATAAATGACAAATTAAAAAGGCATGAACATTTTTTTTGTATCGAAAAAATATCGAACCGTGACACCAAAGTATCGAACCGAACCGAACCGTGAATTTTGTGTATCGTTGCACCCCTAATATATATGTATCAATGGAGGGAAACCAAATCAGGTGACCTCGCTATGAGCAGATTCATGAAGCCTCAGAATAAACATATAGCACGTTCAATTAATGTGATAAATGATCATTATAAATCCACAGTTCTCTGTGATCACTCTGAATGCAGGGGAGCTCAGATTAATAATGCCCCTCTTCATGGTGACTGTCTCCAGTGTAGCAAAAGTATTTAGTATTTTTTCTTTTGCTTGAATTTGTGAAATTATTATAATTCTATACATTACGGCTTTGAGCAAGGTGGAAAAGTTGTGAAAGCTCTCGTGTAACTAATAATTTGCCATCATCTACATTTGTGCCTTTGTAGTGCAACTATTGTGTCCTTTAGCTCAGGTCCCCCAGGAACAACAGCAGACTGCGAGGCAATTTTAGCCCCCTGATCACGCTCTAAATTTCACATCACGTGACCATCACAGAACTCGACATGTATTGTTCTCACCGATGGCTACAAAAGAAACGCAATTGAAGCCATCAAAGTCTCACTGAGATAAAGGGTTTGTGAAGTTTTAAAAAAATGTTCAACTTATGCAGGAAGGGATCAACTTAGAGGCAACTTAGAAGATTATGCCATGTGCTAATATAACATTCATGGCACACATATTAGCATTAGCACTGATAAGGATCTGATGTACAGTCATAGCTACTGACATCAAACTTTATATATTGCCTGAGTTTTTGTGAGTTATTTTTCTAGATTAAAAAAACAAACAAACAAATTTTGATAAAAAGATCAAACTTTATTTATCCCAAAGAATGATTCTTGTACTGCTCAGAAAAATCACACTGAAAAATAATAAAAAATAGAAGAATATATATGGAGCAATAATGTAATAGATTAACATCAACACCTAAAAGTATGACACTAAATATAAAGTATTCACTGTAGAATTTAAGAGAATCTTAAATTAGGATTAATGTAAGATTATTTCTGTTCACTTTATACTTGTACGTATTTGCTATGTAAAATAATGACAACACAAAAAGTCAATACGTGAAACAGCTGCAACAGACAAAAGACAGAGAACTAGGCAATCTGCACAAAGTCGTGAAAACAAGGTTAAAGGGATGTCCTGGCTGCTGTGTTTACAATATTGTTATTTTTAGAATATTAGATAAAGCCTCAGAGTGATCCAGTAACTGAAAGTAAAGATGATACAAAAATAAACCACTGTGAAATCGGAGTAAATAAAACAGAAAGAAGGCGAGTATTAGCGGAAAGGCTACAATTTGCGCTGCTTCTGGTTTCAATTTTATCTCATTATCCTGAAATGAGAACATTCTCAGAGCCTTATTTTGAGATACCGCTCATAGTTTTCTAGTGATTATAAATTTGCCAATCTTGCACATGCTTTATGGTTGCATATTTAAGCAAGGTTTAGTACAATTTCATTTTAATTTTGCTTTAAGTGGCCATTTAGAGTGTGGATTTCACTAAAGTGCTTACTGTGACTGAAGTTTAGTCACAATAAAAAAAACCCACAAAATTTCTACTCATGGTAGCAAGGGAGGTTTGCAGTATAAACCAGAATGGTATTGGTTTTTTAAATGTATTTACCTTTTCTTTCTGTTTCTGCTGTCTCCTCTGTGGCAATCAGGCAGGGTGACTCTCACCAGGGCCAGGCAGGCATGGAAGCACAGACAGGAAGTGACTAGATCACATGTGACAATACTGCACTGAAGGAGGCCTGCACGTCTACCACTGCGGACAGAGTGACATTACGGAGACATAGAAGGGGTGGCAGTCGCTGCCCATGCAGAAGTGAACACAAAGGAAGAGGTTGTAATTGGTTCATATACAATTTCCATCACCGCGAAAGCAGGGAGAAAAACTAAAGTGATCTGTAACTGTGAGTCTGTGTGAAAAAAAAGAAAATCAATTTGTCAAGAGACCACATCTCAACCGCAGGGAGCGAGAGACGTGTTAGAGTGAGATCAGGAGAGATTATAAGAGCAAGCTGAGAAGGGGGGCGTGGGTCCAAAGGTGCTTATCTGAAGCTGTGTGAGTTACATAAACACTGACCCCTGCCTGCCTGCCTGCCTGCTTGCTTTGCTGCTGGATGGAAATCAGGTTGCAGCATCCAGTCAGAGCATTTAAGGTCACAATCATGGCCAGGACGCTATGTACAGCCAAGAGGTGACACAGCAGGCTGAGACACCAATAATATCTACAGTACACCAGAGTACACTGAAGGGCTAGGAAATATGTTTTTAGCTTGTTGCCTCATAGCGGTGTTCACAAGTGCTCTACACTCTTTGCCTTTTGAAAACTAACCAAGATGAACAGATTTTCTGGAGATTAGGGGGGGAAAGGCGTAATTTTGTAATTGTTGTTAAAAGTTGTTTAGATTCATCCTGTTAGGAATACAATGTAAGCCCATCCCAAGACGCTGTACCCTTAGCGTGGTTGAAGATATTGCTGTGTGATACTGCACATTTTGGCACCAATCTGATGCCAGATACAGGGCCAGTATCACCAATACCAATACTTTTGATGTATAATGGCAGTTTATGTGAGGGAGAGCAGTGTGTCGTGATTCATGAGATGAATGGTCGTTAATTTGCCAATTCTGAACACATTTTAATGACCACTAAATCACTGTGATTTTTACTGTACGTTATAATTAGCTAATACAAAAAAACACATCTTTTAGCTTTTTGTGGGGTTTGGAGATCTGGATTGCAAATATGCCTGTCTCTACACAAAAAGATTCACACATTTTTCACAGTGCATGTTTGAGGTATAGTTTTTTTTATAACCAAAAAAGTGTCGTTCATGTGTGACCCATTGGACGCTGCCTGCATTTGCTCTTTCCTGCAGCACCTGCAGTACCCACATTGCTTGAGCCGCACACCTTACATTTTACGAGCTTGGCTAACATCACAGAATATCAGATTAAATATGTGATGGCTTGCAAGAGCGAAATTTGGACACGCTTCAGTTAAAATGCCAAAGAGGGAGCGAGTGTATTCATACCAAGAGAGGCTGCACAGCCATCAAAGAGCTAGATCACAAATCTCAAGAGATGCTGCAAAGCACACCTGCGTAGAGTAATGGGGGTTAGCTGAGGTGCCTGCCTGTAAATTTGAAGTTCAGAAGAAACAGTGTGCTTTACTGTCTTTTTCCTCTCCTGATTTACTGCAAATGCGGGATCTTACTTCATTGTCTTTTGCCAGACCTTTCATTGACACTTTTTCCTGTGAAAAACTGGAATACTATCCCATTGTGATGTTGCCACAAAAGATGAGCCTTAATAAGACCAAGCCTTCCCTTTAAATCAATAACAAATATTCTCAAGAGTAATCCACCTTTTGCAAATCACACCCCTTTAAAATCAGACCAGACAAACCCCAGCTAGACGATGATATCTGCAGTTATGGCCCGAAGAGCTACATGAAAGCTAAAGACGCTGTTTGCAGATTTGAAATATGTATTGCAGTATTGCAATACCTGAACTCCTTTTTCTGTCCATAGTGTGTTTGCAAAGAGAGACTTAGGCGATCGGAGCAAATACTTTATGCTGTCAGTTTTGATTGGTCACAAACTAAGCAGTGACATTGCTCACTTAGCTTAGACACTGAATTAAAGCTTTGACATTTATTGTAACACAGGTATAATTCAGCTACAATTTAGTAGCTAAAAATAATGTTTTTCTCAGAATGCTTTTCATGCTCATCTTAAGAAATGATTCACTTAATGCTTTTGAAACCTGTTACCTTGACTCATTCTTTTCCTCACTGTAATAGTGAAGGGCAGCAGCAGTTAGGAAGGAGCCATCATTTTACAGCTAAGAAGGACTTAAAAATGATCGGCAGCTCTTTTCGTTTCTCTTTGAAGCATGAACTTGCTGGCTTTGTCTGTCAGACATGTTCTTATAATGATAATGCCTTAAGCTCAGCCTCCAATTTCTTAAATAAAGGTTGAACAGTGCACTGCACGTGTTATACATGAAAGAGGTTTTTTTTTTAAGCTTCAAAAGATTAGATGGTTGATTTGTAACTGATTTGTGTTGATGGAGCTGTTTTTTTAAAGCTGTTGACTCATGAAACAGTATTAAGTCAATAGATGTGAAAACTGGGTGAAAAATAAGTCCACTGACCCACTCATCAATAGTTTATGTGCTAACTTGGTAACACTGATTCTACCCCAGTTCACACATGATTAAAATAAACTTTACTGATGCATACTATAGCAAAAAAAATGACTTAAAAATACTAAAACTATAAACATTGTAAAAGCGCATTCCAGAAAAATGAAACAGTGTATAGTGTGTAGAACATACTGAAGGGCCACGCATACCATCTTGTCTTGCCTGGACAAGAACTGAGGCTATCACTAAAACAGGATTTAGCCTAAATCTGACAGGCTGGGATTAAAGGAAAAGAAAAGAGGCTCATCTACTCCTGTGCCTGCTCACATGTGATGTGCATATGGGATTTATTCATGCTTGCACTCAGCAGTTTTTCACCTCGAATGCTTCAAATGATCTTTGATCATGAAACTTTCAAAATGTCAATAAATGTGTGTGTAAATTTAAGTTGGGTAGAGATAAACATAGCACATCGATAATGACCCTGCATTTGATAATTGGGTGAAATTAAAACTATCAGGGCTGTTCTCAAAATAAAGATTGAAATGATATCTTATCTATTTCCTTCTGTGTGGCTGACCTACTTCTATAGGGGTTACCACAGTATAGGACGATCGGCAACAAACACTCCACTAAATTGATTTCAGTCACATTCCTGCATCCAAAGTTCAACACCACATTGATTTCCCTCTGATCTTTCTTAGGTCGAATGTGAGTGTAACCAAGTGGCCTGTTTACTTAAACATACGTGCATTAAAACCAGTCTTTAATGGGGCCGAAGGTCAAGCGGGAGGCATCCGCTCACATGCTAGAGATTGTAACGAGTATGGCTGCTTTAAGCTGTTAGTATAGATAATCTGTGGGGTATCAAGTGAATGTATCACCATAGCACCTCTCTATTACACTATGTGTGGATGGAGCTGTATTGGATGGACTTGCAGAGCTTATACAGAGAAGCTCATCCACAGCATTCTGTAATTATCTAGGTCTGCACAACTGGGGCAGAACCAGTCGTGCTTATTTGGCTGTAGTGCATAAGCTCAGTGACCGTGGAAAAGTGGAAACTTATTTTTAGGTTTGATTAAAATATAATCAATCTCATTTAGGGGGAAAATGTCATTACAATAGCTTAAACAGTGTAGGGACAGAACTTGTAGCCTGCCTGATTACCTGCATTTTCAACAAAGCATCCGGGGGTGGTGATTTAATATGCGTGGAATTCCTTCCTGTACAGCCCAATAAAGAGCACGGTTTTAGTGAAATTGTATAATAAAAATGCAAACGATACAAAAACATAGAGAAGTAGACGATGGTGTGGAGTGTGGTTAAAAACACATCCTCTGCTGCCTCCACGTGGCGTATTGTGTTACTACAACTCAGCAATGACCAACAACACCTAATGATGATAACATAACATAACAGATGTATATATGTACTTTATTCTCACCCTGCTTTCTCATTTATCATTCAGTTCATTTCAAGCATCCAAAGTAATTTACGTGTGCGGTAAGAATGAACCTGGAAGCAACGGTTAAGGTTAGCGGCGTTTCATATGAGAACTAGTTGTTCTTAGTCGTTGTGTTGTAATGCTAGCTAGTTATACTACTGAGTACACGTAAACTACTACTCATAAAAAATCGCCTAGAATCAACGCTGCCTTTTCAGTCTTTGGCATGTTTGAGTTTGAAAAGGCAGCGTTGATTCTAGGTCTTTGGCATGTTTGAGTTAGCTAAAGGAGCTCGCTTAAAACTTACAACACGTCTTTGCAGCTAACGTCACTCATATCCTGTTAGCTGTCTTTAAAAAAAGCTATAAACATAAATTACAGTTTACTGTCATCGTTTCAGCTGTGTCGTTGTAATGTAAATAGACAAATACACCTAAAATGTTAAGCAGAGAGTCTCTTCACTTTCTTCAAAAGTCGACGACCCACACTGGCGATACCATCCGGTCCCATGGTGTAATGGTTAGCACTCTGGACTTTGAATCCAGCGATCCGAGTTCAAATCTCGGTGGGACCTCGTCCTTTTCTACTACAGTACAATAAAATACGGTTTTCTTTCAGAAAATCGACATGTACTTAGAAAACAGCGAATAACCTTAAAGCAGATATGTATGCCCATGTTTAAGATATTTTACAAAATAATGTATTATACACCTAAATACTTGGGGAAGATTGTCCTATCGTATCAACAAAGTGATTTGTTATTTGATGATCTAATGGTAAATGGCCTGTATTTGTATAGCGCTTTTCTAGTCCCTAAGGACCCCAAAGCGCTTTACACATCCAGTCATCCACCCATTCACACACACATTCACACACTGGTGATGGCAAGCTACATTTAGCCACAGCCACCCTGGGGCCATTGACAGAGGTCAATGGTCAATGGAATGGAAATCTAAATGAATAATTCTAAATGAATTATCAATTCATTAACAAATGCCTTTAATGAAAAACGAATTTACAGAAAAAACTCTAAACATTAAACTCTCAATAAAACCTAAATCTATTTAAAATTGCAATTTGCTTTCCCTATTAGCTGCTGGATTAACGATTCAATTAACTTTAGCATTTCAGTGACTATTTTGGTCCTCGTAAATGATCAAACAATGAATTGGTGTATTAAAGGTGAAATATTAATGTGTACACAAATTTACTAATGCATATTTTACTGCACAATTCATTAATAAATCAGGAAACGTTTCATTTTGATGCGCATGACTCTGCTGGTCATCCTAGCAAACCGCTTATTTCCCAACATATAATCTCAATTAGCTGTTAAAGTTAATAGTACTTATTTTAATTACTTTATATAGTGTTGGTTTACACTAAATAAGATATATTAAATAAAATAAATAATAAACAAACCAAAAAAGAAATAAAGTAGCACACAGATTGCCATATTAAATATACGCCAAATAGTAAAGTAACTAGCAAAAGTTAAAATAGTTTAATGGGAAAATAGTTGAGCATAAGTATGTAAAATAACAGCAGAAACACTTGTGTAAATTACAAATATTCCCAAAATAACCCAAAGTATAGAATAGTAACAGACACAGTTGGATTATAGTCACACAAATTTATTTCCACACATAAATGGCAGTGTTAAAAATATAAATACAGTATTATGTTTGTCTGTGTAGGTTCTCAGTCATCCACGTCATGGCGATCTAAGCAGCTGTGAAAGAAACACGACTGGAGTTCTTTAGGGTTCTTGAAGACAGATGGCTTGAAAGAGGAGTGAAAGACGCTATCTATGTCCACTGTGAACGACCATCCTTGAGTCGCTTTTCTTTCCAAGCTCCTTAGAGTAATATGTTTGAAGTGAAAATTTGTTTTGGCACTTTATTGGAATGTTTCTCAAATTGCTTTGCAAATGACAGTTGTTTCTCTGCTGAGCAGGCACTTCTCAAGTGGGTGGGATTAAGTGAAATAGCTCTTTCTCATGCTTAGTTAATTTCCTGTTACCTCACTATATTCACACTGGAGCCTTTGTTTTTCTATTATGATGTGTGTGTATGCATGCTGTAATAACAGCTAAATACATTTGCTAACAGCTCACCTTTAACAATAAGACTTGTTCAGTTTTCTAGTGGACTGTAGCCAGGATACATACAGTGCACTACTATTAAATTGTATTTCTGTAAAGTCACTGTAAATGCATAACTGTGCAAAGGGAGGGGGAAAGCATTGTGTAACAATAATAAGCACTCTTTGAAATAATAAAACAGCAACACTATGGAAAAACTATAACAAAAAAGGCACACACATCTGTTACGCACAAACTCTTCTCCTGTCTACAGAAGTTAAACAAAAGCTCATCTTCGTTTCATCTGAAACCTCAGGGTATTAAAGCTTTACATCAGATCAGTATAACCTGTTCCATTACAATAAAAGTAATATAATTATAAAAGAAACATTAATGGCAGACATTAATTAAATAAGTGGTTTTTTTCATACATTGTTCACGAGAAAGTAGTGGGGAATTTGTGAAGAAACAAATCGTCTGATACCTACAATTGGTGGTTTAAAGTTCGACATTTCTTTTCCCCCCCCTTTAAACACATGAAACATGAATAGATTTTCCTTATATTTCTGTTGTGTGTAGCTATTTATTTACTTTTATATGCTCTACCCAGCTGGTTGTTGTGTTTGCTTCATTCCAAACAGGTGTGTTACCAACAGGGAAGTTGCAGAGTGCCCCCTGGTGGACAAAATATTCATCATCAACATTCATGACATAGTTGAAGGGTAGCTCTCCATCTTGTTTTCTTTTACAAATTTGAATTATCAACTATATTTAATGTCTTCAGTACCAACAGATTGGCTGAGATTGGCTGATAGTATTGGTCTGCCGATAAATTGGTCAGGGTCTAGTGCACACACTATTTATGGAACTTCTCTGAGCCTTTCCTGTACTTAAACCTCAGCCTCAGAGTTTTGAGCCAACCTAGTTGAGCCGTTCTAGTTCTAATCTCATTGTAGAGAAACTGAAACCGGAGCTCAGCAAGAGACAATGAGAAAAGACGAGCAAAAGAAATATTTTTTTGCATATGTAAATATAGTTTGGATAATATGTAAATAAAGTTTTGAAAAATAAAATACCACTCCTGTATTTTAGCTCTTTTGCTGACTGTCCAAAAAACCCCAACATTCTGGCTGCTCAGTTACAGATTGAAGTTAAGGGATAAAACTCCAAACTATAACTAGTCACGACAAGTCTAGTTAAACCACAACAACACACAATATTGTTTAGTCTTTACCTTACATTCTCTTGAACTGAACTAATTGAATTACATTGTGTAAGAGACAGCTAGCATAGCAGTTGCTAGCTTCACATTTTGCTAAATTTTAACTTGGTTCAGCTTTTCACCTCAGTGGGTTTGCTTGTGTCATTTACTTAGGTGATGAAGTACCATAACGCCACTTCAATTTACCAAAATTGGTATTTTTCGACAAAATGCTAAAGAATACGTAGGGTTTAAGTTTCAGATTATCCAGCTGCAGCTATTGGGCCAGCTAGCTTAAACTTTGGATATAATTTTTAGATTTACATGTCTAGTTAGCTGCCTTTCTGTATCATTTGGTTTTGAAAAAAAAAATTAACATCTTTTTTTTCTTTCATTGTTACAGTAAAAGCCAACTCAAACTAAATATTACAGCATTTTGCCTTTTTTGCATTTTGTATAGGGCAGATTAGTTCTATAACAGTGTATTTTCCAAACTCTCTGGGCACAGCACTCCCTCTGGTAATAAATTCCAGCTCTATTATAGGATTCACTGTGATGTGAAATTTAATATGTGAAACAACTTAAATGAGGATGCTGGCTTTCAAGACAACATGAGGTGTTTTTATCTTTCTTAAATAAAAGTTTGTAAAAAAAAAAAAATCACATCTCTGGGCTACGACATTCACTTGGTCACTCTGATATACAGTTAAGCATTCGGCAGCTCTATGGGGCAACTAATGACACAAACACTCACCTGAAAATATGCATTAACTGTTTAGAAAAGAGCAATATTTTAATACACAGTTATCAGAGGTTAAAATAAGGCTTCAGATAAAATATCTGGATTGATTGCAGTTGCTGGAACTCTCAATATGAGGTCCCGCAAGGTGTCCATGAAAGTGAAAGAGGAAATCATTCCCAAAAAATAAACCTATCAGACAGATAGCAAAAGCTTTTCAAGTGGCCAAATCAACAATCTACTACATTTAGTAGAAAATGTAGTGCTGACCATTAACAGCTCTAAAAGATCTGGAAGCCCACAAAAGGCAACTTAAAGAAGATGATTGCAAATTCTTTCCTTGTTTAGCAAGACCCTTTGAATTTAGCTAACCCAAGAACGCTCTCAGGGAGGTAGCTGTATAATTTTAAAGTCTACAATCAAGCCAGTCACCTCATCTCAGTCTAATAAAGCATGCTTTTCAGTTACTAAATACAAAACTAGCGGCAGGGAAACAAGCAGCAACTGAATGTGGCTGCGGTTAAGACCTGGCAGAGCATCTCAAAGGAAATGCACCATTGATGATATCCATAGTTTTTAGACTCCAAAAGGATTTTCATCCAAATCTTTAAAAACTGTTCAATTAAAATTAAAATTTAAAGTAATTGGTTTATCCAATTACTGAAAGAAAATACGGGACAATGTAATAAAATAGCTGGAATTCCTAAACAGCTAATGCAATACTTTTATTAATCGCATCTTGATTGTTTGATTTGCTGTAGATCGTGTTTGGTGGTGTAGAGATGTGTCATTGTCCAAAAATCTATTTTCCTAACTGCATCTAAGATATAGCGTCAGGATTGTCATCTTTCTCTATTCTGATAAAAACTACAAAAAACAAACAACAACTGAAACTTGACTTGACTGCAGCAACATAACAAAACGTTACAATACGATTACTGGATATTACTGGATATGATGAACGACGATGATGAACGCATGTTTTTTTCATCAGTTCCTAAAAGTCCAAAAACCTAAGCGTAGAAATGTGCCTGTGTGAGCTAGACATTACATGCTTTTAAATCGCTCTCCAGACATTATGTACATACATACAAAACCTAACATTTATTGTGAAAACTCTCCGTCAGTCCCTGTTTTTTTCAGTGTGTGTGTTGTGTGTGTGTGTGTGTGCATATGGCACTAAAACCGTCACCTCTGTGTTTTATCCAATCAGATTTGAGTGGTCTCCAGAATGTTGCTTATCTCCCCGTTGGTGCATGCATTGCTCTTCTTCCTGCTGGCGTTTTGCGGCACCACGGAGATCGAGTCCTTTTTTTCCGAAGGTGCATTGGCAGGCGGCTCTACGTTCATGGTGATGCGGCTGGTTTCGGTGATGGAAGAGTTGGTGTGGTAGTTAAAGTGGTTGTTGGTGAGAGGTGTTTCACCCCAGCCGGTTTTGCCCCAGGCAGATTTACACTGAAACCACTTCCTCCGCACTGCTGTTTGAGCCTGCACATCAACAGTGAATAAATGTCATCTTATCTATGCTCTTTTGCCAATTCTAAGTCAACATTTTGGAAATTCGGACAGAATTTATATCGAATGAGTAAAAAAAAATCTGCATTATTTGTGTCATGACTGAAGTCTTAGTCAGTTTAGCACTTTGAAAATTTCTTAGACATACCTCAGCATTGCAGAAACAGAAAATAGATGCCACAAGGAGTCCCTGAAAAGTAACAGCCAGACAGATTCAATAGCAGTAAAAAAACATTTCTTAGTGAGAGCACTATACATGGTAAATTTGGAATGGGTTAATATTAATACACAGTGCTTATTTATGCAGTTTTAGGAGCAAAAAGTGCTCTTTGTCACTGCATGTTGCAAATTATCGAAAGCACTCTTTTGGTTTGATCACAGAGTTTAATGTATCTCAAGTGTGCCATTGTTTTGAGTGTACCTGGAAGTGAGTGAAGATGTTAAGAAAGAACTCATAGACAGCGTGGCTAATGCGTCCATCCGGCGCCCAAGGTATGAGGATATACTGGATTCCCAGCAGAGGGATGAGGATGAGCGTGGCTCTAACTGCTTTCATGTAGGTCGTGGACTCAGCACAGTGTGTCTCTTTCAGTTTGGTTATCAGAACCCGGACGATATTCAGGAGAAAGAAAAAGTTCACCTGGATAGATGGATGGAGGGGGATAGAGAAAAATATATGTGGTTAAAACAAATATGGACGAAAAGAATGAGACATAATGTTTATTATGAGGCTTTAAAAAAAATCTTTTATACGGAAAATACAACAAGTGGCCTGATGGTGGCACTGGAGTCCCAGTAATTAAGGAGACTGAAGTTTAATACATGACTACTTACTGTCTACATTGTGTGCCTTTTACAGTTTAATACAATCATTTTGGCACTCGTTTCAGAACCTGGATGTCATGTTGGGTACTACGTGCTAATGTGTAACATGTTTTCAGGCCAAATCTGCTCTACAGTAATACTTTTTCTCTTGTAATTATTCCAGTGGAATTGACACTAAACCAGGCAGAGACACACTCTTAACTGATGGACAATAGTTGGCCGTGATTGGCTTCTTCTGCACCAGAAGACAACTTCAACAATGTGGAATCTGTAAGTATCCCAACCACTGCACATATGCTGAAAAGGTACCCAATTTCCCTAAAACAGCTCTACTATGTGCTTTTCGAGAGAAATGCAGACATAGAGAAGCAACAGACCATTAAGTATGTTCAGTTTATGGCTCTGGATGCAAGTAAAAACACTCTTAAGTTCATTTTTGTGGCTCAGGCAGGCTTCCAACAAGCCAAGACAAAGAGCGAGGTCAGAATTTCACTGGCCAGTGGAACACCATCACAGTATCTTGACAACGTGAGGCCAACATCACATGTCTGCTGCTATATTAGAAGATGGTGTGGTGGGATGCAGATCTTGTGTTGGCTCATACAATGCAGAGCTCCTTGTAGCATTCTTTATGAGCTAAATCTGGTCTTTGGGACTGCTGGAGAATTCTGTGATACTGTGTGGGACAATGTTAATTTGCATGATGCTTTCAGCTGGAGCCATGGTTTCAGGATCATCCACAGCTCACCATCATAGACTTGCCCATGCACTCTCCTTTCCTCTGTGTGACTGAGGATTTTTCCCCACATGGAAGTAGAAAATATGTGACAGGCATCTGCATCAACAAGTGATCATCCTCCAGACATGCAACATGACAGCAGACAAGTGTCGGGCCTGGACTCGCCAAAGGTTCTTTCCAATATGTTCCAATATGTATATTATTTTTAGCAAATTGCTTTCATTTAAAGGGAACCACGCTGTTATTTACAGTGTATTTTATCTATCTAGTCGGATATTTTTCTTCACTTATCTGGGTCCTAGTTGTGGGGGCAGCAGACTAATTGGAGACTAAGTTTTTTCCCAAGCCAAACGAGAGATGTAATCTCTCCAGCATGTCCTGGGTCTGCCCCAGAGGCCTCCTGTTGAGTGGAACATGCCTGGAGCAACTCATCTAGGAGGTGCATAGCAGAGGCTCTCCTCGTCTTACAGTGGATTTCATTAGTAAATTTAACATTTGTTCATTGACTCCACTGCATCTGTTGTATTCTCTCTACTGGTTCTTTTACAGCAACGACATATGTGTACTGCATGTACTCTAATATTCAATGATTTTCTAAACAACTAAACAGTGAAACTGTACCAGTTTTCCTTAAAAACATATGAACGCAAATGCAGTGTTTTGAACGAGAATTTTGTTTTTAGCGTTTTGAAAAATGACATCCAGGTTCTGAAACTAGTGCCAAAGCTATGATTTGAAAATTGTAGCATTTTATCATTTTACTGTAATTATGCTGGCAATATTTATCATGGCACTTAAAGGCTGACACAGCGTATTTGATCTCTCTGTTAATAAATGAATGTGTATCTGGTATATTGTCTATTTCATGTATCAGAGTGTGCAGCAGTGTAATGAGCTGTGACTCAATATTTAAAATTTGGGTAAAAGATATTTAAAATGCACTGTTATCAACTCACAATGAGTGCAACATGAATGGGGGCGTGTATGATGTAGAGCAGCTGAGTGTGTGTGCTAATCCAGCACCTGAAACAAACACAAAGAGGAAATCATTGTTCATCGTTTGTGCCACACTCAATGAACACTGCAATTTGATGAGATAATTCTATATTTTATAATTCATCTCAACAAAAGACTGTACTATGAGGCTAGAGTAAAGACCTGCAAAAGCACTTTATTCTTTGAGTCCATACCGGAGGCCGAACAAAGGATCACAGTGTTTTTTTTAACATTCTCATATAGTCTCTTATGTTTTATTGTATAAAATTTTTTTACTGAAAAAGCAGTTAAATTGACAGATATTCAAAAAAAAACTCCCCAAATTTTAAAAACTTCTGAACAAAGTTCAGATGGGAGAAATTTCGTAATGGAAGCTCTGATTCAACCCAAAGTAGATGTGACAGATGTGGGCAGAGGGTTCTTCTACGTATCTGAAAAAAAGAATATAAATATCATGATGGACTGATTGAATAGAGTGCTACATATATAAAAATATAAAGATCAGTAAACACCAAACATTTTTGGGGGGAGAAGGTCTGACTGTGATGAATCCAGCAATATAAACCAGGTGAACTTAATATTCTACATTAAAAAAGCACGTAGCAAGTAAAATAAAGGTGTGGAAGGGGTGGAGCTATCAAATTATCCAAAAACTATAACTGACAAATTAAAAATATAATACCACAATATATTTTACTCAACTAATGTCAAAGGTGTTCATCTGCTTATAATAATGATGATGGCAAAACATCTTTTATGAAGCTGCTGTAGACATAGTCACTATATAAACTATCCCTGTAAGCCACAATCTTTATCAGTGTTTTCGCAGGCTGTAAAGATTGTGGCTTATGGGAATGGGTCACATTGCAGCTTGTACATGTGGATTACAGTGAATCAAATTACTCTCAGTGAGTCAGGCTTTGTCAGTCATTAGCTTATATCCATTATATACTGACCTTAGTTTGTTGAACATTTTTCAGTCAAATATTTCTATACAAGAATCCACTTCATATTTTAGAGACTATAGAAAAGATGAAAAACTCTCTTGTGCTTTGCTCTACTTCCAGTACGGATATCTCTACACGTCTTACTACATTTCTCATCTTAGTCTGAGCTTCTGATTTACAGAGATGACAATGGCAAAACAGTAAATGTGCTGCATCTTACGGGTCGTTGTGGAAAAGCCCACGAGCCACAGCGTATGTGACAGCAGGAACGATGGGAAAACCTTTGGACAGAGAGAGAGAAAATCAGAAATGAATACTAGTCTGACACCCAGGATCTCTGCAGAGGCTGCTGCAGCCGCAGCAGTACATCTTAGTGTATTAGTGAATGAGGATGTATATGTATGTATAATACATGCTCACGTGTTTGGATACAGTGCCGTGAAAAAGTATTTACCCTCTTCCTGATTTCTTAGTTTTGTTTTGTTCTTTTTTTATATATATATATTTGTCATGCATATCATGTTTCAGATCATCAAGCAAATTTTAATAGTGGACAAAGATAACCAGAGGAAATAATTAAGAGGAAATAATAATAATATTCCCCTTAACAATAATATTAAGGGGGAAAAAAGCTATTCCAACCTACCTGGCCCTTTGTGGCCAGAGCCAGGTCTGCAAATTGGCTGCTAACATGATGCAAATTCCTACATAACTAGACTAAGGAACTCCAAGAAGAATTGGAAAAGGCACAAATGTGTTTGATCCTCCTGACTCACCCCACCCCAGGATGTAGTACCAGAAGAGCTGCTGTTCCCCAACAAAGACGGCCACTATGATGAGTGTGTGGAGGTAGATGCCTTCACACAGCATCCAGAAGTAGGTGGAAGTAGAGGTATACTGAGTCAGTACAGCCAGGATCTTACAGTTCACCTGATAGAGGGGATATCGTAAGTCCTTATATACTGAATATGTTATAAGCAGATTTTTTATAAATATGTAATTAAACACAAACAGAGGACCACAGGTGAAAACTGAGAAAGGCACTAGACTATGGATTATAAGGCCTTTTTGAAAACAGAGAAAACTCATGAGTGTAATGAGATGAAGACTAGTTGGTAGCTCACAGAGTTGCTGGTGTCTGTGCCCTGGTTATTGACTATGCTGAATGTGAGCCATATCATAGTAACAATTGAGTTTAAGATGAAGGAAAGAAACATGTTCTTATGAAGGGAGATTCTCTGGCAGCTAAGGCTCCTGAAAGAGAGCAGAGAGAGCAAAGGAACAGCATTAGTGGACTACCGTATTAGTTACGGGTGCTTGAGAGTGAACTAATACTTTTCTCAGGAGATTAATATTCCCATTCAAGCAATCGCCATTATTTTCTATGATAATTTAATCATATGATTATGAAGAGGGAAAAAACAAGAAGCAGTCAATTAACCCAGACAGAAGAAACCTCCCATGACTCACTTGAAGTAGGAGAAGATGGTCAGACTGATGACTAAGGACACAATGGAAAGACTATGACCCACCATGGCCATGTAGTAGACACTGATGGCAAGCTGCAGGGAACAAATTGCTCAGCTATGATGAATGTAAATAGATTTATCGCTGATTAAGAGTGATTTTCTTTTAAAATTAAGATGTTAGCCAGCACAGGAAAAGTAATACAATCTTTGCATCTTCTCTTCACAGTATGTGAAAGCAGCACACAGCAATGCAAATAAAACAACTGTAAACTCTCTTCTGAGAGAGAAAGTATTTGCTGAATGGCCATCAATTAAGATGCACTAAACAGTAATCAGTGCTGGAGAAATGGCATGGGAATTTTAAATTGATTAAAGACAATATACAAAAAGTCTGACAGGCTTTAGAGATTTGTTTCTGACAGGAATATTCTTCAAACAACTGGCCTGTTCAGTCTAGACATGAGGTTGATTAGACTAAAAGCAGATTTGAGCAAGGTGAAAATTTCTATCAGAACTCTACTTAGACATATTTTGGAGGGTTAGATGAGTTTGCAAAGTTTTATGGCTTTCTAATAGTTAAATTGACATCTCCAAATCAGATCAAATGAGATAAGATAAAATTGCAAGTTGAAAGTTGAAAGTGTGAACAAATTCTAACTCCAGTCAGTAAATTTCACAAAAAACATTCATTTATTCAGAAAAATAGCTCCCGAAACAGTGGCACACAGAACCAGATTACAGTAAAGGTCAATGCTCCAATTTGGTCAATTCAGCCAAAACCAAACCAAATTAAACAAATGCAGTAAGTGATGAAAATAGCTCCATTTTACCTTGAGTTTGTGGTTAGTGTGTGCAGAACACATGGTGTAGTTAGACCAGATTCTCTTGCTCTCTGGGTGATGGAACCACTGGCCATCAGGATTACAGACTTTGGTAACCCTCTCTGTTGAATGAACAGGTTTTACATGTTGTCATAGTTGGCAATGATAGGCCCATTATACATGAAATACAGCACGTGGACGATTTGTAGTACATGCAGTTAGGTCTGTTCTTTGCTGCACAAAGGGACAATTTTTGCAGTTTTGCCCCTGTAAACCACCACAGTGGATTTTAAATAAAACCATCAAATTGTCCTTGAAGTGAAGGCTTTTAGCTTTAATTAAAAGGGTTTAACAAAATTATTACAGTTTAACAAATGCAACAACTTTTAAACACAGTCCCCCATTTTTGAAGTCTCTAAATTAGTTAGACAAACTAACTTAATTTTTAAATATCAGGACTGTTTTTAATACTTACATGAAGTCAATGACTGCCTTAAGACTTTAACCCATGGACATCTTTAACCCTGGAGAACCCATGGGGTCAAATTTGACCCCATGGTTTCCCTAGTAAACCAATGGGCTCGGATCTGACCCCATTGGTTCTCCAGGGTTAAATGCTGTTTTTTTCACCCTTGAAATGATCTGCCATGTGTTTACTGTAGCTTATTTAAGTTGCTGTTTGTTTGTGGAACTTTCTGCATTTAACTAGCGAAAGGGTTGTTTTTGCAATATGCTTTGGGTCATTTTCGTCTTACCCAACAGTTTTGCAGCATTTGGCTGAATCTGAGCAGAGAGTATAGCCCTGTTCACTTCAGTATTCATCCTGCTATTTCAACTAAAAGTCAAAACACCATTCATCACTAGTGATCTAGTTCCACTAGCAGCTGTACGGGTACATGCCATAACAAAGTCTCCACTATTTAGATAGATGATTCCGCTTTCACTTCCTTTTCTAGTAAATTACCCTTAATTTCATCAGATTTTTCTGGAAAGTCAAATCTGGTTTTCAGGTTCATTAGTGTAACCAGTGGTTTGCACCTTGTTGTAAACCACCTGTACTTCATTCATGAAGGTGTCTCCTCATTGCAGACTTTTGACAATGACATGCCTAAACCCTTGAAAGTGTTCTTGACTTGGCTAAATGTTTCAGAGTTGGTTTTCTGAACCATCGACGCAATTCTGTCATCATCCTCTCTAGTTGTCTTCTGATCAGTGCAAAAAATTGTTTTAGCACTGCACAAGATTGTTGATTTGGCTACTCCTTTAGTTTTCCGATCACACTAATAGATTTATTTTGGTTTTGATCCTAATGACGGGCTTCTTCACTTGCACTGATAACTTTTTGAGCCTTACATTGACTAAAATGACTAAAAAAAGCTATAAAACACAAATTCATTACTTTGAATGAAATTCAGACATTACGTGTCATTTATTTCTCACGAAATAGCAAGGGAATGGACACCTGTCCAAGAAACTTCTTGTCAGTCCAATGAAAATGAAAATTGGTGACTATGTATCGACTATGTATAGAAATGCCTCTAATTCCTAAACAAATGATACAACATTTTTGTTAAACCCGTTTGATTGTGATTTAGAGATCAATCACATCTTCATTACTTGATTTAAAATGAACTATGGTGGTGTAAATTCAAAACTATAACTATCTTTGTTCAATCTATTATTCACTTAACTGTATCAGTACAAATAAAAAAGAAGAATACAAAGAGACGCATATTTAACATGTGTGTCCATACTCTACGGCCTTACCAGTAGGGTCAAAGTCCATAAAATATGCTGGACACATCTGCATGACAGTTCCTGGAGCTGAATCATCCCAACATAGCCAGCCATCCCATGTACGGTTACAGTAAGGGCCTAAAGAGGGCAGAGGAGAAATGTCATTGAGATTTGCATGTCTGTGCAGTGGTAATTTAGGGTAAGATAACCATAAAACACACACACACACACACA
>NW_005187440.1:4036505-4052022 GCF_000239375.1 Pundamilia nyererei | reverse complement strand
TGCGCATTCGCTGTCAAAATAAAAGACGTGCACCAGATAAGAAGTTGCAACGCGTGTTTGCGTAGATAAAAGGCACTGTTTTTGTCCGCTAGAGTGAGATTTTCACGGCATATTCTGCACCACATCTCTGTGCGTTCATCATTTGAAGCCAGCTCACCTCCTGCAACCACTTTTCCGAGAATACGTGCTTCTTTTGCGGTTCGGACTCCTTATGACATTTCTTTGGAGGTGGAGGAACACCAAAGTAATTGCTTAAAGGAGCTTATCTGGTGCGCATCTTTTATTTTGACAGCGAATCCGCACCTGCGGACCACTTTTGTGCACCCCTGCAAATAGCTCAATACAGCGGCACACAGAAAGGAATTGGCAGTAATACCAGAGGGGTAAAACACCAGGCACTTGTAGACAGAGCAGTTCCTCAAGACTGCAAGACCAGACTGACCAACATGTGCACTGCCTGGATTGACTACAAGAAAGCATATTACTCAATGCCCCACACATGGATCCTAGAATACCTAACACTATACAAGATCAACAGGACCTTAGGAGACTTTAAAGTTTGTAATATTTGCAGATGACACAAATATATCTTGTTCAGGTGTGGAATTGCCACAGGTTTTGGAGATGATCATACAGTAATTAACGATATTAAAGAAGTGATTTGATATGAATCAGGGCTGCCCAATCCCAGTCCTCGAGAGCTACTATCCTGCAGCTTTTAGATGCATCCCTACTCCAACACAGCTGAATCAAATGGTTTGATTACCTCTTCAGCATGCCATCATGTTTGGCAAAGGCCTGATAATAAGCCATTCATTTGATTCGGGTGTGTGGGAACAAGGATGCATCTAAAAGCTGCAGGACGGTAGCTCTCGAGGACCGGGATTGGGCACCCCTGATATAAATGAATTATCATTGAATCGAGATAAAAACAAATTTATGTTGTTTGGAAACCAAAATAAAAATATCAAAGTAGAAATATGTGTTGACAATGTATATTTAGAAAGAGTAAATGAAATAAAATTTCTTGGTGTGATCATTGACCACAAGGTCTGTTGGAAACCACATATTACTTATGTTCGAGGGAAATTGGCACGGAGCATTGCCGTCCTGGGGAAAGCAAATAATATATAACGTAAGAAATAAATTGCTTCCAAAAGAAATCTGTAAATTGTTTATAGAAAGAGAAGGTGGGTGTAACTTAAGTAAGTAAGTAAAACTTTATTTATATAGCACCTTTCAAGATAAAAATCCCAAAGTGCTTCACAGAAGCTAAAGAGGGAGGGAAATAGAATTTGAAAATACAAAGCGCTAGAACAACTTTAAAAAGTATGTCTATCTCTATAGCAGGAGTTCAATTATGGAACACTCTAACAGAAGAAATGAAAGAAAGTAACAACATAAACTAGTTTAAAATGAAATATAAAAAACTATTTTTAAACAAATATAAGAATGAAGAAAACAGGGTTAACCCAGTGCGGAAATGTTGTTCGTAATAGTGTTTTAGTTTGTTTGTCTCATAATTTGTCAATCTGCAAACGTTACCACTCAGTCCTTATTTATATGAAAGTAACTATACTGTGGTGGGGCTTGTTTATTTGTTTTGTTTATTTGTTTGTTTTGTTTTGTCTTTGCTTTACTTTTACTTCATATGTTGTTTGTTTAATTTAAGGCTAAAAGAAAATTAAATTAAAGGCAAAATTTGAGGGGGTAGGGAATAATAAGTGTAGACTTCTGCCTACTCCTTTTCAAACAAAAGAATGGAATGATATTTTGTAATGAATGTGAAGGCGCATGTTTGAAATAAAAATGGACTGAACTGAACTGAACTGAACTTCATTACGAACTCAATGGGGACATGGCAAACAACTCTAGAAGCCAACTTCAACTGCATAAGCCTTAAACCCCTTGGTGAGCAATGGCTATGGATACCGACTATGGAGTGGAGCAATTGACAGCCACCTCCTCTACATGGATGACATCAAGCTATATGCCAAGAGTGAATGAGACATCGATTCACCAATCCGCACCACTAGGATCTACAGCAGTGACATCGGAATGTCATTCGGATTGGAAAAAGTTGAATAATAACAAAGAGAGCGAAGGTAGTCAGAAAAGAGGGGATCAAACTACCAGAAATGAATTCCTCAGGCAGCAGAAACCCAAGAAAGAAAAAGAGCAAGGAGAAGAATCATCATGGTAGGACAGGCCCCTTCATGGTATGTATGAAGGCAGATTGAGGAAATTGTATCAGTGGCTGGACAAAGTTGGACTGAAAGACAATACAGAGGCCCTAATCATGGCACCACAAGAAATAGGTCTTAGCACGAGCTCAATAGAAGCAGGGTTCTACCACACCAAGCAAGATCCCAGGTGCAGGCTGTGCAAAGATTCCCTGGGATACATGGAACAACATAAACAAGTGGCCAGCATATATACAGAAACATCCGTGCTGACTACGGCCTGGAAGTCCCACGGTCAAAATGGGACATGGTTCCTAGGGTGGTTGAGAATGACCAAGCTAAGTTCCTGTGGGACTTCCAGATACAGACAGACAAACTGGTGATAGCTAACCAGCCAGACATGGTAGTGGTGGACAAGCAGAGGAAGATGGCTGTAGTGATAGATGTAGCTATACTGAGTAATAGCAACATCAGGATGAAGGAACACAAGAAGCTTGAGAAGTAGGGCTGAGAGAAGAGCTCAAGAAGATGTTAAGGGTGAAGGCAATAGCTGTTCCGTTGGTAATCAGAGCACTGAGTGCAGTGCCCTTGAAGCTTGGCAAGTGCCACCAGTAGATCCCAGACATCCAAGATTTCTGTCCAGAAGAGCGCAGTCCAAGGAACAGCAAAGATACAGCTAAAAGAACACTCGCAGGGGCGTGGGGCACCCTAAAGTGATTATACACCAACTGCTCATTTTGAATTTATTTTATCATCCACAGGCAACCCTTTAAATTATTATTACTATTTATATAGATTTTCCATTCATTATAAATAGTGTGTTACTCTTATATAGAGAGTGTAACCACAGCTGGGCTACACAAAGCTTCTCAACAATACTCGGAAATTCGCTTATACCAGGTCCCACAGAGGCATGCTGGGAATTGAAACACACAATAACATTTCAAAGGCAGTGAAGTACTGAATGGGAGTAACAGGCACTGGGGAAATACAAAGGGCAAGTTTCCTTTCTTACTGACTCACTTCCTCTCTCTCGTTCTCTTTTCCAAGGAATGTGCACACACCAAATAGGAAGGACTGCCAGTAATACACCTCACTTCCTTACTATTCAACTGCTATCAGTTACTTAATATGTTATATGTTGCTTTACGATATATATACACTACTGTGCTGTAAACAAAATGCTGTAAACAAAGAGTGCTTTCAGAAAAAGAAATGATTGTTTATTGGCCCCAAATGTATTCTGCAGCAGGATAATGACCCCAAACACACAGCCAAAGTCATTAAGAACTCTCTTCAGCGTAAAGAAGAACAAGAAGTACTGGAAGTGATGCTATGGCCCCCACAGATCCCTAATATCAACATCATCAAGTGCCTTTATGTATTTTTACTTGATAAACAGAAAATACAGCAACTGCTTTATCACACAGAGAGGTCTACACAATAGCAATGGACTCCTTTACTGCCCCCGAAAGGTGGAGGATGGAAAATATCCAGACTTTTGTTGATGGTGGTTCAGGGGTTTATTTCAAGCCAATTTCACATTCTAAAACAACTTAGTGGGTTAGCGGTAAACAACCCCACCTCCTGTGTATGCTTGCTCTACGGAGCTTTTAAATGCCATTGCTACCAACATTTAAAGTCTTCCGATATAGGTGAGGAATTTGAGGAGTTTTTCTTCTGCCTTGGTGAGATCATGAGTTAAAGTTTTATTTTCCCTTTCCTCTTCATTTACTAGTAATGCAACAAGTCATCTGTTCTAGCACTGGCTCTGATATAATTATGTGGAATGTTTTCCAAACACAATGAAAATAGATGAATTTTTATTAATTAATTTTATTAATTAATTGTTTCATGCATACTGTGCATGTTTATATTTGCAGAAGAAGCGATTTCAATGCTTCTTTAATACTGCCGCATTCTCCATCTACAGATTCCATCTGGGATGGAACAATGGGTAAAGTGTTATCATCACCTTCTTCTGTTACTGGATCGTGGATTATTTTCAAGTAGCATTCAAACTGAGCAGCCAGGATCTGCCGTCTCGACTGTCCAAGTAAGTCGGCCAAATCCATGTTAGTAAAATTCTCCTGCCGTGGCATTGTTTTTTCAGTGACTGCCAGGGATTCCATATCCTGACAGTGGGCCACCTGGGCAAGGTAGTCATCAAAAACAAAGAGTATGTTAGAGATACTACAAATCTACGTCCTCTAATTTAATCAAAGCACATTCTGGCTTTGACATAAAGCATTAGACACTTAAATAGCTAATGGGTGAAAGGAGTACTCACCTCTGTGAAGAGTGCCAGTGCAACCAGCAGGGAGAGTGTTAGGGTTTTCCACATTTCTCTAAAAGGAAAAGAAGAACATGAACAATGTAATTATGAAACATCTGTACGTTAAGTCTCCCACCATATGTACATGTGAAGTGGCTTCAGCTGCATCATTCAAGTACGACATAAAACCACCACTAGCATGCATGAAATCAAGCGCTCCGCATAGCGTCACTGTTGCAGGCCGAACCCAAATGCCTCTGTGTGAACGCACAGTTTTTATAAGCACATTCGTGTATGTTTATTCGCTGTTTGTGTATCTTCTCATTTATCAGCAAAGGAAGTTCATGCTCCCGCAGTCATTTCTCTCTACTGTCCACTCAGGGTCACAGAAACAGATGTGTGTTTATTGTTATTTTGGGGCAAAAGAGCAGCGAGTTCCCTTTAGCTTTTCATCTTTAATGAGCCAGCCAGTTACAGAGTCTCTAACAACAAATACACAGTCAGTGCTTTAATTGTGTTGTTCTCGCTCTCTATAGTTAGACTTTGTTTCGGGGATTTGCTCAATGCAAAAATCTACAGCTGCATATTCTGTTTAATTTTTCCTTGAAGCAAAATGTATTGTGAAACGGAGGCATCTACATTTTTTTTTAAAGATTTCAAATGATTAAAGTCAAACACAACTGATAAAATAGCAACATTTTATCAACATGGTTACAAAAACATTTTGCCAGATGTGAAAGGGATATAAACTGAAGAGTGTATGAGAAAAATATCTGAAAAAGCAATAAGAGTTCGCATTATCGTCAATAAATTCTCTGTAGGGGACAGAGTAATGAAAGCATTTTGACAGATGCGAATAAGAGAGATAGAAAAGCAAAAGGGGAAAGAAATGTGTGGAAATGTTGTGAGTCAGTGGTGTTGTTTCTCTAAATATTCAGTTTTATAATTATTTTTGTGTGTGTAAAAGAGCCTGGAGAGAAGAGCTCTCAGAATACAGGCAGACTTGATTTCATCATCCAAAATCTTCTGCGTGACTGGATCATTTTTTCCCCCACTCAATCCAACAGACTCATATAAGATGAAAACGTTTAAGTTTACAACTGAAATATTCTTGTTTGATGCTTTTGTCTCTGTTGCTTATTTACTCATTGTGACAATAGAATATATTAAAAATAGTTTTGTAACTCTCGTGAAAATTTAGTTCTCTTATTTTTAATTGAACATACACTGGTGATGAAAAGAAAGAAACAAACACTGAACGGTGTAGGTGAGGACAGTAAGCAGGCTTGGTAGACAGATTAACAAATAACAGGACCCATCAAATGCTTAGTTATTCAAATAATTAAACATTTAAGAAAACATGCTTAAAATATAAACTTAATGTATATCAATTAAGTAAATTTCATTTGACCAGATTCCATTAAATGTAACATTTTATATTCTACACAAGTAAAATTACCATATAATAAAATGAAGTTAAGTCAGCATTATCGACATCGATATTTTTTTAGTGTACTAAGCATACCTAAAATAAACTAAAATAACAGAGAAAATTAAATGTATGCTGATTTCTTCACAGATTACAGCTTGTTCAAAATGCTTCTATCACTCCAGTTCTTGCTGACTTGCATTGGCTACCCATCAAATATTGTATTGATTTTAAAATCTTGTTGCTAATAAATAATATTGCACCTAGCTATCTCACTGACCTTCTCAGCCTGTACACTCCTAGTCGAGCGTTAAGATCATCAGGTCAGTTACTCTTGGTGCAACCTAGGTCTCGACTGAGGACCAGAAGACGATCGTGCCTTTGTCTCAGCTGCACCTAACCTCTGGAACAGCCTTCCTGCTACTACTATTTGTGCCTCGGACTCTATCCAATCTTTCACATTACGTTTGAAAACTTACCTATTTAATCTGGCATTCCCAACTAGCTAGTGCCCTCATCTCATCTATTTTAATCGTATTATTGTATCTTTGTTTAGCCTCTTAGCTGATATTATATTTGTATGAATTGACCCTCCGAATTGAGGTCTGATACCTACTTTATTTAGCCCACACTTCTGGTCTAATTAGTGCTTCCCATCTGTTAGTGTTAGTGCTAGTGCTTGTTTTGTATTTTGGTAATGCCTTTTATATAAATTTATTTTGATCTATTGTAATATTGTGAAGCACTTTTCAAGCCTTTGGTTTTAAACGTGCTATATAAATAAAGTTGTATTGTATTCTTATAAGTCTGGACACAGACTGGATGTCATGTTGTATTGCGTAAAACAGCTTAAACTACACTTATTATAATTAAAATATCAGTTCGCCAATGTTAAAGGTTAAAGTCAAGTGCTTCTCAAATGCTCATGAGTCAGTTGCAAGCATACAAAAATGACTTGTAACTAGGTCTGAAGTGAAGGCAACACACAGGAAATGTCCCAAGCTCATTACAGCAAAGCTTGCCTGCAAGATTCTTTCCGAACTGCTTGCTTCTGCAGTTTTCCTCCACCAACCCAGAGAAAGTTTTGGTATTGCTGAGTCTGCTAAGATCAAGTGCAACCACGGATTACTTTAGATTGTTTAACCACAGCTTTTTCCCCCAGCTGAGGAGTATTTCAAATCGACTGCAGCACAGGGGGAATTTAATGTGAATATTGATCTTTAAGTAACTTACAGAAGTAAAAAAGTCACTTGTGTTTTTGCATTCTTTATATTAAGAATCATCGACTATTATCTTTACTACTACCATGTGCAAATAGGTTTCTGATTTGGTCTTTTAATGCCATCCTAGCAGCGAAGAACAACATCGTAGCCACAGGCTATTGTAGCCTGCCCTTACTTTTTTTTTCTTCGCATCACAAACTGTGCTGTGACAGTTTTTCCCATGAACTTCAGTTCTGAGTTTCCGTCAGTGACAATGATGACACGCACAAACACACACAAATATTTATAATTATGATTCAATCCATCAAGAACCAAACAATGATTGCCCCTCTTTCTGTTTTGTACACAGTTGCCTCTCGTAATGTATTGTTCCCCATCAGAACATTGTTAACCCAAGGACACGCACCCGCACATATCATAATGCCTTGGCAAGTGCTCGCTATGTGCCATTGTCACCAATAAACACTGCTTGCAATCTATCTGTGAATTGTAGCCAAGTGGTTTGGATTGTCTTTGTTTTGCGGTAACAAACTGAGATGCTATTGCTGATTCGTCACTTCCTTTGTCCCTGTGGTTTTATTGTCTTTTATTTTCTCTCAGGCCGTCACCTCTCAATTTGAACTTAGGTGATCCAGATGCATGCTGATTTGACTGTGCCCAGAGAATTGTGTGTCCTATATTCAGCCAGACACATTAAGACGCACACATACAATAAAGCCAACACCCTTTCCGCTTGATCTCTTTCTTTTTCTCTTACTGCTGCTCTTGAAGACTCTTCCTCTCAAACTATTTTTTGTCCTCTGGTTTTTCTCATCCTACACTGCTTCCTGTCAGCATTTATCTCAGTCATACCGGTTCATCTGGTGAGAACAAAAGCCCGAAAATCACTGACATGTCAGTGAGACTGAAGAATATTGTGACTGCTTTTCTTTTACGGCTATGAAAAAAAGCTGGGAATCACTGCTGACCAGTGTTTGAACTCAGAGATTCAAACAGTGTTTAAAAAAAGAAAAGTCGTACTGAGTGCAGACATAAAAAAACACATCACTTTGACAAAGCATCAGCACATGCAGCTTACAATAACCTGGTTCATGAAGAAAACAATGAGTCTTTATACTGTAGCTCTGAGCACCATTACCACTGTAGCTACAGCAGGCCAGCTGGGACAGTATCACTAATACTGTGTAAAATAACAACAATAACATAAGTTTCCCCCCTAATTTAGTTAACCTTTCCACACCATTATATTAAGAAATTTTACTTTATAACTCACTATTCTGTCAATCTCCAAACAATCTCCAAATTTTGACCATGTTTATTAAAAGTCCCAGCACCGTCTGCAGTACATGTAGCAGAGTAGCATAACAGCTGAGCAGACACTGATGTGGGTCAAGTCCCTGTGCTTTTCTTGTGTTGCATGGCTTACTTGGATAGATATTTATATTGCACTAGTCTACACTTACCCAGCGCTCAAATATTTACACTGTAAAACCAAAAGATCCACACACATACACGGAGCAGTTTCTATGCCCTTTTGGTGCATTTTGTCCAGCACACGCGCACTCATTGCCACTACATGGTGGTTCAGTAACTTGCCCTGATTAGTAGACCTAAGACACGGCTTTGGTTTTAATCAGCTGTGCTGTGATTTACCACCATATTTATACTTGAATGATCAGTTTTCCACAGATGAGGTTTTTTTCTTATAAAAAATAATTTAAAGTCTGTTAAGGTATTCTTGTGGTTCCTTGACTTTCCAAAATTAAAGCCTTCATCTGTCAGGCTCCTCACCTGTGGAATCAACCCTCAGTTTGACTTCAGGAAGCAGACATCCTCTCTACTTTTCTGCTCATACACTACTTATCCTTTTCTTTTCTCTTTCCTCTCAAACCCAACAGATCGTGGTAAAAGACTCCCGCCTCTCTGACCTTGATTGTGCTTGAGGTTTCTTCCTGTTAAAAGGGAGCTTTTAATTTCCACCGTCACCTACTGTTTTCTCACAGGTTATCATTTCCCCATTGATACTGTACATCTTTACCCTACATTATAAATTGCCTTAAGGTGTTGTTGTTGTGAGTTGGGGCTAAACAAATTAACCTGAATTAAACTAAATACTTTAAAGATTAGGTTTCAAAGTTTCTTTTTTATCGGGCAGATCCCTCCTCAGATTAGGTCATCTACCCAACTACCAATCTTGAATTCCCAACTTTAAACATTCTTCTTTTCATTTCCCAGCTTCAGGCCAGCTTCTGTTTTATTTTCCCCACTGTGTCTCTTTTTCTTTTACTATCTTCATTTTTAGTATTTATGAAAGTTGCTATGAATTTATTTTTATTATTATTTTTTTATCCTTCATTTGTATTGTTTTCTTTTTTGATTGATTGATTGGTTTTGATTTTACTGTTGTGCAGCATTTTGGTCAATGTCTGTTGTTTAAATGTGCTGTAGAAATAAACTAACTTGACTTGACTTTTTGATAAAGCTTACTGTTACTGTGGATCACGTGATCCACTAGCTGCTCACATTACAGTCCTCCATGAGGCTGATCCTGATCTTGGAAAAACTTCCTTCCAGGCTGATGATCCTGGAATAATGACCTTTTAACTGGAAGTGTCTTCCTGCTAAAAAGGAAGGCTTGCTCCACATAGTGCTTGCTCATAAGGGATTATTTGAATGTTGGGGTCTTCTCTCCAATGTCATATCTCAATAAAACTGAATTTAATTGGAATTAGATTGACATGTATATGATTATTGAACTAGTGACAAAAGCACTAAAAGCACTATTTTAAAATTTTAATTTTAAAATAAAAATAAAAACATTAGCAAAATTACATAACAGCAACTAAACTTCAGTATAGGTCAGGCTTTTTCCAATAGCTCAGTGCATTCCTTTAATAGAGTTCTTTCTTTCTTTCTTTCTTTCTTTCTTTCTTTCTTTCTTTCTTTCTTTCTTTCTTTCTTTCTTTCTTTCTTTCTTTCTTTCTTTCTTTCCCTAGTGAGATGTTTAGATGGTCTGACAGCGGTCACTGTCAAACTGGTATGCATTGCTTGCTGGTCTGGTAACAGCTGTAAAAACAAATCAAGGCCACCAGTTCACCACATGTAGCAGCCTCACACTAGCAATAATGCAGGAGTAACAGCAGAGAGTCATCACCTATTGGAAGTGCTAATAACAGAAAATACTAACATGAGTCCAAACACGTGTCAGATGCTGTAGCCTTTCTTGGCAACCACAGAACTCAAGGTGATGTTTTCAGTGGATGGCGAGGTTTCACTCACAGACCTCGCAACATATGCACAGCAGTTTGAAGTAATTAGGCTAAACTGCTACTTCACAAGTGATTTTGGCAAATGAATTCTGACTACATTAAGATAAACTGTCAGACTCTAAAAGAAGGAGCGACCTAACAATAAAACCTAACACGTTTTATGGAATAGAAAATGAAGAAACATACCAGGATCCTGATGTCCTGAGGTCATAAAATGCTTTAAAAAAAAGGATCAGTCATCTGTGGTATTGTGAGAAGCCTTTATTGCGAAAGACTTTTTCTCTCCTTAAACAGAAGTGTTTCTCATTATTTTTGTTAAACCAAAGTGACTCTAATAAATCGTCCCTTTCCCTCTTTCTGGAAGGCAGAACATAAATATGTCTACATCTGAAAAAGTACAAACTGTACCTCTTGATAGTTCATGAGAAACAGAAACATGGGAGTCTGACTGGAGTGGCCCGTATTAAGCAAAAAGTCAGAGAAAAATATTGATAATGTAGAGATAGCTTAACAATAACAACAACCATGCTATGTTTCTTTGGCCTGTGTTCCACCCTTTCATTTCCTTCCAGTGTTTGAATATCACCACACTGTAATGTTTTTGCACAAAATACACAAGAAGAACAATCCTGCCCACAAGAAAACCACCACCCTGTAGCTTTAACACTTCTTGTAATGAGGAGCTTTGAAATAGTTGCTGTTCTTCAGATACAGCAGGCATCAAAACCACATCAACATACTGAAGATTGTGGCCCACATAAAGGACCCCTTGAGCTCTCCTGCATTATCCAGGGCCCAGGGGAGAAAAAGCTTGACCTTGGCGCTTCTAAAACCAATAAAATTGTTGTAGATTTCCATTTTTGAAGGAATGGATTACACCTTAAATCGGTGAGGTCATCTTTGCAAAAAAAGCCAAGAGTGCCTACATTTTCTGGGGGTGAAAAATGTAAAAATATACAGTCATCGAAAGAATTCTGCAGGTCTTTTGTAAGAGCATCAGTGATAGCTTGATTTGTAGCTATGACGAACATTGGCACAATCCGCTTCCGAAGAACATTTGGATCAGGAATACAATAATCGTACTAGATCGGGAATCACGAAACACTTACAGGAACAAACTACAGTTAAATGGGTTAAATGAATCAGGACACAACACACTATCTACAGGATCAGTACACAATTTCTCCAGCTGCACATAACCATAGCAAATTTCCCATCAACCTCCTGGTACTTGGACTGGTACTTATACGTTAGAAAGGACTATATCCAGTCCATTTACTAATACTAGTCCATTTACGATTTATCCTTTGCCTTTTGGACACACACTGTTTTATATTTATCTTGAACTATGTCTATCCAGCTAATATTATTATATTTCATTTAGTTATTTCATTTACATGACCATTTTAATTTGAACAGTATATTTAGTTTTATAGTCTCACAGTTCTTAAACCTGGCTCCTATTTTATCTTTCAGTGTGAACGGACGCTCTTTTCCAAAAATGAGACGAATAAAGTCAATTCCATCTGAATCGAGCTATTTACTGACAAGCTCCCTAAACGCCTACTTTTTCTCAAACTGCCTTTTCCTTTAAATCAGTTGTGACGTCCTATAGTTTCCACAATGCCAGTTTGACAGCATCCAAAGAGTGGTCATTTCCATCATGAAGTTACATGTGCAACATGTGTAGGCAGGAGAAGCAGTGGTGATGTTATCAGCAGAAGATACAAGAAGACTTCCAATTAGGGGGGAACTACGAGAGACACAGCATGTCTCATAACATCACTGCATTCTGGTCTTTTGAGGTAACTGTTTCTGAGAAATAGTGTTTCTGTAGTGTGGTCAGTATGTCCTGTATAGCACTGTTTTCCCTGTTTTACTGTGTTTGCTAAAATCCCCTATTGTAGAGTAAAAGTTTAGATCTTCCCCAGTCCTTACTGAATAGATTTAATTCATTATTGAATCTAGTTCTTCATGATCAGTGATATTGTAGCAAAATATATTCAATTCAGTTCAGTTTTATTTATATACAGGGAGTGCAGAATTATTAGGCAAATGAGTATTTTGTCCACATCATCCTCTTCATGCATGTTGTCTTACTCCAAGCTGTATAGGCTCGAAAGCCTACTACCAATTAAGCATATTAGGTGATGTGCATCTCTGTAATGAGAAGGGGTGTGGTCTAATGACATCAACACCCTATATCAGGTGTGCATAATTATTAGGCAACGTCCTTTCCTTTGGCAAAATGGGTCAAAAGAAGGACTTGACAGGCTCAGAAAAGTCAAAAATAGTGAGATATCTTGCAGAGGGATGCAGCAGTCTCAAAATTGCAAAGCTTCTGAAGCGTGATCATCGAACAATCAAGCGTTTCATTCAAAATAGTCAACAGGGTCGCAAGAAGCGTGTGGAAAAACCAAGGCGCAAAATAACTGCCCATGAACTGAGAAAAGTCAAGCGTGCAGCTGCCAAGATGCCACTTGCCACCAGTTTGGCCATATTTCAGATCTGCAACATCACTGGAGTGCCCAAAAGCACAAGGTGTGCAATACTCAGAGACATGGCCAAGGTAAGAAAGGCTGAAAGACGACCACCACTGAACAAGACACACAAGCTGAAACGTCAAGACTGGGCCAAGAAATATCTCAAGACTGATTTTTCTAAGGTTTTATGGACTGATGAAATGAGAGTGAGTGAGTGAAAACAGTACACCTCTCTGAACAGTGTCTGGGAGGCTGTGGTTGCTGCTGCACGCAACGTTGATGGTGAACAGATCAAAACACTGACAGAATCCATGGATGGCAGGCTTTTGAGTGTCCTTGCAAAGAAAGGTGGCTATATTGGTCGCTGATTTGTTTTTGTTTTGTTTTTGAATGTCAGAAATGTATATTTGTGAATGTGGAGATGTTATATTGGTTTCACTGGTAAAAAATAAATAATTGAAATGGGTATATATTTGTTTTTTGTTGAGTTGCCTAATAATTATGCACAGTAATAGTCACCTGCACACACAGATATCCCCCTAAATTAGCTAAAACTAAAAACAAACTAAAAGCTACTTCCAGAAACATTCAGCTTTGATATTAATGAGTTTTTTGGGTTCATTGAGAACATGGTTGTTGTTCAATAATAAAATTATTCCTCAAAAATACAACTTGCCTAATAATTCTGCACTCCCTGTAGTGCCAAAACACAACGCCAGTCACCTCTACCCACATAGCAAGCAGGTCTGGCCTGCATCTGGTATCAAGCCGGCACTGCTGGTTGACTTCTGGCATGATAAGACGTATGTCATCCAGATATGGGCCAGGTTTGGCAATGATGCCACTGTTTATGCGATGGCATGCCACATCTGGCCCGATTGTGGTTTGGTGTATGTGGCCCAGGCCCATAGAAAATAGGTCTTCCCTGGATCCGGCATCAAGCTGGCACTTCTGACTGACTGGTGTCATGGCAGGGTGTATGTCAACCAGATGTGGGCCAGGTCTGGCAATGATGGCACTATTTATCTTCCTATTTTCCTATTTTAGTCAGAAGACCTAAATGCCATGTTGCAATACTATACTGCTATGGTAGCCAACGTTTCAAATGCAGATTTGACAAGTTTGTGAGTGTACACTATATCCCAAACCTAGTGACAGTTTACTCTCTGCACCAGTGGGTGGCTGTAGCTCAGGAGGTAGAGCAGGCCACCTACTGATCGGAAGGTTAGTGGTTTGATCCCTGGCTCCTCTAGTCTGCAAGTCTGTGTATGAATATAGTTAGAAAGCACTCAGTCTAGAGAAAGTGGGAGAATGTGGAATGTTGTATAGAGTACTTTGAGTAATCTGGGAGAGTAGAAGAGCGCTATATATGAATCAGTCCATTCACTGTCTGAACAGTTTTGTCATGTTACTTTTGCACTATTATGTTCCAGCACATGTTGTTATTACATGGCTTGATTAAGGTACACATTAGGCTGACATCTGGGCCAGCACAGGGCCAGCAGTGTGTTTGCAACTGGCCCTTGGCTGCACACAACTTACACATGGCCCACATACCGCAAAGAATGACGGCCCTTTGGTGGCCCAAATCAGGTTTACCAGAGGTAATCCACACATGGGCCAGCAAAGGACCACCAGTGTGTCTGCAACTGGTCTTGCAGACACACTGCAAGACCAGTTGCAGTGTGGTCTGCAACTGGTTTGCCCAGATCTGGCAAACCAGATCTGGCCACCAAAGGGCTGTTATTCTTTGTGGTATGTGGGCCATGTATAAGAACATTGTGTGGGCCAGATCGGGGCCATACCAATTTTGATATGTGGGTAGGTGATGTACAAGTCATACAGTCTCAAATAATATGTAATAGAGACATGACTGGTATTATCACTTGAACTAACAAACATGTTATCCAGTGGCTGTAGATAGCAACTACAACTTTTTAGCCAGGGTTTAAAAAAAAAAAAAATCCAGTTAATTTATATAAATCATTTCACAGTGAGGAAGGTCGTTAACAAAAGACATAGCTTTTAAATGTCTGACAAGACTCGGCTCCCCAGCAAATTCAGTCTGTTTAAAGAACTCCAAACTTTCATCACTGGATCTGCAGGTAACTCTTGTTAAAGTTCATGTGTTTGAAACCAGGAGAAGACTGCATTTGTGTGTTTGTGCATTTATTATTATAACACTCTTCTTTCTGGGTTACCAAAAAAAGGTTTTAGAGGTTTACAGATTTACAGATGGTACAAAACGCAGCTGCTTGGATTTTAGCCAAAAATTGTGAAATTTGAGCACATTATCCCAGTACTGAAATGTCTTCACTGGTTGCCTTGTCAGGTTCGAGCAGATTTTAAGGTCCTGTTGCTCACCTACAAGGCTTTAACCATTTCACGCATAGTGGCCACTACAGTGGACAGCTATCGTTGTGGACAGCTGTTTTCTTGTATTTGTGTCAGTGTTGATATACTTGCACATAAACCACTACACTGGACACTGATGTGTCAAATTCATAAGTCAAAACGTATGTTGTGCACCTAAGTGGACATGTAACCAACGCTTTGAAAAGTACATATTTTAAAAAATGAAGTTCAAAAATATTTTTTTCATGCCTAAAGATGAATAAAAGTACTTAATAAAAAAATCCTGATTGAGGTTGTCAT
>NW_005187440.1:4034307-4035801 GCF_000239375.1 Pundamilia nyererei | reverse complement strand
AAAAAGCATTTTTGCCTTAAAAGCAGTAACTCGAGAAAGTTATTTTGGGAAGAATGCAGTTAGTTTGAGAAAATCCAGACCCCATGGGTATATATAAAAGAACAAAAACTCAGACTGAAAGCTTAAATTAATTATGAAAAACCAATTTAAAAACTAACAGGCCTAAGAGCAAATAGCTGGTTGGAATTCTCACGCTGCTGTCAGCAACATAACAGAAAAAAGGACTGTGTAATTAAAAACTCTTCTTTGTTAGATAACTAAAACAAATGCCACTCAAAGCAACAATGAATGCACTCCACTGGAGAAGAGAGAGTTTATCAGTGATAAGATAAAATACCACAAACACCATGGAGAACCAGAGGGAAGAAAAAGAAAAACTGGCCTTGATATTTATTTACAAGCCATATTTCAACTGTAGCTGAAAACTGTTCTGCACATCAAAGCTCTAATAAGCTCTACAGCTTGTTTATGTATCAATAAGTACTTAGAGTTAAATTTAAGTGCCAATATTGCAATGTTTAAAAAACTATAATTGACCTAAACTTCCATTAACAAAAGTCTTTCAGACTACTGAGTGACTGTCTGAAAAGCATACTTAAAAGTGTAAACACTCCTCATTTTGTAAATACTTGAGCTTATATATTCATAAAGTGCTAATGAACTGTTGATGTTAACATTTCATTCTTACTTTTTGCAGGATGTACGTACTGTAGAAGTTAGATATGGTAGAATCCAACCATAAAGGTCAACCTTCAGGGTCATAACCCAGATAACCCTGGAGGTGACGTAAGATAATAGGCGGGGGTGGTGGTGGCTTTGGTTTGAATACCTCTCTTTTTTGAGTTCATTTAACTCACCAATGCGCAAGCAAAAGTGAATTTAATCTGCAGGGCACTTTATTTTCCTATGGGGTCCCATGAAAAACTGGGACTGCTGTGGAGGGCCCATTAATCATTCCCAAACACTAAAGCTACTGTGTCTACATTTTCAGGCACCTTATATGACTCTTCCATGTTTGACAGTTAGGGGTATGAATTTAATTTTCTGAAGGGGCCACATGACTGGGCCTGTTGTGGAAGGCCACACCAAGAGACTCCAAAGTGCACACAGAATACTTTTAATTTAATAACATTTCATAAAAGTACTGTTTAAACTCAAACCTTGAGGCAGAAAAGTAACTAGTAACTGTATCTCTTAAGGTTGAATTGTTAAATAAAGTGCTCATATACAGTAAATTTAGATTCGAATGAATTTACTTTGTTTCTAATAATGCTTACAGAGTCAAACAGGTATTTGTGGCTCATCCAGCTATATGTTGTTTTTTGTTGTTGTTGTTTTTGCCTGTCCCGTTTGGTTCTTTTGCCATCAGAATTGTTGTCTAAAGGCAAAGAAAGATGCCCAACGGATTTACTTTACCAAATTGACCATCCCAGCCTTGCCGTAATGGTCTATTTGCTTCACCTTTTATTGTTTATTTTATTTATTGTTTATTTT
>NW_005187440.1:4027035-4028418 GCF_000239375.1 Pundamilia nyererei | reverse complement strand
GAGGGCACCCCACCCCCGAAGTGGCCCGAGCGAGCCCCAGGCTCCAGGCCCCGACAAGCAGCCACCAAGGAGTGAGCCGGTGTGTACCTGGACGCCCATCCCCGCCCATCCAGCTATATGTTTTATTCAGCTAATTCAGCTTCTCATGTTTTCTTATCTGCTTGATGTTTCTTAAATATCCAACATTTAAAGTGAGTTTTTTCCAGTTCCTTTCAGTAAGTTGCTCTCGAACACTATCTAGTAGGTCAAACTGTCACAGCTTCTCTCCCATGCAGGTCTACTGTGGCTGAGGAAGTGTCCCTCAGTGCATCTGTTCACACATTATTTCTATTTATTTGTATTTCACTGGGGGTGGGGTGGGCATCACAGAGCGGCAACACAAACCATAGTAATATGTGAGGGAAGGGAGACAGGAAGGATGGATCCTCTGTCATCCTGCACCAGCTTCCTGCCTGCTCTCCCCTTGCCACTTCTAAAGAGCCCAACAGGTTAAAAATAAGCCATTGTAATGTGTACACAAAGGGATATGGAAAGGACTTTTATAGCGGGGGGACACAGATAACATTCTCAAAGCTTCTTAATATAAAAACACTCAGTTCGGTAGGGAGAGGTGAGGAAGTTCATTTGCAGAATTATAAACTGAACAATGTTGCATCTATTCTGTCACCCTTTGTAGTTCAGTTTGTGGGTGTCGAGTACAAAGTAAAATTGGAGGGCAAGTTCGCTGTAAGTCACAACTTTATTTAACATGCTAATATGTAAACATGCAATAAATCTACACAGTATGCAAGGTCTGCACCTTAGAACAACACTCAGCAACACTACACATGAGTAGTGAGCGAGAGGAGGGAGGTTTGGGGTCTTCACACACCCCTGTTCTCTGCTGGCCATCGGGGCGGGGGGGCTGGGAGGAGGTGTGGCCGTCCGATTGGGATCTGGGATGCGGGGCCTCCCTGCTGCTGCGGGCGCTCAGATATGTACCAGCTCACTCCCGGTGACTACTTGGCGGGGCCTGGTGCCTGTTGCTCGGTCAGGTCGGGTCTTACACTCGACCTCTCGGAACTCTCAGGCCCTCCAAAGGCCTATCTCCCCTCACCACACTCACACACACAACTGATGCCTTCAGGGGTCGGTGCGTTGGTGGTTCTTGGTGTCCGGGGCTGGGTGCTGAGATATGTACCAGCTCACTCCCGGTGACTACTTGGTGGGGCCTGGTGCCTGTTGCTCGGTCAGGCCTCTTCCGGGGCAAAGGGGGCCCTCGGGCCTCTGGCCTCTGGGCCTGCGGCTCGGTTCACTCTGGCACAGCTGGCTTCCGGCAGAGCCAGCGGGCACGCCACTGCAGCCCCCTCTGGCTTCTGCTCCGTGGCTACTGGGTGACCCCTC
>NW_005187440.1:4023093-4026365 GCF_000239375.1 Pundamilia nyererei | reverse complement strand
TCCTTGTTGGTCTTCAGACAACAATTCTGACGGCTAAAGAACCAAATGGGACAGGCAGAAAAAAAGGAAAAATAATGAACAGTATGAAAGGTCAAACAAGGCCTCCTTTGTTGCTCATAACTTACATCACTAGAAAAATAAGCTCTGTCGTAATTTCAAACAAGGAGGTACTAATTGAAAAAACAGACTATATGCAGCACAGAGCAGCTCAGCTAGTCCTGAACAGCAGCCCCGAGGTCATTTTTCTCACAAGTAGGCAGACGTTTACAGTAATTTGGAGTGTGCTTGGAGATATCAATACCATTACAGATTCATTTGTTTGCCTTAAGTAATATAACACGTCACATAATTTTTGTTCTTTTTTTTTAATAAACGGGAGGATGAGAATGTCTATTTACCACATCTGCACTCATAGTTCAGTACTGTTCACAAACCCAGAAATAATTTCCATGAGCTGGCTTTACTAAACCTAATCATGCTGTGCAGTCACACAACAGAGGTTATCAACTTGCCAGTCACTTGTGGCCAGAGCTTGTAAACATGGAGTGAGAGTGCACAGTTCTTGTTCTCTTTCTCACAAAGAGGAAAAAACTATAAACCTAAACAAATATGAGGAATAAGCGACAAAGCTGGTGAAGCCAAAGCCAGGAAGAAAAGCTGGCTCTGGCCAGACTGTGCAAGTTGAAAGCCTTATCAATAACACTTCCCCTGCATTAACAAAAAGGTAGATCCCTCTGTAGTTACAATTCTGTGTTCCACTAAATTAATGTTTTTCTTAGATGTGTGCATGTAGCATGGATTACACTTGTCCTTAATATTGCAACCATGTTGGTGTTGAGTGGTGAGTAGTTAAACAACTAACAATAAAAACCTGTACAACCTTATAGTGACAACCTGCACAAGTCTTTAGGGTTTTAATTAAGATTATATCTAAAAACATCTCATTAAGCTGCCTGTCAGCAAAAGATATGATTTTGCTGGTCTCTGAGTAAGCCACCTCTTAACGCTTAGCTTTGAAGAGAGTTGAATATCTCACTAGTTCTAACTAAACTGAATTGAAAATATTCTGAAAATAACTGCTTCATAAAAACCATTCATATTAAACCCGAGGTTACCTCGCTAGCACCCCACATCTTGCTTCTAATTTCAGAAATGTTTCCAAAAACACATCCTATAAAATGTTTTTCACTTGATTTGTAAGTCTGGCAAAAGTGGAAATATCTAGTGTATCTAGTATAGTGTCAATTCCATTGCATCCCCCCATATAACACTGCTTTTACATTCAGGTATTTAGCTTGCTAAGCAGATGGTTCCTTATTTTGTCTGTTGTTTGATGCAGCTAGTGAGAGCCACGAGACTCAACCATATGATAAATGTGTTTTGAAAAGCAAGGCAATGATCTACAAGCATCCGCCATGATGCTTGTAGAGAGTTAGGAGATCATTCTCAGTATGTTTGTCACTATGTTTGAATCATTTCACATCATATTTGTATCTGATTCCATTTAATACTGATATTACGTAACAATGCTAACCCTGGATCCAGGCCGATCTGAGGACTCGTGTTTCTGTTTTCCCTTCTATGCAAAGAGATTTTCATTGATACTGAGTCATATCTGCATGTTATGATCTGTTTAGAAATGCTGACTCATTGCTATAGTTGTTTGTACACTGAAAAAAAATATTTATGCCCCAAATACTGACTTTAAATAATCTGATTACATTTCAGTTTTCCATGTTACATTAGTACAGTGTAAAATGTTGAATTTGATCAAATCTGGTCAAATGAAATTGACTTGATTGGTATTCAGTTTATACCAAGCATATTTTCCTTAATGATTAGTTATTTGAATAAATGAACCTATAATTTTATATAATTAGTGCTTTACAGATTTTTGTGAGTGTATCTCTGTCCAGCTGCATCCAGAGGCATTTTGGTGCGCACTGGCTGATAACTCCCTTCAGAAATCAAAAGTGAACTGAAAAATTTCAGAGGTCTTTGCATTTCTGCATTTGTCTGGTGTAATTAAAAAAAAAAAAAACAAGTTGAAAATGTGGAGCTACAAGGAAGACCCCTTGTGAATGCAGGAACAAAGTGAAGGTAGCTTCTTTCTTCTTTTGTCTGGCAATAGCTATACTCACACATCTTATAAGCAGCTGTTTGGAAATAGAAGACATATTTCCAATAGTAAACAAGTGAGAGTCACTTATAAAACCTGCCCACTAACCTGTTGCAGAACAACAAGAGCCAGCAACTAGTCAACACACAAGAGCCTGTTATGCAATAACCACAAGGAGCTTTAATTACAGGTCAAACAGGGTACTTGAACCTACCGGCAGGGGGTGATGGAAAGGATGCACAGCGCTTTCATAAAACAAATGCTTTCTACTTAGAAATATGATCTCCACATTGTAAAGTGATCCAGACAAAACGCATTGTTTGATTTAATACACTTTACAGTTTAGGCTCTGTGTTTGTTTGATGCTATGAACAACGGCAAGGTGTGCAGAAAGTGGTCTCTTAACATTATCTGATTCTGTAAATCACTTATGAGAGTCAGCCCACCAATAGCACTAGGATTTACAGCCACCATGTTGTCCATGTATGACTTATTGGGAGCTTGGTTATGTTCCCATAGCTGGACCCAAAAATAGCTCCTGCAGCTTGGAGCTATGCCATGCGGTTCCTTTTTTGTTTCTTATTTATACTTTTTTGTCCCTGGGACCATAAAAGAAGCACAAGCAGCACGGACCAGTGAATAGAGGAAGTCTGACATCTTCTTAACTGCTCTATCCAACCAAACACAAGCGCTCCCACCTAACAGATTACTGCCAACACCCGTGGCTAATGATGACACAGAGGGAAGTTAAAACTAATAAAATGGTAAATATGCCAGGTTTAGCCATCCTTCCCATCTATCAGCCAGCGTGGGAGCAAGCACACCCTGACACAGTTCCCAGATATGGTCAGCCTGACACCATGTTCACCACCAAAGCATCTACTATGATTCTCCCCCCCCCCCCCCCCCAATTTCCCATATATCACACTAAAGTTCTTCTTTAGCTTCCCCTTGAGAATAAACAGACTCAGTCTTGTTCTTTCTTTCCTCCACTAATTAAACTTCCTAGGAAAAAGAAAATCTAATATAGCCATGTAAAAAATGGAATAATTCAAATGTGACATCAACAAGGTGGTTCCTGTTGTAGAAATAACCTTTAAAATGACCTTTATCTCTAAAGTTTTATAGATAACACAATCTAAAAAAAAAAAAA
>NW_005187440.1:4010714-4022461 GCF_000239375.1 Pundamilia nyererei | reverse complement strand
TTAAACACACACACATTCAAAGCAGGTCCTACCAGTCTGCAGAGGTTTTCTAGTGATTGCTAATGTGCATGTAGAAGGAAATGAAAATCACCCGGGAGAAATGCAAATGCTAAGAGAAATAACAAAGCACTTGTCAGTCTGATGCGAACAACTTCGAGCAAGCTTGTGTGCACCTCTGTGTTTCCTATATTATTTTACTCTCTGTGCTGTTAAGTCAGACTGAATGTCAAAAGGAGCACTTGGGGATGCCTTCCTTAGTTTGCGTTCTGTAATTAGTTTATCAACCGGCATTACTCAAGGATGTGAAGATTTTACAACAGCAATGTCAATTTCAGCAGAAATCCCTTCCCCACATTGCTTACTGCTTTAAAAAACTGTTCTATTAGAAGCCATCTAGTGTTTGATTGAATCTCAGAGTGCTCCTAATGACAGGAAACACTATCACCTCCCACTAAAGCACTGCTATATTGTCCATCTTTACTGTCAGATGTCATTTACTTTTCATGCCATGTTGACTCACTGCAGACTCCCTGATGTTGACCATCTGCCATCTGTGCTTCGCAGTAGTGAAGATAATCATGGCATACACTATTTTATCCCTCTGTATTCTATTCATATATTACTTAGAACTGCAACAGCAGTAGCAGCCAAGGAGTCAGCTCAGGGTGTGACCTTCCCTCAACTTGCATGAACCCTATATACAAAACCCCATAAGGGAAAAAAAAAAATGTTAGAATCTTTTAATATTGCATAAAATGCTTTCAGTGAGTGTCAGCTACAAAAACCTTATTGTTCTCTATCATAATAAACATACTCGTAAATAGTTCTATTATTTTTTGTGAAAAAATACAACGTGCATGATTATTACTACGTGTTACAGACACCTTGTATCGGATTTACATGCCTACATCGTGGATTTTCCACAGTCATGGAGTAACTTTTCTTATGCATTGCATTGGTGCAGTTTTTCTTTTTCATAAGACACAACACGTTTGCATCTTGCGCTGTGTGGCCACAATTCAAGTGAAGGCTCATAAACATTGTAATAAGTCGTGCCCTGGACTGTTCCTAATGCTTGGTGTTGAGATTTGTGGCTTACCTTTTCTTTGAGTTAGCTGTCAAACTGTCTTCTCCTCCAAATATCCCCATGCTTGCATGATCCGAACAGAGAACTGTCTCATGCTGTCTCTGTATCAACAGTGACCAAACCCGACCACCCCGCTATAGGAGTCAAGACAAACGTCATAGCGAATACTACGTTCCTGTTAGCACTTTCAAAATAAAGCATCTCTGAACTGAACTGACATATTTGTATTCATTAAGTGTATAGTACAATACATCCTATTTTACATTTATGTTCTATTTATTAGATTGTAATATCTATGAATTATAACACACGCAGTATGTAGTATATTAACCTATTGCTATATTAAATTTAGTGAGCTTTAGTAAACACTCTTCTCTTTGTCCCTACAGCTCTTTGTCCTCACCGAGGAGGTGACAACGATTACACAGTCAGCTATACAGCACAACACTTCCATCTGCCGTTTGTTGTTGGACCACCATCTGTAAATAGGAAACAGCCTCCATAAGAAATATTTCTAACCAAATTAGAAATATGACTACATTTAAAGTCAAATACAAAATATGTTGGTAATCAAGTAGTCTTTTGATATTTTTAATGGCATGTTAAATTTTACATTGTCAAGAGCTACATAGGACAGATTAAGATTGAACAGGAATTTCTTTTTGCACACAAGAGATTTGTGGATATTTTATTCTAACTGTATTTACCTAAGCCTATTTTCACTAAACACATCATAAACACATTTATGTATCAAGTTTGCCACAGAAGATGATGGATATCCTTCATATCAAGTATATATAAAAATATATTCGTTATTTTAAAAAATGCTGCACAAGGCATTAAAAACATTGCGTTAACGTAAGGTTTATGACTAGACTGCAAGTACCTTAAATGCATCATTATGTTTACTGACCGTCTATTGGTTCGTAGCACTACAACTCTTGTCCAATCACGGTACAAAGAGGGAGTAGCGTGCGCGCTCCACCTTGTTTCGATCACGTGATACGAGCTTACGAAGATGGTGGAAGTTTCTTCTTCCTTGAAGTGAAACCCCCAACAGAAACCCAAACATCCTGGTGAGCGAAGGCTGGGTGGACACTTTAGATACAGCGCGTTAGTTTTACAGCTCCTCGCTCGGACTCCGGTAAGTAATGGGAGCCAATAACTGGAGTTCTCATCGGTGATATTAGCTTTTTCCACAGCCGTTGGACTTTGGGATTTCCAGCCAGCCATGATGATGACACAAGCTAGCAGGCTAGTAATTAGCCTGGGCTGGGATGGCACCAGGCTGTCAATTCTGGTGGCCAGCTGACATTCAACACGTACTCAGCAACTCTAGTTAAAAAGCCACAGCGGCGAACATAACTAAAAGTGGTCAACTTCATGGCTTTTGACTTTGGCAACCAGGACATACTGTACTTCTTTCTCCGGCTAACCGGATTAGCGTTAGCTTGTTATCAATTCCTAGTTGGATTAAATTATGTAATCTTACGAACGTTTCTTAGCTTAGCATCCAAGACACGGAATGTGGAGGTACATTGAGTAGTTTCTTCTCAGCTATGTGCTGTCATTTGCGAAGGAAGGTGCGCCACACTCAATCTGATATTTTAGTAGTTCGATTAAATCTTTACGCTTAGACGTCATGGAGTCATTTCTCAGTACGCTATTGAGGAATGTTGAAGTGATTTGGTAGGAATTTATATTATTATAAATGGGTTTGTGTCAGTGAAGCAGTGAAAAGAAGTGTTATTAAAGGTATACGGAAGCTTGTTGACTCTTCGGGAAACTGACTGCACCTGTCAAACGTCACTGCTCCCAAGTGCCCTCTATTAGCAAGCTGTCCTGACCGCATAGTTTTCTCTTTTGACATAATTGCTTTGTAAACATAATGGAAGAATGACGTTTACGTTATTTTGTGCCCTCGGTCGCAATTGTTCTCAACAGTCTCCGATTTTTACTTATAATGACGGTTTTTGAGTATTGTTTGCTTGAATCGTAATATTAGAAAACCCATTTGTCCCTTTTATCTGACAAAGATTTCATGTTCGTCATTGCGACGGTATGTTGTTTTGATGTGCTGCATTGTTTTGCCCTCTTAGTCATGATGTAAACAGCGTGTCCATGTGATTTAACAAGGTGTTAGCAACCTTGACAATAGAAGTTCAGCATATAGTAATGAAAAGCTCCTCTTATGCGGTTTTGGTCATACTGTTCAAAATAGTTGGTTCACCTGCAACACCACAGCACTAACAGGCAATAGTTGAATCAGTCTGAGTTCAGATTAGTTTCAAGAAACCCCAGATGCACTTTGTGAAATAGTGGGAGATGTTGCTTAGCTGAAAACACAAAAATCCAGTTTAGTATCCAGGAAATACACTCATCCATGATACACATTCAGCCTACTTGCAAGGATGCAAAGTCAGCAATTATAATGAATTATTGACTGAGACCAGTAGCCAACGTGAAAGTTTACCCGGGAGCTCCTCACTGTCTCCTGCTCTGCTGTGTGCGTAGACTGTTGGATGAGCTAGAGCTGAGGACCCTGCATTATTCAGTGCCACACTGAAGTAACCACAATCAAGAAAAGATCACAGGGCCTGCTTCAGAGCTTTCGGAGTTCATATACTGTTGACATGCTTATAAGCAAACAGTATAACTGGCCCTGGCAACCTTATCCTCAGAACCAATTATTGCTGTTGTCGGTGTATTTTTGGCATGAGCTTTATGTAATTGCTCTCATGTATTATATAAATGAAATTGTGATCTTAAAGTGAAGACTGGTGACAAAGATCACAAGTTTTTTTGTAAGACCCATAAGATTTTCTTTTACAGCCACCTTACAGGTTTCACAGCCTGCAGCCCTGGCCTTTGCCTCCTTTTGTGGTCTTTTATTACCTTCCATGATGACGCAGCATTTAGGAGATTTTTACTGTTGCTTGAACTGATATTCTTTTTATTTTGAGTTTACCGTCAGTCTGTTCCCTTGTTGCGGACGTTTAACAGGTCATTATACTGTTTAGTGTTGTTAAGGATGGGATCCTGAAAGGAAATACAATTATTTTTTTTTAATGTAGACTTTCTACTATTCAAAATGACTCTCCAGGTGATGACATTATTTAGGTAGAAGTCTTTGTACAAAGGAAAAAATATGTATGCATGTTGCTGATGTCCTAAGTAGGGTGTCCGTTGAGCTAAGCTAAGCTAAGTTGTTTGCACAGATTTGGCGAGAATAGTGATTTGGCGTATTTCTTGTTTATCTTAGACTTTGAAGATAATTGGGTAAAGGCTGCTTGCTTCAAGCCAAACCCAGTGAAAGCATTTGCACAGGAATATAGGAAGAAATATGCATTAGAGGTAATTTGGAGCCCACAGTTATGATACTTTTGTGTCAGCTATGGAAGATGTACGAGCTTGATGTGCTTTATGCATCTTGCAAGGTTCTTATAGTGACTGACTGTTATAGCTTTGACTGCTGAACTGCAGCTGATTAAATTGACTAATTGATTAATTCAGTTTTAGTTGCAACAAATGTAGTCTCAGTGCACTTTACAGACAGGTGTTGGAGCGAGTTTTCCATTAATCAAATAGTTAGTGGTTTGTTTCCCAGCTTTGCCACCAAATGTCTGTGACTGTGTATGAATGAAAGTCATTGTGTACTATTTTAATCTCAGATGTTGTACATTTTAAGAGTATTTCAGTAAGAAATATAGTTGCAGTATAATTCCTGTAGTTAATGAAAATTTGCTCAAAGCTCTGATATTTTTCTATTTTACTGTACAGTGTAGATTTGCAGAGATAATTTGTGAAATATAAATATTTTTAATGTAGTGTTTCATATTTTTTTTACCTATTAATAGTCAGAAATCAGTTCAGCTCACAATGTAAGCTAAATATATTTGAGCTAAATGATCTCACCAGTATGGTGCACATCTGCAACTTACAGATGAGATAATTTAGTCATATCTGTATGAGTTCTGCATGATTGTCACCAACCTAATGATGTGTTGTCTACAGGCCTTTATACCAGCCCTATGTCATGGCCAGTGGAGCCACCAAGTCGGGCACTTCCAATGGATACCCTATTAGGGCACAGCTACAAATCGTTGGTGAGTCTTCGGTCTTCATCAAGAAGTGAAGACCGACACACAGAGGTTAAAATAAAAGTCAGGTTGACTTATTTTATTTCTGAGCATTCAGATAGCTGCTTAAGTTTTTCAGATGTTCTCATTAGTAAAAATCTGTGCTTCTTGCTATTACTGCATATTTTTTACTACCAGTTAAAAAAACAAAATTTGTATGTTTGCTCGTTCACAAAGAAAGGAACAGTCTCTAATTGTTATGGTAATAATAGAGTGAGAGAATACCAACCACAAAATCCAGAACAAACTGATTTGCATGTCATAGAGTGAAATAAGAATTTCATCCCCTACAACCACACCACAATTCTGGCTCCCACTAATTACAATCAGTCATTTAATTATATTTATTGTATTCCTGATCTCAACTCATATTGTGTATGAAGCACACCTCTCCACAGAATCAATTTCTTCCATTCCAACATAGCCGTCACCACGGGCAAGACCAAAGAGCTGCCCAAGACGTCATGGGTCGTAGACATGCACATGGGTCCGTGGATCAGTCTTCCATCATGACAATGTCTCAAAACATACTGTCAAGCAGCACATTAAGGTCACATAGTGTTCTAACCAGTCTCCAGACCTGAATCCTGTAGAAAAATCTGTGAAGGGAAAGAAACCTCAAGCTGCCAAGCGGCAGCCTAGAAACCTAAAGGGTTTAGAGTTTTAGCGTTTGGGACTTTGTTTCCCTTCATTAAAATGACTGTCCATTTCTTTGTAAGTAAACTTGTAAATTCAGCAGGGGATCAAATAATTGTTCCCCCACTGCCTTCATACTAGTATTTTGTTCCTAAATTAAAGTTGTAAACAATTTATTTGTTTTGTTTTGGACTCCAACATCTGACTGCTCATTTACTATATGTATTCTTCCTGTTTAGTGCTATCAGCAAAACTGAAAGAAAACAAGAAAAACTGGTTTGGTCCCAGTCCCTATGTGGAAGTGACAGTCGACGGCCAGTCCAAGAAAACAGAGAAATGTACCAACACTCACAGCCCCAAATGGAAGCAGCCGCTCACTGTGTGAGTCAGTCTTGCCAGGATTACTAGACTTGTATATTAATTCATATCATAGATACTCCTATGCCATACTTCTATTTTATTACCCATAAAAGGTATTTAACTCGAGCCAAACCTGTCTAAATAAAACCTGTATTTAAATTGCAAATGTTTGAATTTATGAGAAAGGATACAGAATGAATTCTAATGTTTAAATGTGCCCATAAAACATCTAATAGCCCACTTACTCAGATAGATGCCATAGACTGTTTATTGTCATAAATGTTACTACTTATATTTTCAGGAAACCAAACCAACTGTGTATTTACCAAATCCTCAAGTTTGCTCATCTGGATGTAGCGTTTTCAGAGGGAGAAACGAAACAACTAGAGAGCAGAGTAGAGTAATTGCATCATTCACAGTTTAAAAAGATAGATCTGTATTTATCTTATGTTGCGACAGACCCTTTTCAGTCCTCTTCTTGCAAACAGGAGGTTTGAACAGTAGGTTAATACAGCTGTGAGATGACCATATTAAGGATATCCCCTGTTTTTGACATCATACAACATCTAAAACCCTAATTTTTAACTCACCAGAACTACTTGTACAAATGCTGACCTCATTATTTGAAACTTTGCCCATGTTTGTATAAATATCCATATGAAAATCAGCAAAAGCATAAAGGGCACCCTTTAAAGATTCTCTAAGCATCTCTATGGAGTGAGAAATATTCAACTATGTTGAAGGAAAACAAAAGTTTTGGCACTAATAAAATGATAGTAGTTTATATTTGTAGCTTATAAAATATGCATATCAAAAAGAGAGCATATAGTAAATGATGCCTGTGCTCCTCGGTGAGAAGAGCATCATTCCTTTGTTCAAACATTTTTACAACCCATTTAATGGCTATAATCCCTAGAGACTGCATTAAGTGATTAATAAAAACAGTGTGGTAATTTGGGTTTTGGCTCAAAGGAAGAAGTGTACCATGCACGATTACTGCTGACTGCACTATGCGGTAAGACAAATCATCATTTCCCCAGCAAACTGTCAGTTTCTCTCATGAGAATATAAAAATAGAATTTCACTGAAACTGTGCAATTGTTTTTCGTGCATACGCTCTTGGGCTCGGTTTTCATAGAGTTTCCAGTTTAAAGAGAAGTTTAAAGATCTGTGTGTTTGGAATTGGCTTCCATTAGCAGTTACAGTCCCACACAGTTGGGTGAGTGTCCTGTGCATTTACAGGACTCCTGTTTCCAAGAATGCACTTCACATTTAGTGCACTCACACCACTTCACTTCCTGCAGTAAAAATATTCACACATTTAGCACCCCCTTAATTTTAGCCTATCTAATGTCTCCTTCTATGCAAAGTGGCCTTCTTATTATAGAACCCTCCTACAGTTTCTTTTAGACCAACGGGGGAAGCGTTATTATATAACAAGTGTTTACTATGGGGTGTAACCGGACCCAGTCCACATATCCACTGTCTCTTTTCCTGGTGACTGTTAAACAACTGTCGTAGTGACGGTCATGGACACTCACTGTCCCTGAATAGCTTTTGAACTTTATTGTCTGTGGTTCGCTTTCAGGATAACACAAAGATTTTTGCTGCTCATACAGACAAAGTGGTGTTCACTGTTTAGCTTGGTAACACAGTTGTCAAATAGATTGCAGTGCTGGGAATTCCTGAGAGTAATTGGTTGTTATTTCCTATATTTGTAATTATTGATGCTTGTAGAACTTATCATTGGGAATTGTACTTAACACAAATGTTAGATTGGAGCTTTAAAAGGTTTTAAGACTCACACAAAATGGTATTGACTTGACATTGGCTAGCTAAGGACTTGTGATTGAGAAGTGGAATAAGAACTGCTTACAGATTTATTCATTTAGACAATGGAAAGTCTATAAAAACACTATCAGCACATATTAATCTGTCAACCTTGTTGTTGAAATGGTGTACACGGCCATGAAGAACTTTCCTATGTTAGCTTTTCAATCGAAAAAAGCATGTTTGTTTTTTTTCTTTCTCTTTTTAGTTTGTTTTTTAAACTTTCAAAAGTAACTGTTTCTAAATATATTGGTTTTCACAGGATCGTAACTCCATTCAGCAAACTAGTGTTTCGTGTGTGGAGCCACCAGACCCTGAAGTCAGATCTGTTGCTAGGGATGGCCACGCTGGATCTTAGTGAAACACTCAAATCTAATGACATGAAAAGTGAGTATATATGACACAAAGGGAAAAAAGGTTCCTACATACAAGCGGTGCGTTCTGCCTTAAAGGTAGAGTAAGGAGTCTAGTCATTTGGGTGGGGTCAGAGTAGAGCTCCTGTACTTCCACACTACAAGGAGCCAGCTGAGGTGGTTCAGGCATCTGACTAAGATGCCTCCTAGGTGAGCTGTGTGGGGACATGTCCAATTGAAAGGAAGCAGCTGGGAGATTATGCTTCTTGGCTCTCTGAGGAATACCTCAACTTACCCCTAGAAGAGCTGCAGGATGAAGCATGTTAGCTTGGTAAAAACAGTGTCTTGTCACTCTGAGCCTTGCCTCAGAGTTGACATATATGATTATAAAGATATATAATTTAGTAAAATTTTTGCGAAGGGATCAAATATAGAGAATAAATTTTGCAAGCATCTGATGACAAAAAAAGGGAAACTCTCAACCCTTTAAATGATGTTTATCACATACAGCCGTTTGCCAGTGATGAAGCAAGATGTACTCAAAAGTACCACAGAAAATGTAAATTAAGTCCGTTTTACAAATTCTTGTGCCTTAACAAAGAAGTTTGATACACAAGTCAGACAGCTGTGATAGGCTCCAGCACATAATAATATGCAGCGGAAAATCAATGAATTGACTGATCCAGCAAATAAGATCCTGGATACAAGCCGTAGAAATGCGCTTTGGCTAACCCAAGTAACACAACAGTTGCACATAGAACAAAGGAGATTGCTAAATATAAGAAATTATATGTGTAGACAATTAGACAGTAATGGTTAACTAGTAATTTTCTCCTGCAAAAGTAAACTGCTACAAGTATAAACTACATCACTTCCTGCCCACCAACGTTTTTGTCAGATAATTTCCTGCTGTCTGTGTGAGTTGATGCAGGTTTACATGGTTTCACTGCAGCACACGTACATACAGAAAGAATTTCAGAGCGCTTACAGATGTGGTTTATCTGACTTACACACAGTAAAACAATCAGTAGAGTATTCCATTTATAATCTTTGTCATCTGCTTGTATGCTGGAAGATTTTTGGTCTGTTTATGTTTTTGTTTTTCCCTCATAAAGACCAGTTCACTGTGCGGTCATTTTTTTATTTTTTTTATATGCATGGACCCTGTCCAGCAGAGCAGAGCTAATGACAGGGAGCTCTGGGAGCAAATCAAATGTCAAGAGCTGACTTTGATATCAGAGCAGGGAAACACATGCTGATTGCCATAACTTTGTAATTTAAATATTCAAGATTTCATGTTTGAAATCATTTGTCGTGTTTGTTTTTTTGTGTTTTGGTGTTGTTTTCCACCTCAAAAATGAACCTTTTCATTATTGTACTAGGTACAATATTTAGCCATAACAGAAGCAGGAAAACAGTCTTTTAAGTAATCTTTCTCATTTAATTAAAAAATGTATTATAATATATAATTACATCTCCTGGCGGTGAGCTTCTGTCACTGTGCTATCAATAAATGGTTATAACAGTACTTTTATATTTCTTTTTGTTAGTATCCAGTATGTGATCTCAGGAGGCTTACGGGGGGCAAAAAGTACTTCTTTTTCTACTATGAATGTTGTGTAAAATACTACTGTGTATTGTTGGTTAGAATTTTTTTAAGGGACATTATACCACTGACTGAAGTAAAGTTTGGTGGCATCATTAATGGCAAGGTTTGTATTTCAGATGCCATAGTAGCACTGACCATCGTGTGTTTCTTGTATGTAGTTTCTGAGGTGGTGCAGACCTTACAACTGTGTGCAGACAGGGACGAGTCAGACGTGGTGGGGGACCTGTCTGTCTGCCTTGACGGCATGACTGTTGATCCTGATATGTTCGCAAAAGCAGAAGCCGACCATCACAGTGAGTCACGGAAGAGCACAAAGAGGAACTTATATTGGAAGCATGTGAAGTTTTTCATTTTATGTCATTTTTTTGTTTTATTTTACAGGACCTTTGTTTTTTTGTTTTTTTTGTTTTTGTTTTGTTTTTTTACAACTTTTTTTTTTTTTTTTTTAAACTGAAAAAGGGGGACTGAAGATATTTTGACATGTTTTTTTCAGAAGTTCAACTTTTCATCCATATCAGCAGTACTAATAGCAGAGTTCTTAATTATTTGACTGGTTATGTTACATTCTAACAGAATCTCTCATTTTGACTCTTTTCTCTTGCATGCTTTTATTTCAGGTACATCAAATGGGGAGTCGCAGCCAAATGGTGATCATTCCATAAGGTATAGTACATCTTCCTGTCTTTAGGCAAGTTCTACCAGTGTCACATTTCTGGTTTCTTCTTTTTTTTCCTGCTTTGTTTATCAGTATCCACCCACCCTCCTCCACAGGCACAGTCGAGACAGCTCTCCGGCTGTGGACAGCATAGAGCACAAGTCCTCTCCTAGTGGCCGTAGATCAGTAAACAGCACAGGGTCTCCATCGGTATCTTCAACAGGGCTGAGGCCTGTTCGACCACCTAGGCCATCTAGACCTCCGCCTCCAACCCCACGCAGACCCAACTCTTCACCAGGTAAGAGATTTAATGAGTGAAAACTGCTCTAATCTGTCAAGACACTGAAACTATGAACTAAAGGAAAACAAAGAAGAAGAGACACTCTTTTTCTATACCCACTCTCTACCATCATTCCAGTGTCAAATATTTAACCCAGAGGTAGATCTGGAATTGAGCCAAAGCACAACTTGCTCTTGATATGTTTGTACAACCGGTTTCCTTAAATATGAGCTTTCTTCATGCACAACAACACAGAGATGCACAATAAGATAATTTCTAGCTAAATCCTCTCGCACATGCGCCTTAATGATCTCTTATAATCATATTAATTCCACAGTTTTGTTCTTGCACTCCAAAATGGGGCCGATTCACACAATTCATGATTGGCAGCTCAAAATGAACTTTATTTAACTTACAGTGTTCCTTGTTTCAACTATGCAGTTCATTCGCTGTCTGAAACGAGGCATTTTAACCCTTTAGAGCCGATCGGAGCGGGAACGCTCTGTTATGCATAACTATTTTTAAATCCCGGTAGCACTGCAACCACGTAAGCTAGCGCAAAAATTTTTTTTTTGCATATGAAACCGGAGAAGTTGTACTTACATATTGTGCCATCAGCTTGTCCTCGGTCACGGTTTCCTTCCACATAAAGCTTTGCAAAAACTGCATAAAAAGCGCTTGCAGGAACAAAAACACAATATTCCAGAAACACGCTTTGCCGGTCCGATCAGCTGTTCAAAACACTTCCTACGTTGGAATAGACGTCAGCGCGAACTTTTGCATTTCCGCCATTACCTG
>NW_005187440.1:3979438-4010420 GCF_000239375.1 Pundamilia nyererei | reverse complement strand
ATTGCACTTTTTTGCAATTTATGTAATTACTATGCACTTAATGAATACATATTATTAAAATCTGGGCTATAATGGTTGTATTGATGTATAGCAACTTGAAATGCTCCCAAAAATGGCTCCACAGCATGTAAAAATATAATATAAGCTCTGGCGGACTTGGTTCTATGGTAGGTCTTAAAGGGTTAAGTTAAGTTTCTTCTAATTGGCTGGCCCTCACCAGTACAAAAAGATTTGAACAAAAATGCTCCTAGTTAGATCCATGTCCCTAAGGTGAATATTTTAAGGAAATGGTGACATCACATAGTAGTGACATTCAAGAGCAGACAAAACTGTCTTAAAATTTGTTTAGAGCAGTGTGAAGCCTGTTGAAGCCTGTTGAAGCCTTGTTCATATGCTCTGGCCGTGTTTAAAGTGAGGATCCACCATTTTCTTTCTTCAGCATCTTCCAGCAATGACTCTGCTGCAGCAGACTGCAGCGATGGCCAGTCAGGTTCTGATACCCCAGTGCGAGCGCCGGCCTCGGGTCCCTCATCAGCCCCAGACTCAAGTCCATCATGGGGCTCTGACAGGAACTCCACAGTGGCCTCCGGTTCTGGAGCTGCAGCAACCAGGCAGCCGACCAGCACCATCACCCCTGCTGTCACTCCCAGAGTCCCCGCAGTCAGCACAGGACCCTTGCCTCCTGGGTTGGTGCTCATTTTCTAATTCTTGCAGAAGAACTGAGAGAGGTTTTCTGTACAGTCATAAGTCATGAATGTGAAAGAATGGAAACGATTATCTAATCTCCAAAGCCATGCTAAGCAATAATAGTGCCCAAGCCAAACTACTAATTGCTAAAGCGGCTGACTGCGCTGTAGTATAAATAGACCAAGAAAAGGAAGCTTCATCCAGAGAAAAAATGCTTAACTACTGAAAAAATAAAGAAAAGGGGCTGTTGCTTAGCCGTAAATTAATGTTTTCTAAAACAGTACAGAAATACCTGAACAAGGCAAGGTCAGATGAGCATTCATATTCCATTCATCAATCTAATGACACGTTAGATGACGGAGCATGCTGAATATTGTAACGATAAAAAAATCAAACGAATATGCAAACATGAGTGATAAATGTGAGAGCAGTTTTTAGCATAGCAGAATCTTCTTACTGAAAAGACAAGGTGACATGCCACTTGTTTGTCTGTTGAGAGCAGATATGCCTAAACAGTGAATGACTTTATCTCACATTTTATATATTAAACATGGTTGTGACGATCGTGGTCTTTTTTTGGTCTGGCTTCATCCAGCCTGTAATTCTGTAAACATCCCTTACTGAGCTCTGTGCTCCTATGACATCATTGTGACCTTCACTGGCTGTTAGCTGTTTTTCTACTAGGATGACTCGTGTAGAAAATGCTAGAAATTATAAATCTGTACCTAATCTGCTAGAGTAGTGTCTTGCACCATTAAGAAAAGTGGCCTGAACTTTATCATTGTTCCTTTTTCTAGATGGGAGCAGAGAGTGGATCAGAACGGCAGGCTTTATTATGTTGATCACGTGGAGAAGAAAACAACGTGGGAACGGCCTGAACCACTGCCCCATGGGTAAACAAAAAAAACCCCTCTATCACTTAGATTTTTTCTTAGAAAGTCATCTCTAGTGTTATTGGACTGTTATAATAGTAGATACTGGTTATATTCTTGTTGTTCACTTCATCCAGTGATATATTTGTCATGTCCTTTAGCCTGGAAAAAGCGTATGGTTTTTCTGTCATTGAAGCATTTATTCCCCCCCCCACTTTACACCTTCAGCTGGGAGCGTCGTGTTGACCAAATGGGGCGGGTCTACTTTGTTGATCACATGACACGTACCACCACATGGCAACGCCCCACTGTGGAGTCAGTGCGCAATTATGAACAATGGCAGCACCAGCGAAGCCAGCTGCAGGGCGCCATGCAGCAATTCAACCAGAGATTTATATTTGGGGTGAGACATCCTCTTTATCATGTGATGCATTGTGTTGACTTGGATGGTAATAAGCTGGGATATAGTGACTATAGGTGTGTCTCATCTGTGAATTTACAGTCTTGTAATACAAATACTAAATGCAAAGAAAAGCGCCTGGACTTCTTTAAGTTGCTTGAAGATGTTTCACCTCTCATCCGAGAAGCTTCTTCAGTTCTAAGGTCAAACTGTGAGGAGTTCCAGATTTAAACCTAGTGGGATTATCCCCTGATGATCCTCTAATCGCCTGAGCCAAGGTGTGAAAATGGGTGTGGGTCCCAATCAGCCAGGGTTTCGGGTGAGCTCATTGTGAAACCTGGCCCCACCTTATCATGCGAATTCCTGGCCCAGGATCTACATCCTGGGCCAGGATCTACATCCTGGGCCAGGATCTACATCCTGGGCCAGGATCTACATCCTGGGCCATCTGACCTCAGGAATTTGACCTTAGAACTGAAGAAGCTTCTCGGATGAGAGGTGAAACGTCTTCAAGCAACTTAAAGAAGTCCAGGCGCTTTTCTTTGCAAGCTCCTTTGACTACAATGACCTGGATTACTGAGAACCTTCACAGACACAAATACTAAATGATTAGGAAATCGGATTTTGATTGAAGATCGATTGAAGGATGCAAGTTGAGAAAAAAAGCTAGATATCTTTCTTTTCTTGAAGCATTTTATACAAAATATATACATAAGTACTGTGCTGGATATAGCTTATAGTTTACTTTATGTTGCCATATTTCTGTGACATTGCTATTAATGGAAAAAGGTGGCTCACTGCTTTTGAGATGTTACTTTGGCCCTGTAGTTACAGGCCTCTTGCTCTAATACAGAATAGAATAGCCCTTTATTGTCATTGTACATGTACAACGAAATTGTGGGTGCTCCACACCACCTGTGTCAGAATAAAATACAAATAGTAGACAGCAGGAATAAGCGGGGTGTGGGGGGAAAACACAAAAAGATGCACAGTAGTTGGGATCGCTGTGCCACTGCATATGTCCTTACACGCCACTATCTTAAAAACATGCCAAGCTTGTTAAACACAAAGCTTGGCATATCTGTTATGTCATACATACAAGTGAAGACGCTTCATTAACGATCATCTTCTGCTGTGTAGGCCCAAGACCAGACCACAGCCACTCAAAATAAGGAGTATGATCCTCTTGGGCCTCTACCACAGGGATGGGGTAAGGTCATAATGACTTTCTAATTTAAATACAAAAGTTTCTGTCACTGTTAACTACAATTGTTGCTAAGAGACATCCACACAGGAAGCCATTTGCTTGTTGTGCAATGCTTTGTTGCTGATAGTGTTTTACCAGCGGACATTCAAGGTTCCAGTTGCTGAGATGAACTCTCACATATGTCAATCATTGTCCTACACTCTCATTGGAAGTGGCTTAAATCACATATTGTTCTCATATTTTCTGTCACATTTGGATTTTTCATTGTTTTAGCATTTGAACATCAGTTTTCAACATTTATTGTGACTGCCTTCTGGAACCTGTTGGATTATATTCGATGTCTACATTGGGGACTTTTTTTCTAGCAGTAGCCTGGTAGCTGCTGAGCTGCCAGCCCTGATATAAAGTGTTATATCATGATAGCCACAGCAGGATTTATTTTTATTATTTAATATAACCCCTTTAAATTAAGCTATCTTTATATTTGATTAAGGTAGAGATGTTTGTAGCATGAAAAAGACACTCGTCCCTAATTTCTCAATAATAATAATAAAGTTAAATAATTCAAAGGTAGCTATGCTTAATTGTGGCTTTTGCATTAATCTATTATAATGTAAAGTAAAGATGGAGTTAGGGTAGGGCAATATAATGTCTCACTTTGTGTGCTTGCAGAGAAGAGAACAGACTCCAATGGCAGAGTTTATTTTGTGCATCACCCTACACGGTCAACACAGTGGGAGGATCCAAGAACACAGGGGTTAGTGTGTGTTTGCATATTCCACTGTTTTTGTTATCAGATAAACATAAAACTTGTATATCTGTAGTGTGTTTTTTTTTCCATAACATTAAACAGGAAAAGGTCTAATGTCGTTTTTCAGTTTGCTGAATGAGAAGCCCCTTCCTGAAGGCTGGGAGATGCGCTTCACTGTAGACGGTATTCCTTATTTTGTCGACCACACCAGGAGAACCACCACCTACATCGACCCCCGCACTGGAAAATCCTCACTGTATGTTATTCCAATGCATTCTTTTCCATTCTCCCAAAATTTTAAGGCTTCAGAAAGATATAGAAGACACAGTCACATTGGCTAACTAAAAGATGTACATTCTTTTCAAAAATAGTTTTATTGCTAATTACTGCCATAATGATACTTTGTAACAGAAGCAACAAACACGTTTATATCTCAAACCATCTTGTGTTCTTCTAAACATAATCATCATTCTTTTAAAAGACATTCTGAGTATTTTGGAAACAAGGAAACATAAATAGTTTAATTTCACAGTTGATCTAGCATCTCACAAGGTAGCTTTGATATACCTGGTAGTTATGTTTCAGCTGATTTTCAGTCATATGTGTCACTGTCCTAAGAATCCCTCTCTAATTTTAGAAGTCGTGATGCATTAGCCTGATATGACTAATGGGTCACCTAGTCTCCTACAGCATTCTCAGTCCTGATAGTTACTGAGTTGAGGCTTGGGTCTGGTTTTTTCACTCAGGTGGAAAAACCAGTTTGGGTGGAAGGTGATGAGAATGTGGTTATGTAAACTAAGATGAACAGTGGCAAAATTCACATGTTTATAACCTTCTCATGTACGTTTTTGTAAGTGGATCGCTTTTTTAAAATATATTTTGCAAGGACATTTATGTGGGCGTTCATGGGAGTGGAAGCGAGTGTGAGATCGAAATATCTGAAAGTAATATTTAAGGTATTAACGGATTAAATGAAACTCTGGTTTTTCCTTCTTTTTTGTCACAGTGAAAATGGACCCCAGATCACCTATGTTCGAGACTTCAAAGCCAAAGTACAGTACTTCAGATTCTGGTGCCAGGTGGGTGTCACTACAGGAAAGGAGAGTTGTTGTCTTTAGAATAAAAATCTGCAGATTCCTGGCATTACACCATATCCACTGACACTATGTGGAAAATGGAGTATTCCATATCTTTCTAATGGATCTCTCAAATTGCATGATGAAACAAAGTAGAGATGAATTCCGTTTAGTCAGTCATAAATTTATTCACGGTGACTGATGACCTTAGGTTCATTTCAACTCAATTTGTTGTTATCAAGTCTGAACTCCCACAGTCTTCGATGGATAACAAAAAATCCCAAGTCATCATAAACAGGGGAGTGCACTGTTTTTGCTTTATTTAGTGTGCATGTGTAATATTTGTGTGCGTACCATGTTAAATAAAAAAAAAACGTAATCCTTTAAGGCGAACCAGTGAGTCTTCACTGCAAAATTAACTGTTGCTGGCATTTTTCTTTTCTCCAGCAACTGGCGATGCCTCAACACGTCAAGATCAACGTATCCAGAAAAACCCTGTTTGAGGACTCCTTCCAGCAGGTACAGCAACCACCTTGAGCCACACTGTTCATTGTATTTATTAATGCATAATAATGACAAAAGTGCAGGGCATAAAGTAAGCAGACTGTAAAATTCCTAATTATGATACTGGGGTATTTTGTTTTAGAATAATAGTGATTTCACAGGTGGTATATCAGTCTGTTGTCTTTGTTGTAGATAATGAGCTTAAATGCTCAAGATCTGCGAAGGAGGCTGTGGATCATCTTCCCTGGAGAAGAAGGGCTTGACTATGGCGGTGTTTCCAGGTTAGTTATGAGAAGTCTCAGAATTCATAGCATAGAACTATTATTGGGCTGCTGCTGTCATTTTTATTTATGTATTTGCTGGATTTCTCATCCCACACTCACTTCTGCCTTGTCTTCTCCTCACTCACAGGGAGTGGTTCTTCCTGCTGTCCCATGAGGTTTTGAACCCGATGTATTGCCTGTTTGAATATGCTGGTAAAGATAACTACTGTCTTCAGATCAACCCAGCCTCCTACATCAACCCTGACCACCTCAAGTATTTCAAGTTCATAGGACGCTTTATTGCCATGGTTAGTCACTTTCTCATATGCTGGTTTTAAAGCTGTAATGGCAAGTAAGATATTGTAAGAGTCACTGTAGCATTATTTATAACAGTAAGGTGTTTCTCTTTGGCTCTCAGCGAAGGCGGTCGCACTTTTCTCCTCTCCCTTATCTTCCCTGCTTAGCTCCTCATGTCCTTGTCTTGTCTCGTGGTTTTTTTTGGGGGTTTTTTTGTATTACTTTCCCTGGAACACACTCTCACAGTCTGTTTCTAAAACCTAAAGAGAATTATGGATTTGATCAACTGGTCTCTGAATGCTATTGACACCCTTTTCTCAACGAGAAGTCTGGGCTCGGGAGAGCCCGAGTGCCCTGGAGGGACTTTCCCTGCCGGATACACAATGGATGGGTGGCAGACATGGAGGATCGTGTGCCTGGCAGGACTGTCAATCGAGGACGCTGAAGATATCTACCTATTCGGAACCATGATAACAGGGTTCTTGCTGATCGGAGCTGGCTTGGCCCTGGCTTATCGGAGAATTAAGAAAGCGGAACTGGCTGTTCAAACCCCCCCAAGGCTGCCCGCTGGGATTGAAACGATGGGACGAGGTGCGGCTTCTCAGGTAGGGCTCACTGAATGCAGCATGGTTAAGAGCTTGGAGGCGCTAACGGCTGCAGTGAAGGCTCAGAATAACACCTCTGAGCGTATATTGGATTACATCAGGGAAGAATCCACTCGGAACAACACCTCTGGGCGGAAGCTGGATTACATCGCGGATCAGTTGGCTGCGGTCATGAGGTCTCAGAATCTGCTCTGTGAGCAAAAAACTGAAAAGACCACGGAATTGAAGGTAAATAACATCATGGAGAAACTCGCAGCTATCCAACGGGAGATTGAGAGACCGGTGTCGGAGTGTTAAAACAGCTTGAAATTCTCATGAGTTGTTTGTAAAAGAAAAATCACCATTATAATAATGCGGCTACCCCTTCGGCGCCAGCTGTGGGCTCAAGGCCGGAACCGAACAAAAACTCCCTGATAACGACTGTTGAGTCTGTTCCTTCCCATTCCATGCAAGGCCACCTGGGTTGGCTGGTAGACTGTTTTCTTAGCCTGGCAGGGCAAAGGACACTGTCTCAGCTGAACTATGGACACGCACACACATACACTTACACTGATAAGCACACACTTATCCCCCTCCCTTTCCAAACGCCTTCGATGCTTGTTTCCTGCGGGGGAACACGTCAGGTCTGTGTGACGCGCTGGGATGGTAGCGCTGTGCAGGGTGGCTGCTGTGTTCGCTTCGGATTACTCCTCACCCCCCACCCAATCCTGTGGCTTGTCATGTCCTTCACAATGTTGTGCTGTGGACATTTTTGTGCTTTTTGTGCAGAGGAGTTTTTTTGTTTCCTGTTCTCATGCTATCCTACCATGGAAGTACAGCATGAGTAGAGGTCTCTTTTTTTCCTCTTGTACTTTCCCCATTGTAGTGTACATTTCAGTGTTTTTTCTGTAACGCTACCAATCTCCGACTTGTATCCCCATGTAATGTCTGTGTTGTGTGTGTAAGGTCGGGGGGGGGGGTCCCATTTCACTGCAGGGCAACCTGCATGTGGCGAATAAAGCTTTGATTGATTGTGTGTAATAATGATGAACTTGCATTTCCCCCTCAGGCTCTTTTCCATGGCAAGTTCATCGACACTGGTTTCTCACTGCCATTTTACAAGCGCATCCTCAACAAGCCGCTGACCCTCCACGACCTGGAGTCCATTGATCCGGAGTTCTACAACTCCCTCATGTGGATCAAGTGAGTTCACAAAACTGCTGTGTGTGTAAAGCGGTTTGAGAGACGATGCATTCTTAATTATTCTCATTCTAAATGAACTTGTTGACATTTCTTATTACAAAGTTACTAATACATTAGATTGTTTATGTCTTTGTATTGGTGTGTATCACCCTATACATCTCAGGTTTTATTTATGAAGAGAAGAGTAACAGTGTGCTTAATGTGCTGCTCGTGTTTATTTGTGTGGAGAAATGACACATCACTGCACTTTGTTACACTAACTCATTAATGAAACAAGAACTGTCCCCCAAACGGCAGGGGCTGTAATAAAACTTTGATGTTTTATGATTTTTATTTTTTTTTATTACAACATGCTGACGTCAGCCTGCTGACAACGCGCTGATACCTGACCTTTGACCTGTGACCTTGAAGCACATACAGTCTAAAATGGTTTATTTTCTATCTTTTTCACCCACATGATTGGGGCAGAATTGGCTGAAATCTTTTGCTTTTATAAGCTGTAAAAACGTGAGATTTTTAAGATGTATTCATGCAGCGTGTGATTTCTTTTGCGAAACATTATGGGTCCATCTTGATGTTGTAGGGTCTCATATTGGGGGGGAGTAACCATATGTCCTTTCATATTGCACTGGTCAACTTGGGCGCTAAAAATGAAGGTCAACCCAGTTGCTCACATCCCCAGAGACCCTGTTATTGGGAAGTTTGAAGAAAAGAAATTGTGGGTAAAATAAAGCTTTTACTGCTTTTCACATTTTGTGGGGCCTTGACTTTGATCCGATAATTTTTTATTTTATTTTATTTTATTTTATTTTATTTTATTTATTTATTCATTTATTCATTTATTTATTTATTTATTTATTTATTACCAAATAAATGTCATGGGTTGAAAACTGTGGATGCTACACTGCTGACAAACAAAACAAATTAAGCCGATTACATATTTCCTGTCTTTGTGGGGACAGCCAATTGAAATGATGCCTCAAAACCCCCTCAAGATGAGTACTGAGCTCAGTCATTTGGGATTGCAAAGTCTAGTCCTATTAAGTAATCTAACCTACAAAGAACTGGAGAAAAAAAATCAGTGAAGTCTTATCTAAAAAGCTTGAGAAGAAAAGTGGCTAGACGTGAGTGTTTTTTGAGTACGTTTCACATCTCATCCGAGAAGCTTATTCAGTTCTGGAAGTTTTATATTAACTGGCTACAGATGACATAAATATTTTTTATGCCATCATTAATTGTCAACAGAACCCCAGCACAATGATCAAAACCTCCATTAACATCCTGCGGTTAGCCAAACATCTCATGTGATTTTTAGTCCTTTTTAGTCACATGAATAACTGTGACTAGTAACTCAAAACTGAATTTACATTTTTACAAAATAATTGATTCCATGTTCTTCAGTCACTTTTAATTACCTTCTAATGCTAATCTAATCTAATTCAAGCTTAACATTTCCTGGGGAAACCATGAAGAAAATGTTCTTAAAATTGGGCCTTGAGTAGCTCTAAATCCCCTTGGGCAACATTTTAGCTGGATGAGCGGAGAAAGAAATGTCGTCAGCAGCATTAATAGGTCACTGAAACGTGTTAGTCTTTAACCCTTGGTCAGGTTTTCAAATCATTCTTGGCTGCAGCAAATTTCCTGTGGTGTTAGACTCTCAGAGCTTTAAGTGTAGAATGTGTCATGATAACGGAATAACATGACACGGATGAAAACTTGTTGTAACAGTAATGCTGCAGGGACCTTGTTGCTCTTTAGGGATAACAACATTGAGGAGTGCGGGCTGGAGATGTTCTTCTCTGTTGACAAGGAGATCCTGGGGGAGATCTCCACCCATGAGCTGAAGCCAGGAGGAGGTGACATCCAAGTCACAGAAGAGAACAAGGAGGAGTACATCAGGTGGATTTCAGGGTTTTCCATTTAGTTGTTAATTCAGATCATTGTCTATTATTATTATTATTATTATTATTATTATGTCAATTCAATATAAGGCTCATATGACATGTTTATTAAGATAAGAGTTTTTTTAGGTTTTAAGGTTGGGCTTGTGTTTGCCTGTGCAGGCTGGTGGCAGAGTGGCGCCTGTCCAGAGGAGTAGAAGAGCAGACACAGGCTTTCTTTGAAGGCTTCAATGAGGTCCTCCCTCAGCAGTACCTGCAGTACTTTGATGCAAAAGAGTTGGAGGTATGCTTAAAGACAAATACTCAAGAATGGAGTGAGCGGTATACTTTTTGTCTTAATGAAAATGTATTCCGTCCCAGGTCATGCTGTGTGGTATGCAGGAGATTGACCTGGTAGACTGGCAAAGAAACACCATCTACAGACACTATGCTCGCAGCAGTAAACAGATCGTCTGGTTCTGGCAGGTCAGTGTGAAGCTGAAGGAGTGACTCATTAAACTGAAGTTTATAATAATATGATAATATGGTCTTTAATCTTTCTTTTTTTTTTGTTTGTTTTTTCTCCTGCAGCTGGTGAAGGAGATGGACAATGAGAAGAGGATGAGACTGCTGCAGTTCGTCACTGGTACCTGTCGCCTGCCAGTCGGAGGCTTCAATGACCTCATGGGTAAATATTGCAGGGATGACCATTTGAAGTGCCAAATGATTCTACATGCAGCATGACGCCAAAGGATAACCTACAAAGTTTTTTTGGTGGTTTATTTCAGTTGTATGTTTGTTCTCATGGTTAAGATTTAAGCCATTTGTAGCCTTTAGTGTGTTAGGTAGGAAACTGTCAAATTATTGCAATTTGTTTTGAAAGTTCACCTTTTCTGTAAGGATCAAACTTAACAGTGAGTTGTGCTTCACCTCGTAGGAAGCAACGGTGCTCAAAAGTTCTGCATTGAGAAGGTGGGAAAAGAAAACTGGCTTCCCAGAAGTCACACATGGTGAGTTCATACAGAGGACTAAAGAAACTACTGGGTGCGGATGGATGATAATGGGCATACACCCCACCTCATGTAAAAGAACAGAACTGTTTTGAGTTGCAGAAGTGTTATGGACAGTGTTGAAATAACTATGGAGACAGTACAGTTTTCCAATTGGGCCTGGATATTATGAAGGCAGATTTACAACCTACTTCAGAGTTGTTTCAACTGTCCTTAAACTTCTTTAGTTTTCATCCAAGCACACAGCTCCACACTGACATAGGCTCACTTCAGAATCAAGCTAGGTTTGTTGTGGTAGCACCAGAATCAGCTTTTCAAGCTAAAATACATTTTTTTAATGTTCATTTTCCAGCTTCAACAGACTGGATTTGCCACCCTACAAGAGCTACGAGCAGCTGAAAGAGAAGCTGATGTTTGCCATTGAGGAAACGGAAGGCTTTGGACAGGAGTAAAGAAAACCAGGAGGAGCTGGGTGCAGGAGTCTGGAGGAATGAAAAAACCCCACCGGTGTTCAAATCAGGGAGCCTCTTTAGAATAGGCAGGAGTTTTTGGGAGTTTGTGCTCATGCATGCACTCACATGTGTAGTACTTCTATGGGAGCATATGCTAGACTGTTGTCTGCATGTTGTTGGGTTTTGGGCACGGGCCCTGCACACTGCAGTCTCAGCAGGCCTCTGCACGCCCGACAGCTTGGAGAAATTTTTGTATCGTTTCAAACCAAAACACGGACGCTGCTCCCGTCTCTCAGAATGTGCACCGCTCTATGCCCGGTGAACTCGTCCTCTGTGACATCTGTTTAACAAGACTACAGGTTTTTTGTTTTGTGCTTTCGACTCATATGATCATGTCAGGTAAGAAGGAGGGGTTAAACTGAAAACATCTTGACCTGACGGAGCACAAGAAGTTCCAGGAGTAAAACCTTTAAAGAGATTGAGAGGGTCTGCTTTTTCTTCTAAAACTGACGTGAGAGTCACCAAAAATCATTTTTAAATTCTGTTGTTTTAGAATCGAACTCACACTTTGATCTGCATGTTAATTATAACAAGACCCTTTTTTTTTTTTTTCTCAAAAGTAGTGCTTCAAACTTTTACTAACAGACAATCCTGGTGCTTCAGAGAGATTTGGCCACATGCCTATTTTGCGTTCCTGCTTCTTTAGTATTTGATCTGGGAATCGATTCGATGATTGTGAAAAGTGTTGTAACCTCCATTGTCTTTAGTGGTGGGAAGAGTGGAAGAGAACTTAGAGGCCCTAGTTTTATAGGGCCAGAGTTTGCACGCTGTGATGTGTGATGGGGGACACTGTGGATTAGAGTATCCTGGGGGAGTCTTTTAAGTTATTCATCTTAGTATCAGCTTTAAAATGTTTTCCAGCTTTCTCCTTTTATTTCACGGGATAGTCTTGATTAAAAATTAAATAAATTAACATCCTGAGGAAATCCTTTTTAGTAATTAATGAATCGAGATTTGTTTTGATGCTATTTAAAGTTAAAAGTTTGAAAACAAGACACCAAAATCAAGTCAAACCAAATCAACTTTTAAATGATAATGGATATTTTGAATGCTCACTTAACAGCTTGAAAATAAGCAGTTTGTAGCTTTTTGTACACGTGTAGCATTTGAATTGGATCGAGCGCTTTGCCTTAGTTGAACTTTTACAAACCCTACAGCGAGAGACAAAATGAAAGAGACAAAGCGTTTTGGAATTGAAAAAGGTTGAATTCTGTCTTCCCTTTTCCACTTAGAGGAACATTTTACCTCTAAATGCTTTTAGCAGAGAAAGCAGTTTGTAATTCTATAGTTTGTGGATTTGGGTAATTCTAAGAAAAACAGAATTTTAAAACTGTGCGAGGCATTGTACTGCTTCAAGGAAAAAAAATAAGTCATGAATTCCTGGGAAGAAGAAGTCTGAGATTAAAGTGGTAAATTTATAAGAGGGGGAGGGGTGAGCCCGGACTTCAAATTCAGACTCGAGACGACACCACCTGCAGGTTCGTGCCTGCAGTGTATCACAGCTGACAATTATGGTCACAAAATGACCTTCTCATTATAAACATCTGCACTTTGAAGATACTCGCCCATGATTCAGGCCTGTTCAAATGAAAATAACATACAGACCGAGATGCTGTGATAGTTGTTATCACAGACCAGCACTCTGTAATGTGACCACTTCTTAACAAAACGTTTTTTTTTCTCCTAAAATAACCACTTTAATCTCAGACGGGATCTTGATTTTTATTTTTATTTTTTTTTAAATCCTGCATTATTTTTAATGTCATGATTTTAAGCTTTTTGTTTTGTTTTTTGTTTTTTTGTTTTTGTTTGAAAATGATAAGTCTTCCATAGCTTCGTATTCTTAAATTTTTTTTACCTTACCTAGAATGCATTACGAAAGTGAAAAGGTGTGTTTGTGTGTGAGAGAGATTCTTGCTTCACCTTCTAGGTTATGTATCATGGAACAGCTGACTTGGGCAGATTGTTGTATTAAAATGTGAATGCACAAAGAAACCTCCTGATGCTTTGCCAAGGTGGTATCCAGAGTTTTGTGTGTGTGTGTGTGTGTGTGCGCGCTGAGGTTGGTGTAGTTTGGCATCAATCATATGAAATTTAGAGCAGCAGGTAGTGTGGGTTCTCATTTTTAGAGCGCTCCTTTGAATGATTCAGGTTACACACTTGAAAGACTGTTGGGGTCACTGATGGGGGCATTGGATTCAGGCGGTGTTAGTCTAATAAAGCACGGCACTTTCTTTCCCAACACCCCCAGCGTGTGCGAGTTCCATTCTGCTTTGTCTGTACCCCTGGACTCACCGTTTCCACGTGCATGGTGAGATCATCTGTCATTAGCCTTCAGGTAGCCTTATTTCCACCCTCGGGCTTCAGGCATGCTTTGTTAGCAGCTTGAAGCCGGCAGAGATGATCCACCGCAGGTTGCTTTATGCTAAAGTGAATACTCTGGACTGCACCAGATTGAGCTTGGGGGGGGGGTGTCACGTGGCCTGTTTTTAAATAGTCAAGTGTGACCTCGGCTAGGACAACAACTACTGAGACAATGCTAGCATAAAAACTGATGAATGTATCAAGATGGAAAGTTGGTCTAGTTGCCTATTTACAGCTTTGCCTCAGATTGTTTTCCCTGATGCAGGATGACGTTTTGATCTTGTTCTGGGTCGATCGCATATTAAAATCTTGGGAACATAGTTGAATAGATATGTAAATATTAACTGCTTCTTTTTTTCTTTTTTGGGGTTTTGTTTTTTTTTGTTTTTTTTTTTTTTTGTCTAGAAGCCTCCATATCCAAATAAACCACTGTCACTCCCCTGTACATGAAGTTGTAAATGGTGTCAATAACAAAGTTTCTTTTTTAAAAGAGAGGTTTTAAAAAGAGGTTTATGTTAACACTATTTTCTTTTCCCTGTTTAATTTCTGATGTATATGAACGATGTGTAATATAGATAATGCCACCTTAATAAATTAACTCAGAAATGTGTTGTGTGCCTTTACTGGGATGCAGTTGGTAAAAAAGACATTTTGTATCATCTTGTTTATCACTTTGATTTACTTAGTCTTGCTTGCCCTGGCAGGTTTAACGACACAGTTGTGGTTTGGTTCCTTATCCTCTCTGATATGATAAGCATTTTCTCCTTACATGTGGTGTTTCACTACCCACACTATCAGGGTATTTACTATGCCAGATGCATCCTGGTTGCTTTTCCCAATAAGCAAGCTTGCATGCTTTCTTGGGACTCTGATCTAAAATGCAACTGCAGTTACCCAACAGCAAGAGGGTCAAAGTCTAAGTCAGCGCGAGCCATCTGTTATAAACTGCTAAATCTACCCAGGCATATGCAAATTGTAAAGGCCGATGCGTGACCCACCTGTTACTGGGAGACAAACAAGATCAATAAACTTTGGTCAGAGTAATGGGTTAAATCACAAACTAACTACCTTTATTTACCAATTTTAATTGACCTTTTTATATTAATACATTTCAATAAACATGTAACTACATGTATTTAATTTCAAGCTGAGTTTCTTCCACACTTTGGGAATCACTGGTCTAAAGCATAATGTAGTCTGGATGAAAGAATATACAGAAGTAGTTAAATAAGTGAAATTTGGTGCTGGAAACATTTTTGGGTGATTCACCATTATGAATGAAATGGCAATGAATCACTCTAAAACTAACAGTAAAGGCTGATTTTAAAGGAAGATTTACCATCTACTGTGAGTTGAGCTGAAGTTAAAAGCAATGGTAAAAACTGGTCATTCTGTATAGTTTAGTTTGTTGTTTTTTTAATCAGTCATAGATTACTGGTGTAAATACAGCTAGTTTTTAAATTATTTTATTAATTATGGGAATTTGTTAAACCTGTATAAAAAAGTAATCACCCCCTATTGTTAAATCATGAATTAAATGTAATTAACCCCATTTTTTTTATCAGAAGTTTGAAATAAATTTCATTATCTAGACCAGGGGTGTCAAACTCAAATTCACAGTGGGCCAAAATTCAAAACTGGAACAAGGTCGCGGGCTAACGTTAATATTTATTGGAAAAAAATCTTCCTCCAGATTTAAGAATGAATCTCTTCTTATGGACTCGAACAAGTTTTGCTGAAAAACTGAATATGGAACAAGCAAAGCTTAATACTAAACAATATATATATTAGCTGTATAATACCAGTAGGCCAGCTCTAATAATAATTTGGTATGGCTTCGCGGGCCAAATGTAATTAGGCTGCGGGCCAAATTTGGCGGGCCAGAGTTTGACACCTATGATCTAGACCAAGAGGTAAGTGAAGCAGGTAAAAGAAAGGCATTTCTAAGGCTTTGGGACTCTAGTGAGCCACGATAAGACCCATTACCCAAACAGAAAACCTGGAAGTGTGGTGACCCATCCCAGCAGTGGCCAGCCTACCAAAATACTCTTGAGTGCATTGATGAGGAGTTCCCCAGAAGTTCCCCTTTCCCCCAGAGCTGCTTTGAAATGCTTCTCAGACTCGCTGAGTGACCCAACCAAAGCCAAAACTGAAACCATTATAATGTCAGCAGCTATGGTGGCACCTGCACTAAAACATGTACTAACATGCATTTAAATAGACACAATTACACTTTGAGTCACGTACAAACCTTAAAGTAATTTTATTTGTTGTTACATGAAATGACATGAAACCAGAACATTTTGGCAAAGGCTTGAGATTATGTTGTGACGGAGCCGGCGTGGTTTGAACTTGCACATAATACAAGAATTTAGAAACTTTCCACTGGGCATCATAGATCCAACAGATCCTTCAAATCTTCCAGTTCCTGTTAATCCAGTGTAATAATTTAAATGACGTTTTAATTTAAAACAAATAATGTTATGTAAATGTGTGGTTTAAATAATAAAAAAAAGGATAACAAAGCTTGTCGACTGGTCCTGGAAACATTCGGACTTGGCATTAGGACTACAAACATGGCTGCTGCAAACAGTTTTGGTCATCGCTTGAAATCTGCTCCAGTCCTCCTCCACCATGATTCACCCCGTCATCCTCCTCCTCTTCTCCCTTTGTCTGCCTTTCGATGGTGCTGATGGACAGCACAGCCTGACAGCCCTCATCATTCCTTCTCTCCTCTCCCGCCTCCCCATGTGTTTCCACTTGCTGCTGGATGCCATTTATGCCATTGCCCTCTGCTCCATCATCTCCCCCTGTCTCCGTCCTTTTTGCTTTTCTCGTAAACCCGTTTCTTCTCTGCTCATCCTCTCCGTCCTTCTCCTCAGCCTCCTCTACCTCGTCTCCCTCCATTTCTCCCGTCCCCATTTCTGCTTCCAGCTCATTTCCTGCGGCAGGACATTTGTGATCTCTGTAATAGCTCTGCCTGGTGAAGCCCTTGTTGCAGGTGGAGCAACGGAAGCGGTAGTTATCAGTGTGGGACTGCTGATGCTCGAGCATGTGAGCCCTGCGGCTGAACGCCTTCTGACAGAACAGACATTTGTAGGGCTTGATACCTGGAAAAAAGTTCATGTGATGATGCATTAAAATATTCGCATATACATACTGTATCTGGAATACAGAAGATCCCTAACAGTGCTTCTTCATCTTTTTCCTCAAAAATATTCTTGGTGTTATCCACTCACCAGAGTGTGACAGGATGTGGGCTTTGAGTTTGTCTGGTCTGTTGAATTCTTTGGTGCAACCGACATGTGTCCTGATGAAAATGAGAAAAACAAGAGTGAATAACTTTTAGAAAAGGAAAAACAAACAGAAGAGAACAGGGCTTTCCCACTTAAAGGTCTCACCTGAAAGGACACTTGTATTTCTTAAAGGGTTCATGAATGAGCATGTGTCGCTTCACTTTGTCTTTCCTGTTGAACGTCGCCTCACAGAGGGAACATTTATATGGCTTTTCACCTAGAAAATGGAATCAGCATTAAACTTACGCCTAAGCTGTATGCACAGCGAACAAAATCGGGTGTTCACATCTCATGAGATGCTAAAACCCGTCTAGAGTCACTGCACATCTGCAGACCACCTTACAACCCACCCCTCCCAGCACCTTCTTGTCATGCAGCCTTGACTTAATCATTACCTGTCTGTTGTCTGTCCTGTTATTCCAGTCCCATAGTCTTCCATTGTATGTATCTGTATATATTAGAGCTATTTTGTAACATTGTAATACATTGTATTAATAGTTGCTGTTCTTAGTCACTTGGAGCAACTGTGACCACCTAATTTCCTCTGACATTAATAAATACCTCCTTCATAATAACTGAACAGAAGGGAAACTGTGCATGTTTTGCATATAGTCTGCGGTGCATGAGGTCATATAACATAGCCAAACAGATGAAAAGATAACCTGAGTGAATCCGTGTGTGCAGTTTGAGGTAGTGCTCCGTCTTAAAGGCCTTCTTGCAGATCTGACACTTGAACCTGCCGCCAACGCCGTGAGTGGGGAGGTGGCGTCTGAAGTATCTTTCACATGGGAAGACCTGATGGTCGCAAAGGGCGTGAGTCAGAGACTGAACTGACACGGGAAACAAAACGCCTAAACCATTCAAGCCAAGTTGCATTAGGCACAGGGAATCTGAAGCCTACTTTAACATGTGCATACACAGTGAATAAAAGGTGAAACGTCGGGTGTGTCATAGTGTACCTTTTGACAGTGTGGGCAGGGAAAGCTGTGCGATGCAGTTAGCAGGTGTTGCTCTAACGCTTCTTGCGTAGAATATCGGCTTTGGCATTTCACACATCTGAAGGAAAAACGTAAAGTGTCACTGATAACAAATCCTATGAAGAAGCGCATTCAGTCTGACAACTGTAGAAATGACTAGTAGACATGCAGTTCAGAGTAAGACGTGATATATCATTTTTGCTACAGGCAAAAGTACAAGTGATTATTTACAGCAGCAGAACAGTGAACGTGAGACCTGCTCAAGACAAACTATGCAACAAAGGAATATGACATATCTGTTATGGGATTTATGCAAGCAGGCTCTCTCCACCTCTCCAAACTTCTTCTCTCTACTCCTTCTTCCACTCGAGGATAAGTGCTTGAGCTGACCTGTACACGGTGGCCTCCTTGCGTGTATTTTGCTGCGGACAGAGGGAATGGGAGTACTGGTGGAGTCCCAGCTCAAAGAGCGAGGGGAACACCTTGCTGCACAGGTGGCAGCGGTAGGTCAGTTGCTCTTGGTGCGTCCGGATGTGTTCCAAAAACTGATCCAGAATCTGGAAGGTCTGGGAGCATGATTTTAACACGCACTTATAAACCTGCAGGAAAACAGTCACAAAGTCCGAGTGACTAACTCCGTGTGTGTCTGGACGTTTTCAGTCAATCCAACTCATCAGCACAGTTTTCTAATGTGTACCCATCATGTCTTTATGACTCACCTGCTCCCCCTTGTGTTGGGTCAGGTGGGACTTGAGCTGGAAGTAGGTCTTAAACCTGCTGGCGCAGAATTGGCACTGGTAGGAGCTGTCTATCACCACGATCTGTTTGGTCTGAGCCGGGCACTGCTGGTTCTGCCTGCTCTGCACATCCTCTGCTTGGCTGCCCTCTGGATCAGCCCGAACCTCGGCCACTCTCTCCTCCAGCTCCCCAGGTGCTTCTGCAGTCAAGCAGTGAGTTAACAGTGAGGGCTGTGAGTGTCCACATGTGTCAAGAAACCATAACCACTGTTACTGACAAAAACAGACTTCTTGAGGAACACCGCCACACCTCTACAGCTGAGGGACACAGCAGCAATCTGCCCGCCTGATTTAAATCTGGCTGTTGTCACATTCAACGTTATCTCCTTAGAATCACTGGAATGATTTCACTGATGCTGCTATTTCTGGCTCGCTCATTCACTCTGACTTGGTGTCAGGCAGTGTCAGCGTCAGACCTATCAGCTGTCATTTTGGCGAGGACTACAAAGGAGGCAAATGTGCTGAGTAGTACTGAGCTGACTGCTTTGCTCCAGGAGTTCAGAGCGTTTGCCTAGAAAGCTCCTACTTAGATGCCACAATATTAAACAGTAGAACTTTATCATAGGACCTGAGGTGGTAAAGTGTCTGTGCCTGGTCATGGTCCTGACCTGGAGCACCACATCTGGGCTTGGACCCTGTGAAAAACTGCAGTTTGGTCTCAACATGACAGTCAGGTTGGTTCGACACGGGAAGTCAGTGGTACAAAGGGTCAGAACAGGACTTCCTGTGAGACTGGAAACAGTCCAGAAGTGTGCGAGGATGCAATCTCGAAGAGAAGTTTGACCAAATTTAAATCAGGTACATTTTTTACTTTACTTTTAAAATTGTCTCGTGTTGTAACTGATCGTTACTTCATAGCCCTTTTCTCCTGAGTTTCAATTGTTGATGTTCTGAATAACATTTTAAGCGAATTTTTTGAAATCCATTGATTAACTCGTGCTTATCTGGAAATCAGGTCGCAGTGGCAAAGTGTCCCAGATGTCTTTGTCGTCAGCCACATTTTCTAGTTCCTCTTGGGAGATCCTGAAGTATTCCCAGGTCAGACAGGGCATATACGGCAAGATTAACTAAACGTGACAAAATACCATGCAAGTACAATCTCCAAAAAGCGCTCATATGTGTGGTTAGTTTTACAGATGATTTACAAAAGCTGTGCTGCTCTCTAAACACAGGTGCAGTCAGTTCATTTAATATCAAATGCAAAAACGTGCTTTTGTTCTGCGTCAGATATAAGCACAGTTAGCAAATGTTAGTAAACTCCCAAAAATACATAAAGGGAGAGTAAAACAAGCCCAGTTTTGTACTGACAATGTGTAAGTAAACTGGGCCTTAGTCTCTTCAGTGGGTTCTGGATCTACACCGGGCTCTGCTTGCAGTTGGGTGTGCCCAGAAAACCTCCAAGAGGAGGCAACCAGAAGGCATCCTAATCAGACCCTCAACTAGCACCTTTCAACCTGAAGAAACAGCATCTCTGCTCCCTCTGGCTGACCATGCTCCACAGCCTCTAATCCTGAGCCCAGCTACCCCACTTTAGTGAGGAGCCAGCAGTGAGTTACTACTAACAGGTAGCTCTCCATCACACTGTGAGACAGATTATCAGTTTAAAACATTTCCAGCTTTTAGTCCGTTTACAGTGATGACATCTCCTTCCTACTCATCATCAAATGAAGAATTCCTGAGCATTGACTCACTCTTATTTCACGACCGGCTTATGAGCGTTGGTGTTTATTTCTCTTACGCAATGACAGCAGCTTGTCCATTTCTAAGTTTGTTAGTAGAATCTTAGTCTGTTTTTTCCACTTGGACACTTTGATTGTTTCTTCCCAACATTCCCAGGACATTCAAATGCTGGAATTTCCAGAACACTGATATCCTTTTCACAGTGTGTTATTTAACAGACGGTACCTGCTTGCGTTGGCTCCTCTGTTTGTGTTTCCTGCATCCCGTCCTCATCCCGCTCACTTTCCTGCTGCTGTTCCCCGCCTTCTTCTTCCTCACTGGGGGGCACTGGCACCACCTTTACTGTGATTGGTAGTCTAGACACAGTGCTGGCCACGCTCATAGGCCACACCTGTAAGATAAAGACAGCTGTTGTTAGTGTGTTGATTAAAATTTAAATACATCATGCAGATACCTCTATATCACAGCACCTTGTGTGTCTGCATGTGTTTCTTCACATTGGACTTCTGCGCGAAGGCTCGGCCACAGACGATGCACTGAAACGGTTTCTCTCCCGTGTGGCTGCAAGAGGGAAATTGTTTTAATGAATCCTTTATTTCAGCTTTAAAGTTGGTCGATTCTACATCCTGGAAAGCAACTCACCTCCTAATGTGCTGCTGGAGATCAAAGTTTTTCGAGAAGACTTTGTCACAGAAGTTACATTTGAGCTTCGGACCTTTTCCCTTGAGCTGCTCTGCTGAGGAGTCCAATTCAGACAATGAATACAGTTTATATAAACAGTTAATACAGTTTATATAAAGATCCATCATGTTGTCCTCTACAGTTCCATTAGGTAAAAACTGTAAAACTTTTCCACACGTACCTGCGACTCCATCTGAGCTTTTTTTACAGTTCCTCGGTCGCTTGGGAACGATAACCTTTTCAAAGTCACCCAGCTCCGCCATGCTGGCAGTGATGCTGCAGGTCTTGGTTTTGGTGCCCTGCTTCCCGGGGCTGTACACGGGAGGGGTGAACGAATGACTCTCCACACCCTGACTGGGCACCTGAGGAAGACACGCATGGTCACAGAAACTGGAAACGTATCATTTTAACCACTGCGACGGCAACCAAACAGCAAGCCTCACTCACTTGCACAGGATGGAAAGGCTGCAAACCCAGTGTGTGGATCTCAGCTCCACCCCCGCCACCCCCTCCACCTCCGACCATGTGGGGCAGAGTGCTGTACACCTGCACCACTGAGTTGCTGTGGCTCGCCGGGACCTGGGAAGTGAGTGTCTGCTGGGTGGGCTGTGCAGGTGGCAGGGGATGGGAGGGCGGCTGCTGCTGCTGCTGTTGTTGTTGTTGCTGCTGCTGCTGTGGGGGCTGCTGCTGCGGTTGATGAAGGTGATGGAGGTGGTGGTGGTGATGGTGCTGTAAGTAGGACACACCGGCTGTGTGCATGCTCAGGTTACTCTGTCATAAAGGAAGCGGACAGATTTGGTGACAGGATGTAATAAATTCAAATGCTGGGCGTGAAAGAGAGAAGGAAGCAAACAGTACCTGTATGGGAGTCTGCATGGGGGCCATGGGCTGGTCGATGGAGGTGAAGGCTGAGATGGCAGACATGAGGATGTCATCGCTGACGAGCACGTTGCCTTGGACCAGAGTGTGCGTCAAAGGGGAGGGAGGGACTGTGATGTAGGTGGACACCTGTGCGAGTGCCAAGTTAAACAGTCACATCAGCTGCTTTTTGAATCATTATAACAAAATCTTTTTTCCTTTACAGTCCTGGCCTCTTATATAACGTATTTATAAAATACTTTTACCATCAGGTCAGCTTTACCTCAGACCATTACCTCTTTCCCACTTCTCCTTACATTTCTTATCAGTTTTATTACTGCTTTAAGCTCTGCACTCTGCACAACTAACTTATTAAACCGAGCAAGTTATTTATCACCCCCACAGATAAATTGCCCTTTTGCTTTCCTCACCTGTCTGTTGGCAGGAGTCTGCGGTACCGAACTAATAGACGGGACAGGCGTGTAGGCATTGGTGGAGGCCAAGGACACCGTGGACAGAGAAGGGGTGCTAGACTGGCACTGCTCCCTCTTGTGCGTCATGAAAGCAGGCAAAGAGTTGAACTGTTTTTTACACTTCCCACACAGGAACACGTCTTCGTCGTCTGTATAAAGGTTTTAGGCAGCAAGAAACAGCAGACGGGGGAAAAAAAGACACACATGAGTCAATTTTGAGGATGTTAATGCACTTTTGGACATTTAATGGGTGGTGATATTCATCCTTTAATGTTTTTGCAGTGATGCACTTGGCTTTAATAGCTATTTTAGAGGAAAAGTATTTTTCAAAGACTGCACACGATGACATCATTTCACAGCAAAAAGTGTGCACCACCAGATAAATTAAACTAGCAGTCGAGTCTGTCACGAGGACCTCATTTTGGTTTGATGAACCAGCTAATAGCTAACTAACTAATAACACAACCGTAATAACGTGTCAAATTCTTGCCTCTAGATTCTTCTTTTTGTGTAAGGTTTTTGTTATGTGACACAAATATGAGCTGCAATAACATCAGGATGAAAAACATGTGCTTATAAACTGCTTACATTGTTGTAACTGACATTTACTTAATAAGCTGATCTGAAGACAAGACTTTTCAAGAACCTTGGTCTCTGCGATGATTAATCAAATTAAACTGAATCCAACCACCAGGGTCACTGACCGCCACCCAATCCACAAGGCACCGAACCCCTGTGGTACCTTTTGTTTGTGGTGGGCTCATTGTTGCTCATTCTGGCTATGCCTGGACAGGCCCCGTGGATAAGGCCTGACCACCAGGCGCTCTGCCTCAAGCCACATGTCTGACTCCATGGTTGGGCCTTGGTAACCCTCTCCTAGGCAGGGTAAACTGTTCTCTATTTTTAGTTCTTGGTATTGGGGTTTTCTGAATTGCTCTTTGTCTGATCCTCTTCCACACTGAAAGGAGCCAGTTGAGGTGATTCTGGCAAAAATACCTGCTACCTGAGGGATTTTTCCGACACATCCTCCCTTTAGAATGCACTGGGCAAAATCCAGGACAGAATGAAGAGAAATATCTCAGCTGGCTTAGGAATGTCTTGGTGTCCTCCTGGATTAGCTAGAAGAGATGGGCGGACATCTCTCCTTCTGCCCAAAAACCCAGACCCAGATAGGCGTCAGAAAATGGATGGATGGATGACATGTCTCTTGACATAAAAGAATAACAGGACAATGACACAGCCTGTCCCACAGCTGTGCATGCTATTACATACCCATAGACTGGATTGTTGGCGTCCCAGAGACGTTTTGGTTGTTTGGGTCAGGAACACCTCCTTGGCTGTCTAGCAGTGACTGGACTGCCAGCACTGTCTGATTGTCCATGCCTGAAGAGTAAGAAGAAGAAGAATTCACCTGCTGCAAAGATCCATTTTAGTCTGATGCATGACTGAAATGTCTAAACATGAATTAGTAGTTTTATCTTATTAAAAGAAAAATCAACTGTGATCAGAAGCAATATTCGTGTGGAAGACTAACAGCTTTCGATAAGGATGTCTCTACATCCACTTCAAATCTGCGTACAGTAATCTCCTGATACTGTACTCACTTACAATAACAATAACAGTAATAATCCATTTACAACAAACAGGCTGTTAGTCCAGTAATATTACAAAGTCTTGTCATTAAGAGGGCCTGAAGGAAAGAAAATCACCCTGAAATGTAAATACATTTACCATCTGACTGCAATACGATGACTACGATTAATAATAAGCTGTCCGTTAGGTCGAAAAAGTGTTTAATCACTTTGTTTGTTTACATTCATACAGAGTCCTTCCTATGTGCTGTTTTCCTGATTGAAACAAAACCAGAGGCTTGTACGTGGATTTACGTTATTTTTCTGCGTTTCCGAATGGACCTACATCAGTGAAATGTCTAAAGTAGGAGCAAACGTTTTGGGTAACTGTAATTACGCTGCAAATAAATAAATACTCATACCTTCCAGCACCTCAAATATTGCCTGCGCCATCTTGTAGCACTCCTACTGGGTGGTAGGCGCTCGATTACTTATGGCTGCCTCTTGAGGTAACTGCTTAACTAAGGAAAATCGCCTTCACCCAGATATGTTTTATTATTATTAATGTTATTATTGTTGTTGTTGTTATTATTATTATTATTATTATTATTATTATTATTATTAGTAGTAGTAGTAGTAGTAGTAGTAGTAGTAGTAGTAGTAGTAGTAGTATTATTATTATTTGTGAGAAACTCTTCTCGAACGCGAGACCGGCAAGAAGAACTGCGGTTAATAGTTTTTTTTTTTACTCCGACAACAACAAAAATGTAAATTTATATTAATTACAAACAACTTGCTTGACATCAGCCTAATAAACTAAATATATTTGCTTCAACTAAAATAAAATGCTTTATTTTCCAAGTTCCGCGAACGCGCTTGTCATCGATTAATCTGCGTTCGTAACGTGACAGACACCCGCTTCTGCCAATCAGAGCTCCTCGGCCCCGCCCCGCGAAAAGCGCACAGCTCGGACCAATCCCAACCGACTGCTTGGCGCACGTGTTGGTTTCGCGGCAAAAAAGATTTCGCGCGAAAACCGTCAGGGGCTTGTTTAGATGTAGATCAGCTGAGACAAAAACAACAATAAAGGACGATAACGGGGTAATGACGGCGTTTTAACGGGTGGATTGCGGCCGGGGTGAGCAGGCGAGGTCCACCGATTGTTATGTTAAACCGTGCGCTTGTTTTTCGCCGCTTTATGTGCTTATATTTCCAATTTTGTCGGACTGCTTCCTGCGTGCCCCAACAAAACAAGGGGATTGAACAACTGCCGCTAATAAGTTAGCTAACATGCTAATCTGCCCTATATATTCATATTCGACTACATCTATGTACTATCCGCTGGACTGATGCTCGCTTTTATAGATATAGTCTCAAAGATGATTTTAAGTTCCCGTGATGCTTTTTTGCTGCGTGGATATTTTGTTCTGATCGCTCACTTCTGTAAGCTGCTGTAAAGTTTTAATAGCCTCGTAACTTCGCTCGGTGTTTAATACAAGGAGAAGTAATATTGTTCTACCGGCGTGACCTGCTAGTTTGGCGGCTGCTCGAGTTTGTTTTGTGACCCTGTTCGAGTCTTTGTCATTTGGTTGGAAGCTAGCTCGTTAGCCGGGGTGGTAGCTGTTCAGGGGCAGTGTGGCCAGGCCTCGGCTCTACTGTACTGACAGGAGAGATGAAAACAAAAGGTTAGCTTGCTCCCTTTGCTAGCTTGCCTGAGTGGATTTCTCCCACGGCCAGTTTCGGACTGGTTCTCTGATAACTTATTCGCGGCGGAGCTTTTATAGTATGCATTTAGCAATATTTCATGTGCCAAATTTCCTGTTTGGCAGCACACCCTGGCTTGCTGTTTCAGCCTCAGCCTGAGTTTTAGGACGTGGCTTTACATTGCTGTGGTGTAATCAAAATGTGTAACAAAATAAAACAGTTTATGAAATGTTCCACCTGCTAATGAACTCGTTCGAGACAGTTTTCACGAGAATTCACCCTTGTTGCCTTTATTCACAAAAAAATGGCAGATGTGAGTCGGTGCTGATACTGTCATAACAGTACCTTAGTTTATAAATACCACAACCACCGCCACCCAAGTCCAGTGAAGAGGGGCTCCTGGTGACACACTGCAATGTCAGAGACTCTGATAACAGGGCAGACATCGGAGGATCTGTTAGCAGACTTTGAGACTTTGCTGAACTCTGGGAGTATCAACTTGGACGAGGACCACCAGATAGTGATTATCACCAGCCCCAGCAATGAAGGACTCCACCCAGCCCCTGCCCCGACGAGCACGGGGGAGATCCTGCTGTTCGCCACTCCGCAGGGCCCAGCTGACGTAGGGATCCAGGACAAGAGGAGACCGTCTCTGGGAAGGCCACCGGTGAGGAAGGGAGGTGTGGGAGGAAAGGGGAGAGAGAAAGTGAAAGAGCAATAAGGGAAGTGGTTAAACTGAGGAGTTGTTCGTTTACATACTGCACGTAGCAGAGCTGCTGTAAATTACCCACCTGTTGCTGGTATCAGTGTCACATTTCTCTGCTCGTAAACAGTGCGTGTCTGTGTCAGCAGTTAGTCTGTTACTGTCTTACGTCTGTTTCTTACTCCAGACGTGTGTTCCTTCAGGTAAAAAGGAAGTTGGACTTGGACAGTGACCATCAGTATGTCAGCACCACTCGACCTTCCACAGGCCAGGCACCGCTTTCCACTCCTGCTCCTCCCAGAGGTACAGCTGACAGCCCACACCCCACTCTAAAAAATCCTCGCCCACACATCCTTGCTCACCTTTGCTCTCAGTCATTGTCATAAAAGCAGCTGTTCTTTTATCAGCACGGCCTGTCATCCTGTCTCCTCCAGGCTGGCTGTAGTGAGAGAAACTTACAAATATCTTTCTATTCAAATAATGGAGAGACTGTTTTTTTGAGAATGGAGCAAGAGAAGAGGCGTTGCGATTTATCAGTTCATTTGATCCCTTTCATTTGCAGTATTTGGGCTCACTGCATGCACCAAAAGGATCAAATGATGGACTTGAAATGGAAAAGCTACACGTGACACACACATTATATTAATTGGTATAATGTAGAAATATGAGTCTATCCCTCATGGAAGATAGACTTCTGAATTGTTAGAAATGCAGTCCATGTGGATTTCCACTGGGATCTGTTTGGAAGGAGATTGATGCAAAGCAACTTTTCAGTATCAGTCATTGACGATATGCACAGTTGGATAGCAGAGAGGAGCGAGGGGGGAATTCTTTATTTTTATATATCAAAAGCACAGTGGTTAGCACTGTTGCCTCACAGCAAATGTGTCCTGAGTTCAGTTCCACCATCAGGCCAGGGTCCTTCTCTGTGGAGTTTGCGTTTGTGTTTGTGTTCTCTCCAGGTACTCTGGCTTCCTCCCACTGTCTGAAGACATTGTAGTCAGTGTGGGTTAGGTTAATTGTAACCCTAAATTGCCCATTGGTGTGACTGAGTGTGTTGTTGTCTGTCTATGTGTTAGCCCTCTGACAGACTGGCAACCTGTCCAGGGTGTACTCTGCCTCTCGCCCTAAGGCAGCTAGAATAAGCAGTAGCAGAAGAGAATGGTTAAGTTCTTTTGATGCTGAAGAGTCCCATTTTTTAAAAGTGACTGATAATCTTCATTTGAACCTTTTGCCCACCGCAAACCGCTGCCTCAGCTTACGCTCTAGACCAGTAATATGTGCATTTCTTTTCATTCTTGTATGTATTCTCTTTCTGCCCAGTTCCTCGGACCACGGCAGAGAAGTCTCGGTATGACACTTCTTTGAACCTGACCACCAAGCGCTTTCTGGACCTGTTGTCCCAGTCGGCCGACGGCGTGGTGGATCTGAACTGGGCGTCTCAGGTGCTCGATGTTCAGAAGAGACGCATCTACGACATAACCAATGTCCTGGAGGGGATCCAGCTCATCTCCAAGAAGTCAAAGAACAACATCCAGTGGCTGTAAGTGTGCAAAGACGCCTAAAACAGCAAATGAAAGAAATCTGGGAACGGGAGCAAGAACTGTGGCAGAATAAATTTGAGTGCTTGGTGTGTGTGTGTGTGTGTGTGTGTGTGTCTGGTGACCCTAAGCAGTCAGTTTTTCTCTCATCTACCCCTGCAGCGGTAATCGCATTGATGCGGCTCTGGTTTCCCGCCATAAGGAGCTGCAGAGGGAGGTGTGTGACCTCACAGATGCTGAGGAGCAGCTGGATGAGCTCATTTCCAAATGCAATCTGCAGCTCAGATTGCTCACAGAGGACCCACAGAACAAAAAATATCCTTTTTGTTTTGAGTATCAGGTTGTCTGAAGTGGTTACAGAGCTCTGAGTGTTGCCGTGTGCAGACTCGTCACGTGTGCACAGCTCTGTGATCTCTAAGTGATGAGCTGCGATCTGTTAAACGGAAAGCGGCTCTGGCAGCAGCAGTGGCGCCGAGCTGGACACGTGATGCTCGTGACTTGTGCGTCACTCAGAAACAGATGTCAAAAAACAGATGGCCTAAACATTTACATTAATGAATATATGAAATTATTCCTTAATCGCTGAGTTCATCACGTTGGGGTATGTGCGCTGTCAGGACTTGAGGCAGTCGTTCGATTCCCCCGACCAGCTGGTTATGGTGATCAGAGCTCCACCAGAAACCCAGATGCAAGTTTCGGAGCCCTCTGAGGTAAAAGCTTTGAAAACATTTTGCCCAGGTCACTGGACTCACTGTTGTTGGAGTTTCTGCTAATCTGCACATCTGCATGCACATCCCAGGGTTACCAGGTGTCGCTGAAGAGCACGCGAGGTCCGATCGACGTCTTCCTCTGTCCAGAAGACAGCTCTGGCGTCTGCAGCCCTGTGACAGGAGGCAGTCCCTCTAAACCCATTGCCGACCCTTCCCTTGTTCAACCTTCCACACAACCCACCGACCAATCACAACCCAGAACCTGCTCAACAGCCCTGGAAGTGGGTTTATCATCTCCAGCATCCACATCATCCACTGTAACAGCAGTGTCGCAACAGGACCCCTCATCACTGGTGTTAGGTGGCGACACAGGTGAGTGTTGTAAATAAACCACATTTATGTATTAATCTGTATAATTATCATCAGGAACTATTTTAAGGCCACTTCTGCCTCTGTATATCTCTGACAGTAACACAGTCTGTTTCCAACAACATTTATATTTTAGCCAGTGCAGACAAAACATGAGGGGAATGTTTGCCTCACCTTTCTTGGACTGATATATTTCCTGGAAGTTTTTGAAGCAAATATTTGCTTCACAGGTAACCGAAGAAGGAGAACAGCAAATAGGTGGAATTAGTAACATATCAAACTTGGCAGGAAATCCCACAATTTTGCTTAAATTTCACCAAGGACATATGGATGGCGGCACACTCCACGTCTCATAAAGTGCCGCTGCACTAAAAATAGTTTATCAGGATGTATCTAGAAACATACAGGAACACATTAACATAAACACAATGTCAACAGTGAACATGTAACATTGACATGATGTCACAGTTTGTTCTGATTATACAGAACTTGTGAGGCTTTGAGTTTTATAATAATAGGGTTCCCAAAAGCTATATAGATGATGATAATCCTTCCCATAATATTGTCCATATTGATGTAGGATTTAACACAGCAAAGCATAACTACATCCTGTAATCATTATTGTAAAATTAACACATTTTAGTGCTAAAACCCCAAAAAGGTAAATGAAGCTTAGATTTCTGCTATTTCTGTTACAGATTTGACAAAGTAAGAATAAATTAAAACTACTACCAATTATCCCAATATATACATTTAGTCTGGCTCAGTTCAAAACTGGATTATAGATGGCAGAGAGTTGGTGTCGTAAACCACCGCCTCTGTTCAAAGATGGTCGCTCACAGTGGACATAGATGGCTTCTTTCACTCCTCTTTCAAACCATCTGTCCTCTTTGTCCAAAATGTGAACATTGGCATCCTCGAAAGAGTGTCCTTGGTGACTCTTTCGAGACACTGTTTTCACTGCTGACACTTTGTGTCATCAAACAGGTGGCTTTAATTGTATTAATCAGTACTTGTAGAATGCAGTCATCCCCTTCCTGCTGTGCCACGTCAAAATGTCTACAGTGGAAAAAGCTTTGCTTGAGGCACTGCTGCTGAAGTGTTCCTGACTCCCATAGATAAAATATTATGCACACTGGTACCTAATGCAAAACTAAGAATAAATTGTTTTATTTATGGTCTTTAGCTTGGTTTTGATCATGGTAATGGACTTACTGTGCTTATTTCCAGCTCCATATTTTTTATTCTTGAGCTTTTCATGATTCATTTTGAAATAATTTTCACTGATCTTATACTGTAAGTTGGTGCAGCTCTTTAAACCTCTCTTACTGTTTCTTACATTTCTCTTTCTGTGACAGAATCCATCCTGGGAGGCGACCCATTCTCCAACCTTGGAGACCTACCTGATTTTGATCTCTCACCGCTCTCGTCTACGGACTTCCTGAACGGAGAGGGCCTTCCTCTCCCATTGGACGGTTTCATCAACTTGTCCCCCCCTCACAGTCACGACTACCACTATGGACTAGAGGACCATGAAGGCATCAGTGAACTGTTTGACTGTGACTTTGGTGACCTGTCACAAGTTTTGGGGGACGATTAGAAGTAAAAAACAAAAGAAGAGGAGTGCGTGGGCAAATGATTATAAATTCAGGCCTTCTCCTCAGTGATCTGGAGCTCCTTTAAAACAAAAAAAGAAGAAAAAAAAGAATGGGAATCAATATTTTATGGACACATCATTATCAAAAATGTAGTGTTTTCATTGTGGGAGTTTGGAGAAATGATTTGTGTATTGTTTTAATTGTGTTCCCCGAAATACCACCCTAACTAAAATCTCAAATAATTCCCCCTAAATTGTACAGCATATCATTAGCACTTCTCTTTGGCCATTCAAAAGTTTTAGACCAAGAGTTTAGCTTTAGAATAGCTATTTAAATTATTTATATGAATGTTATTTTCATATTTTGTACCTTGTGAGGTTTTTGTGTTTGATGTTTTTTCCCAAGCGGATTGTG